>NC_081568.1:75509323-75642454 GCF_022355385.1 Mustela nigripes | reverse complement strand
ATATATATATATATATATATATATATATATATATATATATATATGGCTTGTGGGGCACTTGGCTGGCTCAGTTGGGAGAGCATGTGTCTCTTGAACTCGGGGTCATGAGTTTAAGCCCCACACTGGGTACAGAAGTTACTTAAAAAAAAACCCTTGGGGTGCCTGGATGGCTCAGTCATTAGGTGTCTGCCTTTGGCTTGGGTCATGTTCCCGAGGTCCTGGGATTGAGTCCCACATTAGGCTCCCTGCTCAGTGGGGAGCCTGCTTCTCCCTCTCCCACTCCCCCTGCTTATATTCCCTCTCTCACTGTCTCTTTCTGTCAAATAAATAAATTAAATATTTTTAAAAGGTAAAAAGATAAATAAAACCTAAAAATATATATATGAGACACTGATTACCCATTAAATTGGAGCATATTTACACGTTCTAAATTATTTGAAGGAAAATGGGCTGAAACGAATAGCTGGGCTTGAGTGACTCATACTTTATTACAAGTTGAAATTAAAGAGCATGTGTAGGATCTCAAATGACCAGCCCAAATTATTGTTATCATTACTGTTACTACTGCAATAACTAAATTACAAATGGAACAAGGGCACCAGGACCCTACCAGGAAGGCAGGAAGTAGTATGACCTTTCAAAACACCCCAGAAACACTGTCATACTAAGTTGTTGGTCTTCTCTCTCACAACACTTGAGTCCTTGTTGCCTCTAGGAAAAGTACAGGCTTCCAAACCTGGCCCCGACCTGCCTTTCCAGCCGTGTTCCCTGCCCCTCCTCTCCTTGCTTCCTGGCCACACTACCATTAATTCATTGGTTTCTGAACACACTGACCGCCTTGCCTTTAAATCCTTGCTGCAAATCCTTCTGTGAACTCCCAGTCTTTCTCCCACACCCTTTTCCTACATCTGCTTCTCCTTGACAGAATTAGTCATTCCCTGTTCCATACACACCTCTAATATTTTACACTATAAGGTACTTATTTATGTCCCAATCTCCCCCACACCCAACTCTGTGCTGCCCCAGATTCCATCGCATATATCTCTGCATGCTCAAGGTCTAACATGAAGTAGGTATTTTATAAATGCTTTTTGGATAACAGACTGGGGCTAAAGGAACAGCATAGACTTTGGATGGCCCAGTGCTGAGTTAAAGTTACCCTTACCCAGACTTGTGTTCTTCCTTTTATTGCTTAATAAGTGGGAACCCCACAAAGCAAACAGTCTGATCCAAGAATAACCAACAAGACCACCTGGTTAACATCAACTCATCAATAAACAAAAGAAAGAAATTGAAGAGAAAGGCTTGGAGCCTAGTAACATGCAGGAATTGTATATTGGAAATGGGGAGAGAGATAATTCAAAGATGGGTCAAGATCTCAAGAGTTCTCTAAGACGTAGTTGAGGGAGCTCAGCAAGTTAATAAAACAAGTCCTTCCTGATTTTTAGAAAACCCTCAGCCCTCAAATTTAGAAGCCAGCAGCAGCTCTCGGGTGCTTCTATTCTGCAAGCCTCCATCAAATGACCCACCTGCAAGGAAACAGGCAATTTGTATCCACACAGCAAAGAGCCTAGAACGCTGAGTCTCTAGAAATCTTTTCTTAAGCACTCGTCTTTAACACCTTACAACTGAAGCAGCAAATCCCTGCAGGGGGAGAGAATACGCTATCAGGGGACCTTCATGAAGACCCCCGCATCAAGCCAGATTCTAGAAAATAATTTTTTGCTTAGTCTTATTTTTTCTTTTACTTTCATAAATAGAAAGGTTTTCTTTTTCTTTTCTTTTTTTTTTTTTACTTTTTATTTTTTTAAGGATTTTATTTATTTATTTGACAGACACAGATCACAAGTAGGCAGAGAGTCAGGCAGAGAGAGAGAGGGAGAAGCAGACTCCCCACCGAGCAGAGAGCCCGATCCGGGTCTCGATTCAGGGCCCCTGAGATCATGACCTTACCTGAAGGCAGAGGCTTAACCCACTGAGCCACCCAGGTGCCCCAAGGATTTTATTTTTAAGTGATCTCTACACCCAGTGTAGGGCTCAAAGTCACAACCATCAGATCAAGAGTCACATGCCCTACTGACTGAGCCAGCCAGGCACCTCCCCTTTGCTCAGAGGAAGAGGTGAGGAATACTCCCCAAGGTATTGTTGGCCTCATCACTGATTTGAGAAGGTTGACAGCTGGAGATGTTGGTGTTGAGATGACTGAAAATCGGTTGTGACAAGGCAGCAAGAGGAGAGTCACTGTCTTTGAGAAGCTAGTTTGAGGAAACTCACAGTTGGCTCTAAAGAGATTCAGAGTTGGGGCATCTGTGTGGCTCAGTCAGTTAAGCGTGCCACTCTTGATTTAGGCTCAGGTCATAATCTCAGGATCATGACATCCAGCCCTGCATGGAGCCCCACGGAGAGTCGGCTTGTCCCTCTCCATCTGTTCCTCCCTCCCACTCTCTCTCTCTAAGATAAATACATACATGCATACATACATACATACATACATACAATCTTTAAAAATATAGATTCAGAGGTGCCTGGCTGGCTCAGTGGGTTAAAGCCTCTGCCTTCAGCTCAGGTCATGATCCCAGGGTCCTGGAATCGAGCCCCGAGTCAGGCTTTCTGCTCAGCGGGAAGTGTGCTTCCTCCTTTCTCTCTGCCTGCTTCTCTGCCTACTTGTGATCTCTGCCTGTCAAATATATAAATAAAATCTTTTAAAAAAATAGATTCAAAGGTGACTGGCAGACGGGGATAGATTTTTTCTCTCTTTCTCCAAGACCCCCTCCAAATCCCCTGGACCAACTCGCCCACAGTAGATGCTCCACTCATTGGTTGAATAAAGGATGAACAGTTTGGTTCTCAGGAGTCTGGTTATTGGATCTGAAAGGGTTCTGGAGTGAGAAGTTGGTTCTGAGGAGAAATAAGCTTTGGAAGAGGCTGAAATGATTTTCTCGGAGGAGAGCACCCATTACTGGTTGTGTGGAAACTGGGCTTCTTGGTTTGTTTGGGAAAGGAGGAGGCACTCCAGCCCTGAAGAGCAGACTGATTTACCTGGGTCACAGGGATAGGAGAAGACACTTCAGCCTAGAAGCATTTCTACCCATTTGCCTCCCCAGATTTTTAAAGTCCCTTCCTTTGAAATTAATCCCTACACAAGAGTCAAGAGGACCTCTACCCTAGGGCCAGATCTTTGGCCTCCAGCCTGCAATTCAGCACCACAGTCTTAGAGGGCTATGGCCTCTGAGCAGAGAGTCTGGTCAGAGCACAGGCCAGGCAGGGCAGCTAGCAGGAGAGAGGGACCAAGAGATTCACACTCAAGGATGGAGGACTGGTCTATACGGTAGAATTAACATTGCATAGCCCACCTAGAATAGATGGGCACTCAGAGACCAGGGAAGGAAAAGATTTTTAAAATCTAGATTTAGGGGCGCCTGGGTGGCTCAGTGAGTTAAAGCCTCTGCCTTCAGCTCGGGTCATGATTCCAGGGTCCTGGGATTGAGCCCCGCATCAGGCTCTCTGCTCTGCTGGGAGCCTGCTTCCTCCTCTCTCTCTCTGCCTACTTGTGATCTCTGTCAAATGAATAAATAAAAATCTTAAAAAAAAAAAAAGCATTAATAAAAAAATCTAGTTTTGGGGTGCCTGGGTGGCTCAGTGGGTTGATCCTCTGCCTTCAGCTCAGGTTATGATCTCGGGGTCCTGGGATCGAGCTCCACCATCGGGCTCTCTGCTCGGCAGGGGGCCTGCTTCCTCCTCTCTGCCTGTGTCTCTGCCTACTTGTGATCCCTGTCTGTCAAATAAATAAATAAAATATTTTTTTAAAAATCTAGTTTTATTGAAGTACAAGGGATTTAAAAATAGCCTTATTGATGTATGATTTATATACCATGAAATTCATCCATTTGTACAACTCAATGACTTTTAGTAAACTTACAGTTGTTCAAACATCACAATCCAGTTTTAGGACATTTCCACCATCTTTAAAATAGCAAGCTGATTTGCAGTCAATACCTCCCCTTAACCCAGGGTCTACTAATTTGTTGCCTCTGTAGATTCACTTTTTCTGGACATTTCACAAAAATGCAATCATACAGTGTGCACCAGACATTTTTAATCATAATGTTTAAATTTTACAGTGTGCACCAAACATGTTTAATCATAATGTTTTTTAGGTTTATCTATGTTAAAGCACACATATTGCAGAATGGTATTTCATTGTTTGGATATTCCATATCTTGTTTATCCATTCACTGGTTGAATATGCATGTGGATTATTTCCACTTTGGGGCTATTATGAATAATGTTGCTATGAACATTCATATTCATATCTTTGTACAAAAGTGCTTTCATTTGTCCTGAGGACATACTCAGGAATGGAATTGCTGGGTCCTACGATGAACGTATGTTTAACTTTATAAGAAACAACTGGGATGCCTGGGTGGCTCAGTCGTTAAACATCTGCCTTCAGCTCAGGTCATGATCCCAGGGGTCCTGGTATTGAGCCCCCCATAGGGCTCCCTGCTCCGTGGGAAGCCTGCTTCTCTCTCTCCCACTCTCCCTGCTTGTGTTCAATGGGAAGCCAGCTTCTCTCTCTCCTACTCCCCCTGCTGAAAAAGAAAAAACTAAACTGTTTACTAAAGTGGTACCTTTTTACATGTCCACCTGCAAGGTATCAGGGTTCCAATTTTTCCATTTTCTCACCAACACTTGTTATTGCCTGTCTGAAGGATAACTGTTAAGGATAATTTTCTAAAATAAGTAAAGCCATCTCTCCTCACCCCAACCCCGACATATACCCAGGCAGGCAAAAGTGCCAGATTATCACAGCTGAGACCACAGAGCCTCAGCTGTCCTCTCCACTCTCAGGCTGCTCTGCAGTTCCCTGGGCCCAAAGAAGAGAGAGAGAAGCTGTAGTTTCATTACCTCAGAACTGAGGTGCCTGGGTGGCTCAGTTGGTTAAGCATATGCCTTTGACTCTGCCTTTGGCTTAGGTCATGATCCCCAGGTCCTGGAATGGAGTCCTAAGTGGGCTCCCTACTCAGTAGAGAGTCTGCTTCTCCCTCTCCCTCTGCCTCTCCCCTGGCCTGTGTGCACACTCTCTCTCTCAAATAAATAAATCAAATCTTAAAAACAAAAAAGAAACAAAACAGAAAAATAAAACATTACCTCAGAACTGAGAGGTGGGAATTCAGAAGAGTAAGTTTTTTTGGACAACTAGCGAGTGAGTGGGGCCTGTGTTTCAGAAAACCCATCCAGGGAAGAGCCCACAGGAGACAGAGATAACGTGGACAGATAACTTTTCAGGAAAAGTATCCCAGGGCAGCCTCTCACACCATCTGAGCTTAGCCCCTTCCTCTGAGGTTGAAGTGCCTCATCAGTATGTAGCCCGCCCGTTACTGGGTACCTTAGAAAAGTATCACCAAGGACCCATGTACATTTGCCAACCTGAATAAGTCACAATAGTTTACCTCGCTTAGCCTTAGAATGTTTCGTTACCAGGAAGGTATAAACAAGTGGGAGGGAGTTTGAAATAGAGCAATAAAAATGATGAAGGGGCTGGCTCTGTTTACGTGAGGAAAAATTAGTATATGTGCTGCTGAAGCGAGCACGATGTGAGGAAAAATAAATGAAGCCGATCTCTTAAAAGGCTGGGCCCTAACTGTGTGAGTGTGGGGGAAGATGGGTGATTATCGTTTCTAACAAGAGGGAGGTGAGTAAATGGGGACATGGTGGGAAAATAGGGCCCAGAATGGGGGGGGGTGCCCTTTGGAGCATATGGGAACACATCCACAGGAAGACTTGTTCTCAAATGTTCATAGCAGCTTTATTTATAATAATCCCAAAGGAAACGAACCCCAACATCCATCCACAGGTGAAAGGGTGAACAAATTGTGCTATAGCCATAGAGTGAAATACCCCTCAGAAATAAAAAGGAGAAAAAAAAAAAAAGAAAGAACCAGACCAAAAGGAGTACATATTGAAGTATTAAATTTATATGAAACTCCAGAAAGCAGAAAGTGCAAACTGATCCATACAGCAAGAGAAAGCAGATCAGTGGTTGCCGCAGGGACAGGAACGGAAGAAGGAAAGCAAAGGTGTACAAGGAAAGTTTGGGCAGGGACGGATATGTTTATTATCTTAATGTGGGTCACAGTTTTACCTGTGAACACATATATCAAGACTCATCAAATTGTACAGTTTATTCTGTATCAATTGCCCCTCTGTAAAGGTATAATAATAATAATAAACAACCCGAGCACTGAGGAGAATGGGCTGGAGAGATCTCCTGAAAAGAGAGATGAAATAGATTTTCTTGCAAATGAGGAGCCAGGCTGCTGATTGGACCTAAGAAAACTTCTCCAGTAAGCTTTGCCTCATAAGGCTTTCCTAGGTTCTGGTAATGGAAAAAAGAGATGGGAAGAAAAATCACTACAGTAGAGAGCTAAATTTACTATTTGGGTGCAAAAAATCTTATTAGCACCTGGAGGCTTACGAGTAAAATGTTGAAACCTTATTTGCTCAACACCTGATCCTTTTAGACTTTGCCTCATTTCCCTTAGGACCACCGAGATATCACTCTGCTCAGTCTTCCCCTCTCAAACTACACCAAGTGTGGCTGAACCAAGGAAAAGAGCAGGAATGGGGAGAGAAGAGGACATTGCAGAAACTACCTCTGATCCTATAGTACCCATTCCTGACTCCATTTCTTCTGGGTTGGAGGTTCCAAGAAGGGGGAGGTAGAAAGAAGCACACCTTAGGGGCGTCTGGGTGGCTCAGTGGGTTGAGCTTCTGCCTTCGGCTCGGGTCGTGATCTCAGGGTCCTGGGATCGGCCCGCTTGGGGCTCTCTGCTCGGTGGGGAGCCTGCTTCCCCCTCTCCCTCTGCCTGCCTCTCTGCCTACTTGTGATCTGTGTCAAATAAATAAATAAAATCTTCGGAGGGAAATAAAAAAGAAGCACACCTAAAACCCAGCCTGACAACCAGGCTATGCTATGTCTTTCTGAGTGCTTAGAATCTTTCCAAAAAGATGAGGCTCAACATTCTTAAAATTCTAGAGAGAAGAGTATCTCTCAGGTACTAGGAAGAAGACTACCAAGGGTCCTTAAAACCTGCTTCTTCTTTTTCTTCAGAATCTAATCCTAGCTTTGGCTGGCTGGGTTTCCCTGCCCCCTTGGCTCTCCCACCCCACGTCCTCAGTCCTCCACATCCCTGAGGCCCTGGACAATGCCCCCAGGTAACAGTCAATTGTTCAACACTATCTGGGTCCCTTCCTAAACCTCAGCCTTGATGATGATAGAGCTTTTATCAGCACGGCCCTATGCCCTTGGTTTTAGATTTCCCTCACAGGAACAGGAGTTAAAATGAACACTTTCCTTTTTTTTTTTTTTTAAATACTATAAGACCATAAAATGGGACAATTTTTGAGTCTTGCTCTATTTCAGCTGTGCAGAGAAACTTGAGTTTCTAGTGGCAGAATCCAAAGGAACCCTGGTGATAGGACTAATAAATACTAGCTAGCAATCTTGGCAGAATTTCTCAACAAGCTATCTACATCAGAATTTCTGGGTGTGGTTGTTAAGAAGACCAGTTCCAGGTCCCCATCCCAGACCTCAAGAATAAGATGCCCTAGGAAGGGGGCCTGGTAATCTGATTCTGATGCATCGTAATAATAACATGGAGATTTTCTGCTTTAGAGGAACAGAATCTTTTTGCCCCTTCTTTCATACTTTATTCTTGCCATGTTCTCCCTCCCCCTTGCAGCCCCTCCCCCACTGCCCGCCTTGGTAGTCTGTGGTAAGGAATTATTAAGAATGTGTAACAGGCACGGACTTGTGTTTCTGGGCCCAGAGTGAGATGGGAAGGGGTAGGTGGGGCTGGGAAAAGGTGTGTCAATACAAATATTGTCTCATCAGGACTGGCAATTTTGCCGGGATCTCACAGGGATGTGCCCTTAGCTATGGAAGGTGGTTTGGTTCCTCCTGTTCCAGGCTGAGGAGTCTGATATCATGGGCAAGGGCAGAGACCAACAGCGTTGGTAGTTGAAGGCTAGAAAAGAAAAGAAAGAATTGGGCTAATGCTAGGAGATTGCTGGAATTGCCCTGGCTCCAGAAGCATTTTCCATGGGTAACCTGGAAGACCCTCAGTGGTAGGAGTGGAGCAGGTTAGACGTCAACCCCACACAAGGCCTGATAGCCATACTGGGTATAGAAGATACTTCCCTGTCCTTGACTGGGAGGATCAGACGTTGAGAGAGGAGCCAAGGCTTGGGAATTCCAGAACATCAAATCTATTTCACCCAAATGACCAATGGATGGTAATGTCAGAGCAATTCATTAAAGGCTCAAATCAGGGTTGAAGGTAGTGCTTGCATTCAATAGTCTATCCATTCACCCACCCAGGCAGTCACCAACACCCTCCCTGGCTCACAGACAAAGCAAGTCAATTGAACTGACTCCTACTTACCATTCCCAATTCAGTTTTTCCACTTTTCCTAAGCTTCTGAGCGGGTTGGATGTCCTTGTCCATCTCAGAGTCCTACACTTGTCCACATTATATAACATAACACTATGTTACAATATTTGGCTTATGTCTCTGTCTCCTCAACCAACAATCTGCATTGTTGTGACCAGCTCAAGGCCTCTCACAGAGCAGACAGATGCTAATAAGCCCCATGAATTGCTCCAGCCATGAGTATGCACCATCAGGGAGCTGGGGCTGGGGAACCCAGCACCTCAGGCCTCCTACACAATGGGGACAAACTTGGTCTGGATGGGAACCTTAAATACCAAGCCAACCTCCTGCCCACTCTGCCCTGTATTCCTGGAAGCTGCCAAGGATCACAGCTCCAGCTGGCACATAATGAGATTTCTTCCTGGAAGGATTCTTGGCTTGAGAACTGGCCCTCACCTCTTCTAGGCTTCTTTGACACCTTCAGGTTTCTGGGGCCATGGAAGATGGGAAGGAGAGGCTGAGTCAGCTCTAGCCTTGTTACTATTTCCCAAAGCTCTTGTGCCCATCCTTCATCTCTCCCAAATGTTTATAGCAGGGATTCCCAAGAACATGGCTTTCTCCAGCCCTGGGTAGAGAAGGAGGGGCAGGCCAGCCAAACATTTGGGGCTAAGAGAATAGCACGGCCCCTGGGCATTCCTGTTCCACTTCTGCCTCTGGCCTTCTTTAGCTTTAATTAACCGAGATAAGGCTGCAATCCACCCTGACTGAAGCCCAGTATCAAGAAGAGACCCAGACACAGTTCTCAAAGAATTCACTCAAGTGACACACAGCAGGCATGACTCTGAATGGGGGTGCCTGGTTGGCTCAGTCAGTAGAGCATGTGACTCTTGGATCTTCTGGCTGTGAATTCAAGTCCCATATTGGGTACAGAGATTACTTAAAAATAAGATCTTAAAAAATAAATTTAAGGAGCACCTGGGTGGCTCAGTGGGTTAAGCCTCTGCCTTCAGCTCAGGTCATGGTGTCAGGGTCCTGGGATCGAGCCCCGCTTCGGGCTCTCTGCTCGGGGAGGAGCCTGCGTCTCCCTCTCTCTCTGCCTGCCTCTCTGCCTCCTTGTGGTCTCTCTGTCAAATAAATGAATAAAATTTAAAAAATAAATAAACTTAAAAAAAAAAATTTCCCTTTCTCAGTAAAAGCCCTTCAAAGCCTTCAATAAAGATGGAAAAAGTTGGGTCCTGTGGGCACAGTTGGCAAAGCGACTGACTGTCCATTTCAGCTTAGGTCCTGTTCTCCCATGGTGAGACAGAGCCCCAACTCAAACCCTGGCTCCAGCCCCATGTGGAGCCTCCCAGGGGGCTCTGCTTAAGACTCACCTTCCCTGGGGTGCCTGGGTGGCTCAGTCGTTAACCTGGGGCCCTGAGCCTGGCATTGTGGCATTGCATCCGGCTCCGCTCAGCGGGAAGCCTGCTTCTCCCTTTCTTATTACCCACCCCCCTTGAGCTTCCTCTCACTGAGTCTCTGTCAAATAAATAAATAAAATCTTAAAAACTCTTTCCCTGCCCCTCCCCCCACGTTCTCTCTTCTTCCTCGCTCAATAAATAAATTAAAAAAAAAAAAAGCAAAAGGGCCCCCACCCCAGCCCAGGAAACACGCACCCAACCGCAGCTATTTTATTTTCCTTTTAATTTTTCTGAAGGATATACACCACATATCCCATGGGCAATAAAGCGCATTCAATGTGTTTATAAGCCAGTCACTTTGTTTAAGCAAACACAAGTACAAAGTAAAATAAAACCACAAAATAATGAACTGCATGTTCATAACATACAAAAATCGCCGCCTACTCAGTAGGTAACTACAACATTCCAACTCCTGAATATATTTATAAATTTACATCTTCAGTTAAAAAAATAGACTTTTGAGAGTTCAGATTTTGTTTTAGATTTTGTTTTCTTACATTCTGGAAGACCGAGGCTTAGCTCAGCCCTCTTTCTTATTTTGCTCCCAAAGCCTCCCCCGAATCATCACTCCCTGCCCCCCTTAAGGCTAGAGGTAAGCATATCCCTCACAATTGCACATGTCAGGCTGTCAGCAAGGCGCATCACACAAAAGGCACCAAGACGTGAAACTTTTTAAACCAAAAGGACGAAAAGGAAGGAACACTTTCAAAAAAAGGAAGAAAAACCAAACCATATTTTGTCACATGTGAGAGTACAGTCGGGCAATATTTACAAAAAGGTTAACGGAACGTCACTCTGACACATGCTCTGATTAATACCAAGGACTGCTGTTTCAAAAAAAGCTTCAAACTTAATCGTCACAGCATCATCACAAAATAAAGGATCACCGTTGGTTTGCTTGGCTTTTCTTCCCCCCGCCCCCCAAAGTGAGGACCTAACTCCAAATAATACAATAGAATATGCAAATTATCTTCACATCAAGAGTACCCCAAGAAAAACAAAATCCATGGCACAGACACTGTACAAGGATGCAGGGCTGGGCTCTGAGAGGCCCCAACCCCATTTTTGCCAACTTGATTTTCTAGCATTGAAGGGAGCAGGGGGGTCAGGCATACGATGGAGATGATACTGAAATGATATATCCAAAATCCATGCAAATCAAGTTCTTTGGATAGAGGTGAAGAACTTGGACATGGCTGTTTCAGGCAGCTGAAGTCAAAGGGCATAGGTATTGGGGAGGAAGGACAAGTGGGCAGAAAGGACTGCAGGCCAACAGACCTTCCACGCCAACCTTGGGGTGGAGTAGAGGGGGAGGATTTGGCTCTGAGAACCTCCGTTTCACTTAAGAGGAACCCCCTCCTGTGGCCATCTCCTCCTCCTGGCCGTTAAGGTTAAGTCTCTTGTGTTTCTTTTTCTCCCCTTTCCCTTCTTTCCCCTTTCCCTTTAGCAAATTTCAATTGTCCTGGGAGAAAAGGTTGTCGTCATGTCCGAAAGCCCTGTGGAGGCGCTGAAGGAGTTGGTGACAGCTGAGGAAGGGAAGCTGCTGACTTGAGCCGGGAAAGCAGGGGGAACAGAGGAGTATGTGGTGGCCACTGAGGGTGAGGGGAAGCCGCTGTGCACAGGGGATGGGTAGGTTGAGGACCCAGGAGAGGAGTAGGAGGTGGGCACAGGGGATGGATATGAGGTGGTGGCTGGGGATGGGTAAGAGGTAGTAACTGGGGATGTGTAGGAGGTAGCCACCTGGGAGGGGTAAGAAGAGAGGGAGGTGGCGGCAGAAGAGGCCACAACACCTTTGTCTGCTTTTTTGTCCTTCTGCCTTAAGTGGATCTTGGTATGCCTCTTGCGTTCATCGCTCCTGGCAAACTTTCTCCCACAGATGTCGCAGGCGAAGGGCTTCTCGCCTGTGTGGGTGCGGATGTGGGTGGTGAGATGGTCACTGCGGCTAAAGTTGCGCATGCAGATGCGACACTGGAAGGGCTTCTGGCCGGTATGGATGCGAATGTGGCGGGTGAGCTCATCAGAGCGGGAGAAACGGCGGTCACAGGACTCCACCGGGCACGCATACGGGCGTTCATGAGGGGGTGTCTTGCTGGGCCGGTTGGGGTACTTGCGCATGCGGCTGGGTTTGATGAGTTGGGACTGGTAGGTGGTGTTGAGGGCCTTCAAGTCCTGGGAGCCCGACTGTGTGGCAAAGGCCTTGATGGTAGACAGTGGAGTGAGTGAAGGCTGCTGGGTACGGCTCTCCAGGCCCTGGAAGGGCTTCTGGTCTGGGGTGCCCAAGCCCAGGTCCCCCTGCTGTTGTGGAAACAGATAGTCAGGGATCATGGGGACTTGGAAGCCACCCTTGGCAGCAGGGTAGGCAGGAGGCGGGTACTGGAGCGCGGTGCCCGCAGAGCCGGGAAAGGCCTGGCTTTGTGGCTCAGGGAAGATGTCAGTGTTAGGTGTGGGGAACGTTGGTGCCGCTGAGTAAATGGGGCTGCTGTCACTGGACTGGACTGCACAACTCAGGGGTGGGCTCTGAGAGGCAGAGGAGGAGGAGGACGCTGCCGGAGATGGTGCTGAAGATGAGGTGGCCGGTGGGTTGGTCATGCTCACGAGGCCGCTGACCAGGCTGAAGAGGGGCTCAGGCCACAAGGTGTTGCCACTGTTGGGTGCAGGCTCCAGAGAGAAGCGTCCAGTATAAGTGATGGGGGGCAGCCGGGTGGTTTGGCTGGGGTAACTTGTCTCCACCAGAACCTTCTCGTTATTCAGAGAGATATCAGGAAAAGACTCTGGCAGAAGAGAGAGAAGGGGGAGGCCTGGTTACTGGAGAGCAATTACTGGAGGACGAGAAGGACCCGAGCTGCCAGGCAAGAGGTCGGGCTGGCTACCATTGACTCCTGAGCTGGTTAATAATTGATAGCAGCAGATTGCAATGTTCCTGGATCCGCTCCAGCGGCAGAGCCCATTTGAACAACAGCTGACGCAAATACGGAGAATCCCCCTCCACTGCAGCTCCCAGCGCTCCGCAGCGGCGGCTGCGCCACGGAGGGATTCCCGCCAGCACCCCTTCCGCCGCGGCTAGTGCGCGCCCCCTACCCCCAGCTGCCAGGACATCCCTGGGCACGGATCGCGGCCCTTCCTTGGGGACAGGCGGCTGGCAAAGCAAGCCTGTCTGGAGAAAGGGGGGCGCAGCTCTGCTTTTCAAAACAAGCCCTCCCCCCTCCACCCACCCACGCATCCCGAGCTCTCCATCCAAAACAGAAGCTAGCTCCTCTGCGCACCGCTAGGGACCAGGCGGGTGAGGGTGAGGGTGGATGTCCCCAGGCATCCCTCTAACACATGACCCTGAGGAAGGGAAGGGAAATCCCACTTGCATCCCTGAGGTCCAGAACACTGCTGCTGCGGTGAAGAGGGCGCTGCAAGGCGGTGGGGAAGGACTGCTCGCCAGGATGGTGGCGAAGGGGCTAATCCTCGGCGTAGGCCACCGCTTACCTGCGGTCAGGTGCTCGTAGGGCTGCTCGCCCGCCTCCCCCTGAGGGTTGAAGGCGCCGCTGCTGCTACCGCTGCTGCCGCCCCCTCCACCTCCACCGCCCCCGCTGCTGCTGCTGCTGCTGCTGCTGCTGTTACCGCCGCTGCCCTCCGAGGCCCCGGCGGCACCGAGGAACTGGGGAGCCCCGTTGCTCAGCAGCATCATCTCCTCCAGCTTGGGATAGTTGTCCATGGTGGGCGAGTGAGGAAAGGAGCCGAACGGGTCGGAGATCTGCAGCGGGGACATCAGCTGCATCTCGGCCTTGGCTGCGGCCATCCCGGACGGGCGGGCTGGAGAGCTGGTGTTGGGGCGGGCGGGCGCAGCCCGGAGCCGTGGCTGCGGGGGACACACTCTCGGGGGGCCTGGCCGGGTCACATGCGGGACGCGAGGGACACTGTGGCGAGAGCAGGTGGGGCCTCCAGGCTCGCCCTCGCCGCCGGCCGGTGTGGACGCTGCGCTGCTACCGAGGCTGGGGCAGGGGCCGGTCCTGCGGCGGCGGAAGCTGGCGGCGACGGTAGCTGGCGGCGGCGGCTCCACAAGTTCTGCGCGCTGGGATCTCTCGCGACTCCCCGGATCCGCCTCTATTTGAAGGGTCTGGAACGCCACGGGCCAGCCTCCGTCGTGACGTACATGGCCATATATGGGAAGCAGGAAGCCCTAATATGGCAAGACCGGCCGGGAGGACCCGGAGTGACGTGAAGCCCCCTATCCCAGAGCTGTGGGCACCGCCGTCCAGCACTCTGGCCCCCGAGGCGACTCCCGCACCCTGGGCGCCCAGGCCTCGAGAGCTTAGTACCCAAGCCTCAGCTGAGGACTCCCGGACCCAGGCTGCTCCGGAGTTCCCAGCGTTACCCCCGCCTCTTCCCTCCGCCTTCCTCCCTCCTCCCGGAGCCGGAAGTGGCCGGGCCATATCAGGCCGTTCCAAATAAGGTGCTGCCCAAATAAGGGTTGTTCCGGCGGGGGATCCTTCCTGCTCCTTATATGGCATTTCCGGGTCGTTGCTTGCTGCTCCCTGGCACCCTCCCACCTCCCTGGTTCCAAGCTGGGAGCCCGAACGTGCGCAAGAGCTGGGGACGCCCAGGTGGAGGTCTCGGGGCGCGTAGAGCTAGGCGCACCGCGGCTCAGGCGGCTCCCGGGCGAGGACTGGACTGGGGAAGCCCGGGCCAGGGGCGGGGGCGAGGGCGAGTCGGGCAAGGGTTCTGCCACCGTCATCCAGGGACCTCCCGCCCAGCTCTGGGACCGTGGGAGCCGGGCGGGAGCTAAGGGGAGGAGTGACTGGGCTGGCCGGGGCAGAGGCCGCCCAGGAGAGGCGGAGCGTTGACCCTCCGGCCTTGACCAATGATACTATGGCTTTCCAGATGTCTTTGGGGAAACTGAGGATAGGAAATAATCGCTAGATCATCCCCGACGTCCCTTTGCGTTGTGGTGGGCCACCTGCTTCTCAGGCAGGAGCTCGTGGTCCTTGTGGTGGCTGGAGATTTTCCCACATTTATCCAGAACAAATGTAGGTGGGGCGGGCAGTGCGGCAGTCTTAAAAGTGGGCTTCCCTATGGGCTGTCTGGAGACCCCTACGCTGGCATAGAGAGGACCTGCTTAGCGGCCTGGTGCTGCCCCCTGGAGGTCCCCTCTTCAGCTCGGTTCCCCGGGCCCCGGGCGGAGTGGGCTCTTCCGCCGCCTTCCTGCTCCCCCTCCCTGCTCCTGTGCTGGGCTCGGAGCCAGGGAGGGGGAGCCTTAGACGCAGTGAACACGAACTGAGCAGGCGCCGCAGCCTGGGCTCTCCCTGCAGTCCCTGGGGAGCCGCCACCGCCGAGGCGCCCAGACTCTGGGCGGGATAACACTCCCCTCCCGGAGCCAGGCTAAGGGCGGTGGTGGAGGGGGGCCGGGGGGGGAGTAGGCGGGAACGATTTCTGCAGGTCTCCTGGGAGCCGGACGTGAACGGGGAAGCCCTCTCGGTGCCATTACCACCCCCAGCATTCAAGTGCGCACCCCAAAGTAAATAGAGATTCCGAGAGAGGAAGGTTCTTGCTCTAGCTCTGAATCCAGGGGAGGTGCTGTTTTTCTGAATTTAAAAAGAAAGCAGAAAGTATGTATGTGAAAGGAGGGTGCTGAGGACACCGGGACAGAAGGGGGCGGGGCTGGGGTCTCTGAACCCAAACAGGTCGGAGTCAGGGGGTTTAATTGAAGGGGGTGCATAGCTCTCTGGGGCTTCATCCGCCTATATTTCTTAAACACACACACACACACACACACACACACACACACACTCACTTTCTCATAAAAATCTATTTAAGGAATCCCGCAATGAACCCTATCTCTGTGCTCTGAGTTCCCCAACCCAAAACCTAGGGGGTTGGGGGACCCACTCCCACCCTCTACCCCAGTTTTTCATTAGGGGCATGAGTGATGCACCTCTCTGAGGCCTCCTGCTAGTCAGGATCAGATGGTCTTGTGTCTCAATGCCCATTTTGCCACTCCCTGGTGGGGTACCTTGGCCAGGCTTTTCAAATCTCTCTTCAACTGTAAAATGGAGCTTATGTTAATGATACCCACATGGAAGGATTGTTTGTGAAAAAACTGAAACTTACAGGGACTGAGTCTCTAAAGTCCCAAAGCACAGTGCCTGCCTTGCGGTTGCCATTCAATAAATAGTGGCTATTGTTATTTTCAGGGGCTTTTGACCCTTGGGGTCACCCACAATTCACCCACCCATCTTCAGCCTCTGAGCAAACTCCAGTGACCCTTTTCAGAAAAGTTGTACAGAGAGGGAGAAAGATTCCAATTCTAACACAGGGGACATTGTCCTGAAGAGCTAATCTGAATCTTGCTGCGGTAGAACATCATTTCCCAGAGCAGAATTTTTCAACCTTGCTGATATAACAGAGTCACCTGTGGAACTCTAAAAAAAAAAGAAAAAAGAAAAATGTTTTTTTTTTTTTTTTTAAAGATTTTACTTATTTATCAGAGAGTGAGGGAGAAAGCAGCGAGCACAGGCAGACAGAGAGGCAGGCAGAGGCAGAGGGAGAAGCAGGCTCCCTGCTGAGCAAGGAGCCCGATATGTGGGACATGGGACTCGATCCCAGGACGCTGGGATCATGACCTGAGCCGAAGGCAGCTGCTTAACCAACTGAGCCACCCAGGCGTCCCAAGAAAAATGTTTTAACCTTAGAACAACTGAGTCACAATTTTTCTGAGCTTGTGAGTGCCAGAACTGAGTCAGTTCCTCATCCTAGAATCCTCCTTCTGTCCCTGGGCTGCTGTCCAGACCCCAAGAGCACATCTCCCAAACCCAGCCAGAGCAAAACAATTCCCCTATGATTCTAATGCGCAAGATGACCTACAGTATCTTCAGGTCCTTGATGAAGGTGACACTGGAAATCCTTATAGTCTGCATCTTTTATTTTGCATATGCAATAGCAATTCCCCCCCCCTTTTTTTTAAGATTTTATTTATTTATTTGACAGAGAGAGGGAGATCACAAGTAGGCAGTGCAGGCAGAGAGAGATGGGGGAGCAGGCTCCCTGCTGAGCAGAGAGCCTGATGTGGGGCTCCATCCCAGGACCCTGAGATCATGACCTGAGCTAAAGGCAGAGGCTTAACCCAATGAGCCACCCAAATGCCCCTAGCAATTCCCCTTTCTTTTCATAATAGCTCCTAGCTAGTAATTTCCTTTGGGAAACCAATCCAGTCTATGCGGTTGGAGGTAGATAACCCCACCCCAGATCTAGGAGTGGTTATGTCACCCATACCTAGCCATCCATCTAGGATGCTCCAGTGGTTGAGTCAGGATGGACACATGACCCAAACCAGGCCAGTGAGAAGCACCTCCAGGATTTTTTCTGGAACTCTTGAAAAAGTTCCCTCCCTAGTGGTACTAAGCCAATGGAAGGCAAGCCTGGAGGCCATCTTGCCGTGAGGACTGGAAAGACTTACCTGAAAACAAAGCCAATGCAGAGGGAAACAAGGTATCTACAGGCAGAAAGTGAGTCTTTGATACAATCTGGACTTCTAAGTTATGCAGGCCAATGCATCCCTTTTTGATTTAATAAAATAGGCTCATTTCAGTTTCTGTTCCCACAACCCAGCAGTTTCTGATTAGTACACCCATCATCCACAACAACCATGAATTTTTCTGAAGACTCTATGGGCAAGGCCCGGGAAGGCCTACAGAAGCCCTGCCCCCTAAGGAACTTACACTTGGGTGGAAGGAAGACTGCATTCCATGTTGCAAGAGAATTAAGAATGGGAAGCCATTAGCCACCAAATGTCAGTTATGCTGAAGAACACAGAAGATAAGAGGAGGGAAAGTTTCCAGGGAGAGGGGCAGAAATGACAAAGAGATCTTGGAGGAAAGAGAGCATGAGAAGGACAGAACTTTGTGGTGAGGAAGTGAGGCAGTTGCAGGTCAAGGTTGAGAGTCGGGTGGCCAGGACAGTCCTTGTGTGCTCTGTCTGGAAAAAATGGGCTGGGATAGAAAGGGTTCCAATTGGGAGATACAGTAGGGGGTAAGGTTGAGTAAAACATTCATTTTTTAAAAAACAGGTTAATTGGCCACTGCTCACATCTGAGGTAATGTTAAGTCTTAGGGATTCTGCAATGAAAAAGGCAGATGTAGTTTTACCCTCCTGGAAATTGCCATTCATTGGGTTACTTGTATCCAAGTTAAACAGCTACATAACTGAAAAGGATGATTTCAGATTATGGTAAGTATAACATACTGGAGAGGTGAGGGAAGACTTCTCAGAGGAGGTGACATTTATTCAGAGACATGAAGGATGACAGGAAACCAACTCTGCATAGAGGAGGGTGGAGGGGGAGGGTGTTCTAGGCAAAGGGGACCACTGGGCAAAGGCCTCAGGAGGGGAAAGGCCTTGATCAGTCCAGGACCTCCAGCTAAGGTGTGGGCTATGAGATGGGACAGACTGTATCCCCCCACCCTCATCTCCCTCATTCTGCCCTCTACAGCTCCTACAGAGGAGGAGGTGGCCTTCTCAGCCCTGCTCTGCCTTCAAGGTTGTGTGGCCCTGGGAAGACAGCTTCCACAGAAACAGTGAGAGGAGCTGGCTCAAAGCCCCTCCACACCCCCCAGACCTTAGTGACAGGGAAACCGGTGAAAAGAAGGGCGTGAGATGCTTCTCCCTGGATGGGGTTATGCTTCAGGCCTGCCTTCTCAGTGATAGGGCTGGAGGCATCTAGGTTATCCCCATTCTAGTATGGTCCGTCTTTTGGCCAATGGCACATTCCCATTTGCTCTGACTGGGGGCACTGGCTCCCAAGGAGCCAAATCTCATTTGGGGGTTTGAGTACCTAACTTGTGACCAACAACCCTTGAGGTCAACCAGCCTGGAGCCTAAAGGGAAAGACTTTTAAGGAAGGTTGGGGGAAAGAAAGACTCAGAACCACTCCTGCAGCCTGGCCCAAGTATCTACAGGACTTAAAGAAGCATTAGGGGTGAGGCTGGGACTCACACCTGGCCCCCTGGGTGACTGGTGCCAGAAGTCCAGGGAAAGAGGAGATGCTTTCAGAGGAGAGGATGTGCAGGTTTGAGCTGCCCTCTACACTCTGACTTTTCTTGCAAACAAGAGGAGTAGGGGGCAGAGTCCGAGAGCAGGACGGAACTTGTCCACGGCAGCTGAGGCTCTAAGTGAAGGCCAGTGGGAACCATCATGTCTCAGAAACTTGAGCCATGGCTGAGCAGGCTGCCGCTCTCAGAGGAAAGCAAGCCCCTTTTTCCATTGCCACTTCCTCCTCCCCAGCCCCGGACTACGTCAGCACCCACATGTGCTGCTCAGTTCGTGGTTTGCCACGGTGGTGGCCCAGCCTCGGGCTCAGGAAGTGACTCTCCCTTCAGTTCTATATGGGGTGCCTGTCACTCTTTCCGATAGCTGATGGGTTCTGCCGGAAATATGGAGGGCCTGGCCTTCAGTAGGTCGGGGGGCAGCTCTGCTCCCACCCTGTGAAGGGTTGTGAAGGGCGAGGAAAAACCTGAAGAGGCCAGGTCTGGCAGTGCTGTGGGGGAAGGCCAAAGGTGAACTGACAGAAAAGAACACTTGAAGACATGAAGAAGGACCAGGGGAGATGAAAAATCACCCCAGAGTGTTCAGGTGTGAAGCCATCTCATGTGCTCCTATTATAGATGGGGAAATTGGGTGCCAGAGGAGAACCCCGAGTCCTAGGACAGGTGGAGAAGCACAAGTTCTGAGAAGGGCTGATATGGAGTGATGCTGAGGCCTAAGGCAGAGGGGGCCCCTGGCTCTGAAGAGGGGACCTGGCATGCTCCGATAGGATCCAGGAGCTGCAGGAAGAGACCGTGGAGGATTTGGCCAAGGTTGGGGGATCTGCCCAAGAGAGTTGGGGTTTGGGTTGCTGTCCTTAGAGTCTGCCTAAGGAATCACATGTCAGACATTGTCAGGTTGGGCCTGAAGGGGAGAACCCCGAGGTATAGTAATTTGGAGAGATGGCACAGAGAATCTGTTAAGGGCGGAGAGTGGGTGAACACGCTGGTGGGGCTCTCCGGGTCCTTTCCACCCCAGAGTTAATGAGCAGATGCTAGAAAAGGCTTCTGTCCTTGGACATCAGTCCCTTTACCCTGTGCTGTGTGGCCCCTGTCCCAGGCCTGGGGCTGTCAGGACCCTGGGCTTAGAGGACAATCTGGCCTATGGTGACTTCTTTGCTTCCCCAACCCCCAGCTGAGTGTGCAGCAAAGCTGGCTGTAGAAATCTCTGGAAGCTCGTTGGGCAGGCAGAGGGAGGGGAGCGTTACATAAGAGCCCACTGATGTGCAGGAAGTCTAGAGCAGCCTTTAGATGAGAGAGGCAGCGTTCCCATCCAGCCTAGAAAAGCAGGAATAGCAACGGTGGTTATTTCTGGCCCCTCACCACCGCCCAGCCCAGCTCCGGGGCTGCTCAGCTTCATGGTGGGTGAGCTTGGACTCTGCCGACCTGGTGGGAGGGGGAGGGAAGGTGGGGATGGGCAGCCCCCGGGGTTACCCCACTGTGGCACTTGCTTCACGCCCCCTACCCCAAAACACCAGGATGCAGCAGTCAGTGGTGGGTGCTTATTTCTCCTGATTTTCCTTAATCTCTAAATGGATTCTCTACCCCCACCCCACCCGCAAGACACATTGACTATGTCACAGGCTCTGTGCTGAACAACTGGACAGGCATTGGTCTTCACAATGCCTTGTGAAATAGGTATGATTCTCACCCCCATTTCATTAATGAGGAAGGGGGCTCAGAGAGGGCGGGTGACTTGATTAAGGTGAGCGAGCTGGACAGTCAGGGAGCCAAGAATTCAATCCACATAGTCTGGCTTCTGAACCTCTGGCTGAAACCTACCTTATGCCAAGAACCACAGGTTCTCTGGGGGCCCAGGACAGACTGGACAGAGCTTTTACCCTCTAAGGGTGAGGTTGAACAGGGCAGAGAGACCTGTGAACAAGTCATTTCAACAGTTACTTATCAAACATCTGCTCCTCTAGGCATTAAAGATACAAACAGAAGTAAAAAGGTGACTCCCTCTTTTGTAGTTCACGTCTGTTGGGGGAGACAGACAAACAGGCAATCACAACAGTGTGAAATGTGCTATCGTGGGGAACACACAAGGATTGTGGGAGCCCCTTATCTGGTTCCCATCCACTGAAGTTCTTCTGAGCAGTCAGAGAGCCAACGGGCAATTCTGCAGGAGGCTGGGTGTGGAGTGCCGGTGTGAGACTAGCCAAGAAACCATGCAGTTGTCCAGGAGAGAGGGTGAGATCTGCAGGCCTCCGTATTGGCTATCACACACTCCCTTCAGGGGCCTTCCAGCCAGTGGCAGAGAGCAAGAATACTGGACACCCAAATTTACTGACAGGCAGCTCAGCCTAAAGGCGCTTCCTTTCCCCTCGGTACAGTGGCAATAGGGTAGTTGGAGAGACTGGAGGGAAGGGTCTTCTCTTTTTCCTTATCTAACCAGCCCCTTATTTACTTCACCCTTCTGGGAACTCTGTTTTGGGCGAAGTTAAAATGAGTGACTGAAGAGGAACCTGGAATACAGAACCAGGAAGAAGAGCTTCCCTCCAGATAATCATACTGATAAGAGGAGATAAGAGGTAGGAAGCGTTAGCTCCTGTCCTGCGGAATGTGGGCCCCTGGGTGGCTCAGTCAGTCTCACATCTGAGTCTTTGCTTCCACTCAGGTAATGATCTCAGGGTTGTGAGACGGATCCCCACATTGAGCCGTTCAGCGGGGAGTCTGCTTGAAGATCCTCTCTCTGCTCCACCCACCCCCACTCCCCAGTGCGCTCTCTCAAATAAATAAATAAATCTTTATCCTCAGAAATGTCCCCAGAGGAGTGTTCCTTGCGCTCCATGCAGAAGTGGCACTTCTGTTCCGATCAGCAAAGGGAGGGATCTTTGGGAATTCTAGGACTCGATTTCCCTTCGTCAAGCCTCAGAGAGGGCCATCCTGGCAGGACGACCTAGTCTTCAAGCTGACATTGGGCTCAGTGTCTTTTATTCCTTTTTCTTTTTTTAAAAAAAGATTTTTATTTATTTATTTGACAGAGAGAGAGAACACAAGCAGGGGGAGTGGCAGGCCCAAGGAAAAGCAGGCTTCTACAGAGCAGAGAGCCCAATGCGGGGTTGGAGCCCAGGTCTCTGGGATCATGACCTGAGCCAAAGGCAGACGCTTAACCAAATGAGCCACCCAGGCGCCCCCAGACTCTGTTTTTATTCATCATCCATCAGCTATCGCAAGAGGGATTAAAGTTAGATTTAAGAAGGACTTCCTGATTTTGTACTACCAGTGACCAAAGCAGCAGCATCTCCCTCTTTTCATAGTTTTAATAACCACAATTTTCTCCAGCTCCCCTCACCCCATCCCTGGACTGGGGTAATGCTCCGAATGGCTGCACTTGTATGGGAAAGAGGCTTAACAGGGGTCACTCTGGGGTGACAGGATAAACCACAGGATGGTTTATTTTTAGGAGCTGGATGGTGAGGGTTTCATTGTCTTCCCTTGGGCTCTGGGTATGTTTGCCCCCAATCCCCCACCCCCCACCCAGCTTTTCTCCTTTCTTTGGCAAATCCAGGCTGTCTCCCTTTTTCTCTCCCAGGCTAAATTGGGAGTGTGAAGCTGTTCTTCTTCCCAATTTAGCTTTTGAATTAAAGTGAGAACTGAATGTGGCTGGAAAGCTGACTCCCATCTGTGTGTGTGAGAGAGAGAAAGGAGAGCAAGTGAGCATGAGCACAAGCAGGGGGAGTCAGAGCAAGGGAGGCTGATCTGGGCTGCTGCTGTTTAGTTTGGACACCTATCCTCAGGTGCAGGCAGACATCCTCAGCAGAGACACACCGAGGTTTGAAGGTTGGTGTTTTCTCAGGAGTGGAAGAATGCTAGAGGGACAGCATTCGAACATTCCACAAAAATGTGCCGAGGGCTTATTGTGTGCTAGATGCTGGGGAAACCGTGAGCCAGGTAGACTTCATCTATACTCTGGCTTTCAGTCTGGTGGGGAAATAGGCAATGACCACCAGGGGGAAGTGTTGGGAAGAGGAGCAGGATGCCACAGGAACCCCATGGGATGAAGTGGGGACATCGCATCCAAGCTGAGACTTGCAGGCAGGAGCTGACCAAGTGGAGCCGAACAAGAGTGCCTGGGCAGAAGGCACTGTGCACACAGAGATCTGAGTGTGCCTGGCTTCTGCCACAGAGGGCGCTGGCACCGGGTGAGTTGGGCTCAAGAAGGCTCAAGAGTTTCCACCTGCTCCTCTTCTCTTCTCCCCTTCTTCCAGGGACAACAAAACCAGATGACAGTGATGTGGGCCAGAGAAGTCTGGGAGCCTGTGAGTCCTTGCTGCTCATGCTCTAAACAGTCAACCTAGGGGACAGGGAACGTGCAGGTCTCCTTCTGAGTTATCACTCAGGTCCAAGGTGGACGTGGAACATAGGAAATGGGATCTCTTTGTCTTGAGACAAAAGTATCAAGAAGGGTCTCTGCTTGGTTTGGCTTACCTGATGCTTGCCAGGTTGGAAGTTGCTGGCTGAGTCTCTGGGGTACCTTCCCTCTCCTTACTTGATGGGAGTGACTCATGATTCTGGCTGAGATGGGAACAGGTTGAAATCTTTGCAAAGATAGACCCTCTGTTGGCAGAGAGAGGAGAGGGCTCTCTGGGGGGCCATGCAGTTCTCTGTCAGCTCTCGAGTTCCCCAATGACAGGCACAGCTGAGGGATGCTTGTGTAAAACTCGCCATCAATATTTCAAGCAGCATTATTTATTGATCACTCATCTGGCTGGGACAAAAGGAGAGGGTAATTCATTAGGGATGCAGGGCTGGTGGGGTCATTTTGGGGAAGAGGTCAGAGAAAGGTAGGTCACTAAGGAGCCCCAGCCTTGGCTCTTGCAAAAGTACCTTGGGATCCCAGCGCTTGGAAATTAGGGTCTTTTCTCTCCTTTTTTAATCCTGCAGTGCCCCAGATGAAAATAAGGGAAGCGGCAGGAAATAGGAAAACCTGGGGCAGGCCTGGGACTGCCACTGTGGCCAGCAGGGAAATCATATCCAGAGAATTCTGTGGCAAGTGTGCTTCCTTCCCTCTGGACCTAACCTGCCCTCCCAAGTTCCCTATCCTTTGCCACATCTTGGGTCCCTCTCCTCACCTGACGTTGAAATTAGCTCCAGCAGTCCCTCTAGATAATCATTTCAGAAACCCATGTTGGGTCCCTTGGGCTGCAGGGCCCTTCCAGGGTCAGCTTGGCAACTCCTCTGATTCCAGGAGGGTGCCTGATCCTCACCCAAGGGGAGTACCTGCCCTTTGGGTCTGACCATCCCCTGGTGAGAATACTAGGTGTGGGCACACAGGCTGGGCTTGGGAAGTGATGGTTTGAGAATACATAGCTGTTTCATGCACCTGTAAGGATGTTTTCTTCATGAATCTCCAACTCCACGGAGTGGGGCATGAGGCGCCCTGCTCACCAGACCTTAGGCAGACTGCATGAAGAGTCTCCCCTGCAGGGGTGGGGAATCCCACACTGAGAGTGAGCTGCGCCACCTAGTGGGCCTCTCCATCCTTGCAGGCATCCCTCCCATCCCTCCCGGCCTCCAGCCTAGATATGGGACAAGTTCTCAGGCAGAACCCAAATGGCTTTAGTACTTGAGGTACCCTCCTCCACCAGGAAGGCCTGACTCAGTATAGAGAGGGAAAAACTAGACAAACTGGGGAGGGAAATGACCACGAACTGGCTGAAATTTAAGGCCGTGAGGAAGCCAGCTGTGGCTTTAGCCTGCCTCTCCCTATTACTGTCTCTCCCTCCTATCATGGATGGCACTGATATGGGGACCATGATTCAGAGCCCTCAGAAACCCTCCCTTCTCTGCTAACGCTCTTTCCTCCAGGCTGAGCAAGGATCGGCTCAGCCCTGCTGATCAAGGAAGAGCTGGCACAGGCTGGAGCTGCTGCTGGCTTTCCTCTGACGTCACAGCCTGGAAATCCCATTTTAAGCAGGTTCTCAGGGTGTGGGACACACACAAGAAAGGGAGGGGGAGCCAGCTAAAGCAGCTCCAGCCCTGAGGACATTCTATTCCAGGGACCTCAGACCTGGAGGGCTGCCCAGTGTCCCCAAGATGGTTTGAGATGGGACACAGGGCTAGACGGACCTCAGCTCCCACTCAAAAGCTAATATCCCTCAATAACTTCCTGGTGACCCAGGCAGTGATCAAGAATCCTCTACAGAGCTCTAGCCTCTGTTCTGACATCTTTTCCCCACTGCTCGGGCCTAGAGGTCTACTGAGACAGACGGGAGAGGGCAGGTGGTCCCAAGGAATGAGATAGCAAGATGTCACCTTGACCCAAATGTGTCCCACCAGCCCATCCCAGGAGCCTTTCCCTCCATCTCATTGTCACCCTCCACCTCTCCTCTCCTCCCCTGCACCACAGGGGCCAGGCCCAGTGCCGAGTTCTAGGAGACTGACTGAATGTTCCCATGGCAACAGACTAAGGAGCTTGGAAATCTGAGCATGTTCCTGTTGACACAGAGAAACCCAGATGTGCACAGAGAGCCTGGCATAGGGAAACTGGCAGTGACCTCCTTAGCCACCGGTCACTGCAGGGGTGTGTGTGTGTGTGTGTGTGTGTGCACGCGTGCGCTCTTGCGCATGTTCATGTTATGCAGCAAATGGGATTTAGGTTAGAGAGGGCCTAACCTGGTTTCTTGACCATATGGTAGCTGCTAGCTTGAGACTGCAGCATCTTACTCTCTGGAGATCTTTCTAGAACAAGCAAGTCTCTCTCCTGAATTCTATCCTGACACATCCTCTCCTTTCAGAGAGAGAAAGGGGCCAATTTGCCCAGAGGCCAGTGGTGAAAGGAATAACCTTCCAAGATCTGTTGACTGGAGGACTCTAGGGAAGATGAAAAGGACCGTTCTCGCCCCACCTCCACTGCGACGTCAGTTCGGGAGGTTCTTGGCCAGTTGAGCGCAAGTGTGGCAGGAGGACATACCTCTGTGATGCTGGGGAAGGGACGGGAAAGTCGGTAGACTTTCTGCAGACCTGGGGCCAAGCCATCACACACGCTGTGCCCCACCCTGTACTCTGCCTCCGTTTTCCTTCCACAAGGCTGTGCATGCGGCTGTTTCTCCGCTCCCTTCTCCTTTCCTCCTCCTTGCCTTGCTCTCTCTACCCCCTCCCTCTCCACTCTTTTCCTTTGCTTTTCTCCTTCCATGCTACCACTGCTCCTGTGCCATCCTTTCCCTTTCTCTGGGCACCGCCTTGCAGGTCTCACTCCCAGCCGGCTGTGCCCCTTGGCCCCTGGTGGCCTTGGCTCTAGCTCCCAAGGACTCAGACCCCATATGCTCCCCCTCGCCGCTCCCTTTCTCCTCCAACCCAGCCCAGCAGCCCAAGCCTCAAGGCTTCCCTCCAGGTGCCACAGGGACGGCCTCTCTGGCCCCAGCTTTTGGTCCTGTCCTCCTTCTGTCCCCAGGGTCAGACATACACTATGAGGCTGGCTCCCCATTACCCAGTCTTCCGTCAGCCTACCTGTCTCTTCCTTTCAGAGTCTCTGGCTCACAGCTCTCCTCTCCAACATTCTTTAGCCTTTCTGGGTCCTGTGGCCATCTAATTCCCCCGCCCTGCCCAGCAGCCCCCAAATCCTATCCCTCCTTCCCTGGGAACCTTATGAAGGTCTTTGTCCTTAAAGCTTACACCGGAACTTTCTATGAGGTACCGGAAGGTCCACTGGGGCAGGAGGTCTCTGGGCAGGATTCTGAGGGACAAGACAACCTTGAGGGTTGGGGCCCCCAGCCCTCAAGTCCTGATCCCTTCTACTGTCCTGGCTGTATCTTTTTTTTTTTTTTTTAAAGATTTATTTATTTATTTGAGAGAGAGAGAGAACGGCAAGCAAGCAGGGGGGAGGAGCAGAGGAGAGAGAGAGAAAAATCCTGAAGCAGACTCCCCGCTGAGCACAGCTTGATCCCAGGATCCTGAGATTAGGGCCTGACCTGAAATCAGGAGTCAGCCCCTTAACTGACTGAACCACCAAGGCAACCCTCCCCTGGCTGTACCTTGAGCCTCCAAACCATCTCCCCAGATGGAACCAGCTGAAGCCCATCTCGTATCTTGGAGAATGGAACTCCTGGGGTCCACAGTCCGACCTCTTCCCCCGTCCCCCCCACAGCTGGGCTCTGCTTTTCACTTGAGGTCCTTCTCACCCGTGGATGGGACAGGTGAGAACAAAGCACAGAGGCTGAAACGCATGAGGTGCCAGAATTCGGTTTATTGGCTCATCCAGGGCCAAAGGTCCAATGGGCACCCTCTTTCCACAGAATTGGAAGCCTTTTGGCTCCTAATTTTTTTTTTTCTTCACACACTTCTCCTGGCCCTGACCGAAGCCATGGCAGAAGCGGGGGTAGAGTGTGGGGGCAAAGGCTGGGCTCCTAAGAGTCTGCTCACGTGGGGCCCAGTTTGCTTGGCACAGGAAGAGGGCTCTGGGGGAAAGGAAGATGAGCCCCCAGGTGATGAGGAAAGGAGCTGGCTCAGCAGGGGCCTCTACAGTGGGCCCTGAGGCAGAGGAGCCCAGCACAGGGGCAGGGCAGGAAGGGGAAGAGGTGAAAGGCTATCAAGGGCGGAGGAGGAGGTAAGAGGCCCTCAGAATCCCATCCTCTCAGGGTGGTCTGAGAGTAGGAAAGAAGGCCGACAGCAGGGAGGGGCTTGAGGTGTGGGGGGGTAGCTGCTGGCAGGAAAGTCCTTCACCCAACCCCCCCACCCCAGCCCTAGACCCAGAAATACACACACACACACACACACACACACACACACACACACACACTCTCTCTCTCTCTCTCTCACACGCATACCCCCAGAACCCCACTTCTTTTTAATGGAGACATATAGCACACAGCCCTACCCATTACCCTCAACTGTAGCTCTGGCCTGGCCATCCTGGTCCTTCAAACACACATTAAGGCCTGAGCTCTTGCCCAGGTTCTCTGAAGCCTTCTCCACTCCTTCCTGGTCTCCCAGGTACCCTCGGGCCCATCTCTGGTCATTCTGGGCTGTGAGTACCCCCCACCCCCACCCCAGAGAGAGCAGTGAGGGCATGTTAGGACCTCAGAAAAGGGAATGGCCATGGTCTTCAGCAAGGCACTGGGTGGGTGGGGACAGGACTGGAGCAGGGAGAATAGCAATTTGGCTCTATGGAGCCCCCACCTCCTTGGGTGGCTCAGTCCTCAGGAACTCCTCCAGCCGCTACCCTCCACCCCCACAGCAGGGCCTCCCTCCTCTTTTCCAAGCCCCTCCAGAGGAGTGGTCACTGGGCAGGCAGCCATCGGAGGGAACCTGGGGCCTGAGACACATGGGCTACTGGCACAGTGTGGAGCAGGGGCTCTGCAGCCTGTGGGGCGTCAGGACCTCAAGCCAAGTCACCCCCGCCAGAGGTCTTCTTCTTGGGCCGGGTCTTCAGTGTCTTGGAAGCCAGTGGCTGTAGGAGGGAGAGAGGATGTCAGAGGGCTCAGCCGAGGCTCACATCCCCTCCCCATGTCCGCAAGCTCTCACCTCAGCTTTGGGCACTTTTTTGACAGGTTTGACCCGCTTAGGGGCCTTGTCTCCCATATCATCTTCAGAGGTCTCTGTTCGGGGATCTGCCTGGTTCGTGGTAGACCTTAAACTCAGTGCAGGGTCATCTCCTGCTTTGGGGGAGCAAAGGAAAGCAGAGGTCTGGCGGCTCTCTCGCCTGGCCTCCATGCCCTCTGGCCCTCCCAGCCTGGAGCCCTGCCTGTACCTAAGTCCTCGATGGTGTCCAGGAGGCTGCCGGGGCTGGATCGGAGCCGGCTGTCAGGCCCCTGCAGGGGCAGCGCATCATCATCCCGAATCAGGGTCAGGTCCTGCATGCTGAAGCTCCGGAGCTTCTCTGATAGCACCCCCTGGCCCTAGGGTCACCACCACGCACCGGGAGAACCGGAGGAAGGGGCGGGGTGGAGAGAGAGGTCACCATGGAGCACGAGCAGCCCCCGAGCTCAGTGCTTTCCCCACAATGTCCTCACCCTGTCCTACAGCAGCACGGACAGGGTGGCGTTGCCACACACCGTCCCTTTGGACAGATGAGGAATCTGGCCCAGGGAATGGAAATCACACAGCCCGGGGCTGGCAGAGCCCCAAGGACAGAGTAAACAAAAAGGGGCTTGGCTAGGGGCATGAAACAGGCAAGGTAGAGTCCTGGGAGCCTGGGTCTGCCCCCATCTCACCTTGGCAGCGGCTGTGACCGCGGCATTGGCAGCCAGGTTCAGGCCCCTCTTGCCCACCCTCATCATGGTCTCATAGCTCTTGTCTCGGGCCTGGGTGATGTACTCGTCGATCTCCTGAGGGGTTGGAGGGGAAGGGAGGTGAGGGGTGGGCCCCACTGGCCAGGCCCTGCCCTGCCTTTGTTCACACCTGGACAAAGGCACACAGCCTGCTCCAGGAGGCCAGGGCCCTGGCAGATCACTTCAGGTTCTGGGCACCTACAGGGAGAGCCACAAATGTACACAGCTACAGGCACTAGGCTGCCTCGGCCTGGGGCAGGCGAGGAAGTCAGCTGAGAGTGGGGGCAAACCTTCTCCTTGTTGGACAGTGTCGGGTGCACGAACTTGCGGTAGAGCACACTGGAGCCCTTGGTGTAAGGGGACAGCAGCCATATCACAAAGGCGATCTTGAGCTCAAAGTAGAAGGGGAACCTGTTGGTGGGAGAGAGGCAAGTGGTAGAGCCTGGGATAGGGACTCAGGGGGTGAGCTGATCCCCTGCAAGACCTTGGCTAGCCCCCCACCCCTTAGTGCACTGGGGTCCCCAGGTGGCTCGGGTGACTGGGCATTTCTCATCTCCAGGAGAATGGGAGGCTCAGCTGAGACTCCAAGTGGGTTGGTGAGAAGTGCCCCCAGCAAGAATTAACCACCCCCGCAACCCCCAGCAGTGGCTGGCTCTCTGCACTAGGCATCTTACTCTGACAAAAGACTCCTACTCCTCTGTCCGGGGTCTGCTCCTGGGTCCTCACCCCCTTGTCTTCCTGACCTCCCCCCTCATGAGGAAGACTCCCGTCCCTTGCTGTCATGACATGCCTCTTGCTTTTAAGGATTGTTGTCCATTCCCTGGCTCCTTTTCCTTAGGCCACAGACTCCTTCACATCTCCTACACTCTCACAAAGCTTTTTGCTTTGTTTGTGTCGAGAAGCATACATGCTCACTGTCCTCAATTTCTAACCCATTATTCTTTCCTAATCTGACCCCACTCAACTTCTGCTAAAACTGTTTTTCTCAAGGGCCACTGGTCCTTACAATCTACAAAGGCAGTCATCTTTTTTCCTCTACCTCTCCATAAAACTCTCTTCTCTTTGTCTTACAATATTCTGTGCTGTTAGTCCTCTCTTCCAAGAGGCATATACTCACCCAATAAACATTTTTTGAGCTCCTGCTGTGAATATACATACAGGCAATTAAGACATTCTCTGTCCTCCAAGTGCTCGTAACATAGTCTAGTAGTGCTTTGAAATACTAGCATGAACTTTACAAGACTGAATCCTATTTTACCAACAGTGAAACTGAGACCTACAAAACTATAATCTGCATTCTATAGGGGTACTTTGGCTGCCACCAGAAAGAAAGGTGGGGGCTCTTTCTCTTATTCTACTGATCAAGCCAGACCTATGTCAGGGAGGGTGGGTATTCAGGACCACATGGGACTGTGGGGGGGCTCCACCCCGGCTCTCAATCTTTGGTTGGCTGGTGGGGTAGAGAGTCTAAACCCTGACCTTGGGGTGCAGGGGTGGGGATGCTGGACCTCACCAGGAAAGCACAATATCCGTGAGCGTCTCAGCTGTGGTGAAGAAGGCAAAGACGATCCAGTACATCATCCATTTCACCTGAAGGCACAGAGGATAGTGTCAGCTGGGGTCTCAAGGGAACACCCAGGAGCCCGTGTCTGATGCCAACTATGCTGGAGGTGTGGTGGGGAAGGGACACTCAGGATCTCAACTTTGCCTGTGGATCCCACCAGGCCTGGGGGAAAGGAACACAAAGGAACCTTCTGGAAGCAGGGTCTCCTTAGTGCTGAGGCATTGGTACAAAGTCACTCAGTCTGTAATGTGACCCATGGTCCTCCCCTATCTCGCCATGTGGTGGGTGGAATGGGAGATGAAGTGTCGCAAACTCACATATTCCTTCACGTTTTTTGTCTTCACGGCCTTGTAGGAAGAATAGGCTGGGTACAAGGTGCCAAAGATGAGCCTAGGGAGGCAGGCAGGGTTACTGGTCCCCTCGGCCAAGAGCAGTGGCCTCTCCCTCCCAGCTCTGCATCAGTCAGTCCCTGGGTAGGTAAGGGGAGAAGGACAGAACTCCAGAGTGCCACATCGGCTGGACTGATGAATTCAGATCAGTGGTTATGGTCAAAGTAGTTCAGCCTTGGGTAATACACAAGCGTAGAGGCCTCTGGATGGTTAGGGTGATGCCTTTTCCCCTTTATTGTTCAGGTTTTCTCCAACCCTTTAGGTGAAGAAAGACCCAGAGGCCAGAAGGTCCAGTGTGGTCTCTTTAGCCATAATCGCTGGTTATGCATAAACATATCATGGAGAGAGTGTGTGTGGGGGGTCTGGTCACCACCATAGATGTCTTCCTTCTCCAGATATGGTGCTCACTCATACCCATCTGCCCTTAACCTCTACTTCCCTGTCTCAGAGCCAGGCTGGGAAAGGCCAGGTCTGTAAGGGAATGTGATACCGCCTAACAGGGCCTCTATGTGGCAGTCGGAGGCACCACTGTGGCCCTGGGGACCTGGGGAGCAGAGGGCACAGGGGCAGGAGGCCCTAGAGGGGCAAAAAGGTTTATTACCTCATGTAAGCAGCCTTGGAACCAAGCTCAAGGGAGTGGGAACGCTGGGCTGGAGACTCTGGTTGGAGTACAACCAGGTAGTGACCCCACTGGAGACCACATAAAGGGCACAGGTGAGGGAATAAGAGGAATGATGCCCTCAGGGAGCTCATCCAGGTAAGAGAAGCAGCCACTCTGAAGGCCACAGGGAGGCACAAGGCTCCAAGATTCCCTCTGTGGTGGGATGAGGGAGGAAGAAGGGAGATCCTGGTAGGTCTAGAGGGAGCCAGAACACAAGCATCTAACAGAACTGAACGGGAAGAAGGCAAGAGGGAGGGAACCCTGGGCTGTCAGTCCCCCACAGTGGAGGCTGAGGGACAGGGTCCTGAGCCGGGACAGGGGTTAGCTGAGGCCCAGGCAGAGCCCCTCCCAGGCCCAGTTGCTTGACAATGTGTGGGTAGTGCCTGTTCTCACAGGAACCTGCCTCATAGAACAGGACGCTTCTGAACTGACCTGTGGAGATGGGGTGGGGGCGGACTCCTCAAGGACAAAGTGTGGAGTGTGGGAGCAGCCTTCCCTCCTGGGGCCCGGGGGGAGGAGGCAGGAACGGTAGCTCCACACTGTGGCTGGCCTGGAATGAAGGCCACCTAACGCAGTCCCCTCTGTGCCTTTCACAAATCCAGGCTGAACACACATATCCTCTCCCGGTTCCCTCCCACACTTTGTGCTCCGGGGATCTCTGCTTCCCAATACCCAGACGTCCTCCCTGGGGGGACTCTAGTGCAAGTGCCCTCATCTCCAGTGTCCTGATAGTAGAAGAGGGTAGAGGCCAAGGCTGTTAGCTATGGCCCCAAGCTATGGAATGAAGAGGCCCTGCTTTGCTTTCCACTCTGCCATTAGCTCTCTCCCCACAGGGAGATGAGGGCCCAGGTCTGAGTTGCCCCTCCAGCGGACATCTGCTAGGTGGGGGAGGGGACATGCCACCTCCCCTCATAAATCAGGCCATGCTGCCCAGCCCTGGGATGAGGGAGGGCAAAGGAGCAAGAAAATTAAAAGGGATGAGAAGCCGGGCGTGCTATGGCTCCTCTAATATGCCCCGCTCCGGTCCTAGGTCCTACACCCCATGTCTTGTCTCCGGGGACCCCAAATAGGGACGATGTGCCTTAGGTGACTGTTGTATGAAGCCACGGAGCGGTCCATCCAGGGCTTCAACACACCCCTCACCCCCCAACCCTATTCCCCCTCCCCCTCCCAGCCGGCCGCGCCCCGCCACCACCGCACTCACACCACCAGGCGGGAGATGATCCAGGACACCATGGCGGGGCCGGGCGGGGCGAGGGCCGGCGGAACCCGCCGGGGCCGAGGATGCAGGTGCCGGAGGTCGGGCGGCGTCGGCCGCGACAGCAGGAGCCGCAGTAGCAGCAGCAGCCGCAGCAGCAGCAGCCGCCGCGGGGGCCGCGGAGCGCCGAGCAGCCGCGGTTAAAGGGGAGGTCCCTGCCGCAGCGGCGGGCCGTGGGCGGTGGCGGCTCTTAAAGGGGAGGCCCCGGCGGTGGTGGCGGCGGCGGCGCGCCCCCCTGCACCTGCTACCACCGGGCATGCGCCTTTGACCCTCAGCACCCTGCCTTCCTCTAATCGCTTGTTTCTCTTTCTTGGATTCCAAGCCCTGGTTTGAGGTCCTCACAGGCCTTCAGGTTCCATCCTGACATCCTAATCCCAAGATCCTAGCCCTCCTGCCTTGACCACACCAGGCTGAAAAGGCTTCAACATCCCCTGAGGAATGACTTATTCAGTGCTTACTAACGGCCAGGCCCTGAGGTAAGAGCTTTACCCGCATTATTTCACGGAATCCTCACTATCATTCCACATGACAGAGGTTAGAATTATCCTCATTTTGAAGATAAGGAAATGGAATGCTTAGGGAAGTTCAGTAATTTGCCAAGGTCACAAAACCACTAAGTCATGCTGCCAAGATGTAACCCATAAAATCTACTTTAGTCAGGCCACTTCTCCCAACTGCTGACCAGCAAACTGTCCTCCCCAATTACAGGACCTGTAAAGATACCCGCCCAGCAACTCCTGAAGTCAAGGATGGCTGCACCTGTCCACCTTACCCCTTCTTGGCCATCACCAATCACCCCAGTTGGAGAAGGAACCCCCCCATCTGCTTTTTTTAGGTTGTCATTTGCTCCACTTTGCAGGGTAATGAGCCCATGCTCTCAAGGGGAATACCCCAGGACAGACCCTCTTTAAACAGAAGGGCTGGAGGCCTGATGTCTAGGTTGGAGATGGATCCAGGAGCTCCAGTTCTACCCCCATCAGCAAACGCTGGCAGCAGTGTATGCCCTAATTCTGAAGACATTTATATCCAGAATGTAGGCTAGCCCGCCTCCTGATTTTTACCAAAGCAACAAAGCTCCAACCTCTGCAACCCCCTTTTCTCCCCAAAGCTTTCCTTTCCTGTCCCATTTCAAAGCTTCTGCATTCTTTAAGTGGAGGTGTAAGTCTTCTGGTGATCACAGCTTTGACCCATGCCCACCCAGGCTGAAAGGACATGCTCAGAGTTCTGTATTTCAGTTATGGTCCTATTCAAACTCAGTATCCTTGAACCACACAATGGTCTATTTCCACCCTGATAATTGTATTTCCAGGCTCAAACACTTTGGAAGATGTTTTCCAACAGGGTCTGGAGAAGCAGCCTCTGATGACCCCTCTTGCTATTCTTTACAACTTCCTTTTCAAAAGGCCTTTTCTAATGGGAATGTAGTCTGTCCTCACTCCTCAAGCCATTTTAGTTACTGCTCGATTAAAAAACAAAACAAAACCCATTTGGGTCTTTTCCCATCAACTCTGAGGTGGATCCACGGCCACAAGTTTCCTATGTGGGCAGCCAGGCCACCTGCTTTAAGGAACCCTGTTACTAATTGCCCAAAACCTTACTCATGCCATCCCCCATCCCCCTCACTCCTGACTGCTGCAGGAAGATCAAGACCTCACCTTTCCCATTCCATTCACACACAGCATAAACTGTGGAAAACCCAGCTTTTCTCCCACCTTCTAACTCAAGTGACCTTTTCCCTTCACCCTCCCCACCCCAAGCCCACAGACCACAATGACCTGGCACTTTCCGCTCTCAAAAAGGCTCAAATTCAGGAAGCAAAGGGTAATCGGAAGCAGCAATGTAATGAAGATATGAAAGTGAACCATCCTCCATTTTCAACCCACATTCAACCTGCCTTCACTTTTTAGAATGGCTGGCACAGGAAGAATTTAGTCCACTCCAAACAGATTTGTTAGATTTTTAATAAGAACATGGAAATCCCAATCAGCCCTTCAACAAATTAAAATACAGAAAGTGAAATTAAAAGTATTCTACAGTAAATGACTTTTATTAAAAAAAAAAAAAAAAGTAACTGTGAACATATAAACAAGCCTGCAGGGCACTACAGTACAGCTGGAAAGAAGATAGATACATTTTCCAATGTATCTATGGGCCAATGAATTCCATAATTTTCAAATAAATTCTTAATAAAACTCCACGGAGTTGGAAAGTTTTGCTTAAAATATTTCTGGACAAAAAACCCAAAAACCAAAAGCCTCATGTAGGAAATCAAACTTTCCTTAGCATTTGGAAGTGTAAGAGGAGTCCCAAGGGAACGCTGGTAATAGGTGAAAATGGTTCCTGTGTCATGAGTGTGCATATTTGTAAAACACACTACAGCTCAGACACGACAAAGTTCTTTCTCAATTGGCTGTTCCCACAAGATACGACTGAGATGGGAGGGGAAGAAAACTAAAAGAATCCTAAAAAGCCAATTCTTTTAAATTCTGCTTTGGCTGATTTTGTGCTATAATGGGCAGTTGATTTCTAAAAATCATATTTTTTCAAAGATTTTTATCGAAAGGAAGACTAAATGTAATGTGCCTTTCCTCATAATCCAGGAAAACAACTGTGGTATTTCAAAAATTCTAAAAATATCTACTTTCATGAAATAGTAACTATTTCACTACAAACCTATTTTTCACTAAATACACACATTTCCTAATCCTGGAGCCTCCTGGGAAAAGCAGTGGGTTCTCCCTGGGTCCTGTAAGACTCCAGTGTTCATGGGAGAGATTGTGGGGAATGGCTTCACCCCGTCTCCTGGGATGGGCTGTATCAGAGGTCACGTGCAAAGACACTGTCAGGCTTCCACCAGGCATGTTTAAGCAGTTAGCCCCTATTTGTACCAGTTATGGGATTCCCCCTACCTCCAAACAGATTCCCACTTCACTAGGCACGAGAGAAAAAAGAAAAGAAAGGTGTGCCCACATTCCCAGTTTCCATGGATCTCAAGTCACGAGAATGTGCAGGAAAGCCCAGCAACGTTCAGGCAATTCAGAGTCCCAAAAGACCACAGGATGGGGATGCGGCACCCTTGGCTTGGAGTCTGAAACTGTGTGTGTGAACAGTGCGACTTTCCTGTGTCAACCTTCAGTGTTGAGGCAGCGTAGAAAAGAGTGGCTGGAGAGTTTGTTAATACTGACCACACTGGCTCCAAGTGAAGGGCCTCTGCTCCAGCAGAGAAGCCCCGCCGTTCCCTGTATGTGTTGTGAGTGAAAGACCTGCTTCACAGGGGAGTCTGGAGTTTCTCCGTGCCTAAGACCTTGCCAATTTGGATTCATGAGCCTTGAGGGTGCCAACAGCATCTTTCACTGCGTGATAAATGATGTTCTTCACCTGGAGAGAGCAATCAGCAGTCAGTTCATGGTGGCCCCATATTATATTCTCAAACAAAAATGTGTGTGTGTGTGTGTTTTTTTTAAAATATTTTATTTATTTATTTGATGAAGAGAGAGCGTGCATACGCTCTCAAGAGCACAAGCTGGGGAAGCAGCAGGCAGAGGGAGAGGGAGAAGCAGAGTCCCTCGTGAGCAAGGAGCTCGATCTCAGGCCCCTGGGATCATGACCTAAGCTGAAGGCAGACACTGAACTGACTGAGCCAACCTGGAGCCCCACAAAAGCATATGTTTTACACAGCCTATAAAGACTAATTAATGAGGAAACCTGTCAGCGAGCACCGCATACTTCCCAAATCAATTCCAAAGGGGATTCACAAATCACAGAGGCTAAAAGGTCTATAATCAGAAAAGAATGATGAATCCAACTGAAAGACTATATAATCACTTTCATCTAAGTGCTTAGTTAAGTGCGGGGCACTACCGATAAGCCTTTTTTTTTCCTTTCTTTTTAAGATTTTATTTATTTATTTGACAGAGAGAGATCACAAGTAGGCAGAGAGGCAGGCAGAGAAAGAGAGAGGGGAAAGCAGCCTCCAAGCTGAGCAGAAAGCCTGGTGTGGGACTCGATCCCAGGACCATAAGATCATGACCTGAGCCAAAGGTAGAGGCTTAACCCACTGAGCCACCCAGGCACCTACGGGTAAGCTTTTTACATGGACTTTCATTTCATCCTTCCCACATCTTACGAGGTCGATTCTACTATATCCCCATTTTTACCCATGAGAAACTGAGGAAACCAAGGTCTGGAGGTCAAGAACCTTGCCTAAGGTCCTAGAACTAACAGGAATGCACTAAAACAACAGTGGGCAGGTCAGATTATTGGAAAATTTTTTCCCTTTGTGCTTGTACGTATTTTCTAATTGTCTAAGAGGAACACAATCTACACATCAAGCAGGAAGAACAGTCACTAAGTAACAAGCTGAAAAGAGTTTTAAACCAAGATAATGATGATTTCTGGAGAGGGAAAGTAAGGAGACAGGATGGGGAAGGTACACGGAACCTTCAATAATGCAGTTGTTCTGTGTATTAATATTGTTTGTCTGTATGTATACGATGCTTTAATTCTTAACCTGAATGATGGGCACACAGCCCCCTTTTGCTATTCTTTATTAAATTTTTGTACTAATTCAACAAATATTTACTGTGTACCTAGTAAGTATCAGATATTGTGCTAGGGAAAAGCAGTGAATAAAACAGTAAAATCCCTGCCTTCATGGAGCTTAAATAGCTTACATTCTAGTAGGGATAGAAACAAATAGATAAAATGCATAAAGTTAAGTGAAAAATACTACAGAAAAAAATTAAGCAGTGACAGAGGACTGGGAGTGCTGGAAGTGACACATCCCAAGTAGACCTGATGGCAGTGATGTCTGAAATACATATGCATTTTATCTATAGGATCAGTGTTACCTCCTCTATCCATGTGAACGGACTTTGTCTAACAACTTTTATGGCTGAAATATTCTAAAAATTTAAAAAAAGGAATAGCAAAAAAGATCAGATCAGGGTTGAAGGTGACTGAATCTACTGGCCGGTGGCAGAAAGACTGCACATCTGCCCCGGGGAATCTTGCTTCCTTATTCTTTTCTTTAAATGCCACTGCAGCACCCAGTAATTCTCAGGGACATGAACTGCAGTCCTAGCGGGGCTTCAGGGAATTGAATCTGCACCAAAACGTACTGTGAGAAGCAGCTCTGGGGAGGTGCCCTTCTTGGAAACATGCTTGTAACACAATGCCACACTGCTTTTGCCACCTGACTGGAAAAGTCAAATCCAGTCAGTTATCAGCACTAAATACTCTATCTCCCGGTGGGAGAGAAAGAGAAGGTGATGGCAGAAATGATTATGTTAAAAGATGAGTATTCTCTAAAAGCGAAATGTGACGAGGACTGATGTAGAATGTGCGTTTTTCATATGTAGCCAAGTAGGAGATGAGGAGACAGAACGAGGTGGGAGGAGGAGGGAGGGGTGATGGAGGGGTTATTTACCTGCAGTTTATCCTCATGGTTTGTATGAGTGTTAGAGAGATGCCTGAATTCCTGTGTCAGGCGGAAACAGTGCTTTACATGTTCTGGAGATACAAAGTCTTCTGCTACTTTTATGCAACTGTATAGATTGTGTACCTGGAAGGGGAAAGAGCCACAGTCAGCAACACCTAGAAAACATCTATGATATGGTTTAAAAAACAAACAAAAATCCCCAAACTTGAGAAATGCTTCCAATATTCCATTTTCATAAAAACAAGTGCAGAAAAATTGCGAGTATAAATTTTTACATGAAAATGTTGGTAATTGTACAGAAAAGGATCTGGAGAAATACACACTGAACTGTTAACCACCGGCTACCTCTGGAGAACGCAGGATGAAGGGACCGAATAGGGGTATGGCACAGGGAGGTGAGCTGCAACTTTCACTTTTTAAAAAATGGTCTCCCTTCTTTAAAATTTTTTTTAAATGTGCATTTAAAATTACACAGAAGGAAACTAAAAAGCAAAAATTAAGCAGCAGTTTAAGAACAGCCAGTCCTTCAGTGGGGAGGGGTAGGAGGATGGGATAGTGAGATGACGGGTATTAAGGAGGGCACGTATTGTGATGAGCACTGGATGTTATACGCAACTAATGAATTGCTGAACTCTATATATCAAAACTGATGATGTACTATATATATGGTGGCTAACTGAACATAATGAAAAAAAAAAATAAAAAATAAAAAGAACAGCCAGTCCAATCCAGCCACTTATACCTCTTGCTAGATTACTAAGAAAATCAGAAATACAGAAGCCCATGGAACCAAGTGGAACCCACCTGGTGTGGGGCTCCAGCAGGTATGAAGACAGCATCTCCCAGGAACTGAACAATGGCCCAGCCTTGCACACCATACTCTTCATAGAGTCGCTTACGGAGGGTCTGGTCCAGGTACCAACTTTGGTCATGAATTGGGTCGTGATCAGGGGGATTCTCTTGGCCTTGCTCCTCTCCAACCTGAAGCCATAACCAAACCCACAGATGGAAAAATCAATACATAAATATTACTAACAGCATAAATGCTGCTTATAGAGGCAATGTCCCTAGTGGGCCAAATCTTCTGTTTTGTTCTCTTCAGCATCCTCCAGGTGTGGATTCACACCATCAGGGAATTTTTTTTTGTTAAAGAGGATTTTTTTTAAAAGAGTTTATTTATTTATTTGAGAGAGAGAGAGAGAGAGAAAGTGAGAGAGAGGGGAGAAGGTCAGAGGGAGAAACAGACTCCCCAGAGAGCTGTTAAGCCTGATGCGGGACTCGATCCTGGAACTCCAGGATCATGACTTGAGCCAAAGGCTTAACCAACTGAGCCACCCAGGCACCGCACCTTCAGGGAATTCCGACAAAAAGTACAGGTCTTTAAAGCCAAGAGACTGCACAGGAGAAACCCAAAGCAGGCTATGTCAGCAGCATCCCAGAACCTTAATCTTGGAGCTGGGAGCCAACCCAGGGGCATACCTTTCGGAGCAATTCCCGGATCTTTTCTGCATCCTTGGCTGCATAGATATGCCACAAAGCACCAGGCTTCTCCTTTCCATCATGAATTCTCTGCTTTGTCACCTCATCAGCATCCCCCTCATCAATGGTCTTGAGTACCTCTGAAAACAGCAAAATTACTTTTCAGTGTAACCAGCTATTTCAGTACCTGAGTCAAGTGAAATATCCAACTCAAAGAAGTTTAATCTCTACAATTCTCAATCTCTCTGGCGTAATATAAAGTAGAATCAAAGAATCAAAACTCAAATTTGTCTAACCTTCCTATACACAGGAAGAAAAACCCTAAATCTTTTTTACTGAAGAGAAACTCAGCATTTTGGAGCGTAGAGGTTTCTTTTAAAATTATTTCCTGCTCAAACTGTGTAGCCACATCTTATGTTCAAATTGCAGGTCATTTCCCACTGTAAGTAGACAGACTCCATACACTTCCTCAAGACCTCTTCAAACTCAAGGGTTCTATGGATTTAAAGCCATGAAATGTAAAGCATTTCTGACAAGTTAAGAGGGTCGGCTTCTAATGCTTGTCTACTTTAATACCTTAAAGGACAATATCGTGGAAAGATCTGCAGGTGTGTAGCATTAAAAGCAAAATTGTGGCAGCAAATGTACCATAATGATGACAATGATAATCCCTGAACCATTAGACTCTGAGTTAACTTATTTTTCTTTAAAACTTTCTGTTTTCTAAAATGTCCATAATTAACACATATTAAGTTTACACTGAGATGGAGGGAGTGCAAATGCAGCAAAATATCACTGTGATGCTTCGATTCTGTGCCAGTGAGCTGGCCTTATCATCTGTCACCTCACAGGTGATCTGGCTGATGGACCAAGTGAGCCAGGTGATCCTTCCTCCTTCCTTCATCTTTCTGATGCTATACACTTAGTGGAAAGGGGAGCATTCCCATAAAGACGACCGGTTAAAGATACACAAATACCACTCCTAGAACCTCCTTTCATCTAGCAACATCCACTGGGTGCCTACTAGGCATCAAGTCTTGAAGAGAGTTAAGAAGAAACCACTGGCTCTAAGTGAGGAGGAAGACTCCGATTCTACTCCTGAGGCCAAGCCTCACCATCCTGAAGTATGGCTTCTAGAAATCATACCTTCATCATGGGCACCCTCCCCGATGGGGATCCCAACATACACCATCACATTAACTGCATCAGACACATCTAAATGAAGGTTTGTTGTGCCAACTCTTCTATCTTCCGCAGTTATCAAGCCTGAGAGAAAAGGAGGATATGAAGGGTGAAAGGGCAATATTGTGAAAAATCCACAGAGACCCTACAAGTGCAAACATACTCAAAGATGTTCTTAAATGGGTAACAGTGGGAGAATGAAGTCTATCTGTATCTTAAGAAATCATTCTTTCCATCTCTTTTTTAGTGTTTTAAGATTGATTTCTAGCTCGGATGACACTATCATTAGATTTGGGCACTGAACTGATTCACCCCCCCACAACAATCTCTCCTTAAAAAGCAAAACTGATATGGGCATTACTGACATTCAGTAGAAGTTTGGCTTTTACAGTGATTTATGGTCCTACTCTACTCCACAAAGAGCAGGCCGGGTAGCATGGTACTCAGATCTCTTCACTGTTTTTTTTTTTTTTTTTAATCAAGACTCTTAAAAACTAAGAATCATGTCTTCTTGCACAGAATATTTGATAGGAAACTTTCCAATCATTGGAGATAGACAAGTTATAGATGTGACATAAATCAATATGACAATATGACAAAAGATGTGGCAAACACACCCAAAACCATCCTGGGGTGCCTGGCTGCCTCAGCTGATAAGAGCATGTGACTCCTGATCTCAGAGTTTTAAGGTTAGCCCCATGACAGGTGTAAAGATTATCTCAAAGTAAAGAAATCTTTAAAATAAACAAACAGTAAGTAAAATTTTAAAGAAAAGAAAAGAAAAGAGAAAAGAAAAAAAGGGGCGCCTGGGTGGCTCAGTCAGTTGTCTGCCTTCAGCTCGGGTAATGATCCCATGATCATGTGGGATGAAGCCCCACACAGGACTCCCTGGTCAGCAGGGAGCTGGCTTCTCCCTCTCCTCCCTACTTGTGCTTTTGCTGACTCTCTCGCTCAAATAAATAAATCTTAAAAATAAGTAAAAAATAAAATTTAAAAAAAGAAAGAAAAGGAAAGGAAAGAAAAGAGAGAAGAACCTGGGTGGCTCAGTTGGTCAAGCATCTGCCTTTAGCTCAGGTCACAATCTCAGGATCCTGGGATTGAGCCCCAAGTCAGGCTCCCAGCTCAGTGGGGAATCTGCTTCTCCCTCTCCCTCTGCCTCCTCCTCTCCCACGCCCCCAGATCATGCTCTATCTCTGTCTCTCTCAAACAAATAAACTCAAAACAAACAAAAAAGCAACAAATAGGGGTTCCCAGGTGGCACAGTCAGCTAAATGTCCAACTCTTGGATTCAGCTCAGGTCATAATCTCAGGGTTGTGAGATCCAGCCTGGGTCAGGATCCATGCTCAGAATGGATTCTGCTTGAGATTCTTTCCCCTTCTCTCTTCCCCTCTGCACCTTGCCCTGCTCATATACTCTCTAAAATCAATCAATCAATCAATCTTTTTAAAAACAAACAAACAAACAAATAAATAAATAAATTGAAAAAGGGGGAAAAAAATAGCGCGCATGCGCACACACACGGTCGCCTGGACGGCTTAGTTGGTTAAGCAACAGACTTCTGATTTTGGCTCAGGTCATGATCTCAGGGGCATGAAATCAAGCCCTGCGACAGACTAAATGCTGGGCATGGAACCTGCTTAAGATTCTCTCTCTTTCCCTTTCCCGGTGCCCCTCCCCCTCTAAAACAAAACAAAACAATACAAAGAAAATCCCAAATCATCCTGGACACTGTTAACTTTTCTATCATTTTTTTTTTTTCCTGTCACTTTGCCCTCCATTAGCTCTACAAATGACCCTGCCTAAATATCTCCCTCTATTGGTGAAACGGGGAATGGCAGTGTCCGAAAAGGGCAATAGGGCTTCTCCCTCATACCGTAGGCATTGTACATCTTGGGGCCCAGATCCGGCCTTACAAAGTAGCTGGGTAGCCTAGAAGCCAGATTGAGCCTGCCATCTCGTTTGGTATACTCTGGCAAGGGAAGGTTCTCCATTAGATCTTCAAACCTACAAAAGATCAGGAAAGATGACTTAACTTGTTACAGGGGGAAAAAGCACAAAGTCCCCTTTTCTATAATTACTTTGAGATGCTCCAGGAAGGCCAGTGTCTCAAGATGACCCACTGTGGTCTACTAACCTTGTTGGCATCATGTCCCGAAAATCTTCCCCAGGAGGCCAGTCCTTGAGTTTAAGCACCATTGGCTGCCCATCTTCTGATCTTAATCGCTCTGGAAGACAGAAAGCACAGTTTGGCTGCTGCCTGATTTTTTCAGTGACCAAAAGTTTTAACTTTTTATTTTCAGACTTGTAACCTGTCATAACGGACTACGTGGGCTTTGTTTTCCTCACCTACTGCTTTAGTACATGCTATATTTTTTTCCATCTCACAGGGATTCCACCCGATTCCTCAGTGAAGTGTTCCACACAACCCAAGGGAGCATGGGCTTATGCCCAGGTGTGCTCTGGGAGCCATATGATTGCTATGAGAGCTGCCTGGTTGGCACCAGGACAGAATGTCTGTTCTACCAACACCACCACCCCCTCACCACTGCCACATGCCAAGAAGATTTATTTTGAGTCCAGGGGTAGTGATGGGTGTATAGATGCTCAGTCAGCCATTACCAAAGCTACTTACTGCATATAATCTCGAAGCCATCCCAGAAATCCCGAACTTTCACATCAGAAATTATAGCACAGTTCCTGCAGTTCACCAAGTCCACATCCTGGTCCCCAAATTCCTGGCTAAAGGCTTCTGGCTTCCAGAGTTCAGACTTGAGCTTTTTATGTACCCCTGAAACCAGCACTGGCTGTGGAAACAAAAATCCCAATCAGAACCATTTAGGAATACCTTTAGCTCAGGGCTAAGGGACAGAATAAGAGGTTTCTTGGGACAACGTAGTCTTCTTTACCATGATTTACTATTCTTTCCCAGTTTCAGAATCTAAAGATTTGAACACGGCAGTTGCAGGAAATGGAGACTACTTCTACTCTATCATTATTCTTGATTCTCACCCTGGGAGGCAGGCCACAGAAATCACTTCTGTTGCTCAGGTATCTACCACTATGCTGGGGTAAGAGAACAAAAAGCTGACAAATCCACCTCTGAGAATACTTCCTCACATCTAGAATGAAAAACTATCCAGACAATTCCATAACCTCCCCCTTTCTCAAGCACCTGCTAAAGTATAAAAATTAGTGTTATCACACTATCCTTCAAATTTGTGTGGCCTTGAAATATTTACCTAGAAAATTACCACTCACTTCCACCCACCTTTGCCTTACCCCTATGTCACACTTAAGGATTTTCCTCTAAAGGTGTCATTAATGGCAGTTACCACTTCACAGAAATTTCAACTGCCCTTTTAAGAACACAGAGCTACATACTATATAGAATTATAGAAATATAAGGAAACACGATATATGTTTAGGAATCTTCTGATTTTTTTAAAATCCAGGATAACCTGAAGTAGCAAGGCTGTCTGAAACGAACTTACTATGTCTTACTCTCCCTGGCAAAAAGGCTCCCAGACAGAATTGAAACTGCCCTGGCAGCTGTGGTGGATAAGCAACCGGCCTGGCTAATTGCTTATTTCTTACTTACCTGGCCTTGCTTCCAACACTCTCGGAAGATCTTCCAATTATTTTTGTTGCTGGGGTCATGAAGACACAGAAGTCTGCCATCACAGAGCCAGGAGTGAGAGGTATGGGGGTCCAGCACATTTAACCCCATCACCATCTCCTTCACTTCCTTTTGGGTATCAGTCAAGTTACAGGCCCGCTTTGCAGCATCTGAGGTTTTCTTATTTTCTACCACCGAGGCAATGATGTGGTCAAGGAAGTTGGGTAGGCTGGCCTTGTTCTTCACTCCCTGCCACACACAATTCCATTGGGTAAGTCTGACTGAGGTGCCATGAGAAGAGCATTCACAAAACTGTCTCCCAGCTGTCTTCACAAGAAGGAGTTCTGATTTACCTCATTAAGTTTCACAAAACTTACTGAATTGCACAGCTGTCTTCACAAGGAGTTGTTCTGATTTACCTCATTAAGTTTCACAAAACTTACTGAAACGCCTTTTGTAAATGAAGGGCGGGGTCTGTTAAGTCAAGATCTTAAATCTTCCTGTCCTTCAGATCCTGCTTTACGTTTATAAAAGTACAGAAAGATCCCCTCTGCCTCAGGAGACTGGAGATCTAAGAAATATCTCTGGCATCCAGTCAGAGATATTAAGGATTTGCATGGAGACCACAGGGATCACAAAATACTGTAGCTGAGTGGAAAAGATCATTGACTTTGAAGGTTATAAATGTTTTTTCTCACTAGTATGCCCAAGGGATACAATACTTAAGTAATAAAGTGACTTATCAAGGCAGTGCTTTTTTTTTTTTTTTAAAGACTTTATTTATTTATTTGACAGACAGAGATAACAAGTAGGCAGAGAGACGACAGAGGGAAGCAGGCTCCCTGCCGAGCAAAGAGCCCGATATGGGGCTTGATCCCAGAACTCTGGGAGTCATGACCTGTGCCGAAGGCAGAGGCTTCCACTGAGCCACCCAGGTGCCCCAAGGCAGTGCTTTTTTTAACCAGGGAGTATACCCCAATAGAGGGGTAAACCAAAGTATTCAATTGGAAACGTATATTCTGAAAGAAGTCTCCTAATCCCAATTCTGCCCCCACTTCTCACCACAGTGAGAATTTCTCACATGCTTCCGGTGATGGGAAAGCTCAGGTTCAGAAATCAAGGTGACATCTGTAATGTCACAGAACTTAGAGGGCTTTTTTTTTTTTTTTAAATTTTATTTATTTATTTGACAGAGAGACAGATCACAAGCAGGCAGAGAGGCAGGTGAAGAGAAGGGGGAAGCAGGCTCCCTGCTGAGCAGGAAGCCTGATATGGGGCTTGATCCCAGAACCCTGAGATCATGACTTGAGCTGAAGGCAGAGGCTTAATCCACTGAGCCACCAAGGCGCCCCTCTCAGAGGGCTTTTGTACACCTGATATTCCTATGCCTGAAATATCACTCATCATTATCTGTACAGAGTACATGTAATCATGTAACTTCCTGGGAAAACTAAAAAAGGAAAAGGAGAACTGAAAGAGCATGTACAAATAAAACAGAGCTAAAAGTGACTTTTTAAAAATTCATGAATCTAAAAGAGAAACCAATATTCACATCATACAGGGCTCAACAACCCACAATTCATTGAATTTCAGCCATTAATCACAAAAAAGAATGACAAGCATGTTTATGTACTTGCTTGAAATGATCTCAAAGATAATACAGACTGAAACCAGAAGAGCAAGGTGTAGAACATGTATGTAAAAACAGGGAGAAGAAACTATATATATATATATATATATAGAGAGAGAGAGAGAGAGAGAGAGAGAGAGAGTGTAAAGCCCCTGAAACGATGGTGACTGACCTCCAGAAAGGAAACAGGTGGTGGGGAGACAATGACAGGAAGGAGACTTCTCACTCTATCTTTTAAATTTTCTATCTTGTGAATTCCTTCATTCAGTAAATGCTAACAAACACCTACTATGTATCAAACTCTAGCATTAGTGATTTAAAAGTAAATAGAACAGGGGCGCCTGGGTGGCTCAGTGGGTTGAGCCGCTGCCTTCGGCTCGGGTCATGATCTCAGGGTCCTGGGATCGAGCCCCGCATCGGGCTCTCTGCTCGTCGGGGAGCCTGCTTCCTCCTCTCTCTCTGCCTGCCTCTCTGCCTGCTTGTCATCTCTCTCTGTCAAATAAATAAATAAAATTAAAAAAAAAAAAAAGTAAATAGAACAGCTAAAAATTCTTTAAGGAAAGGTAAGACAGAAAAGAAATTAAACACGGTAGTGAATGCTATGGAATATCAAATTCAGGGAGAACAGTTATGAAGGATGGGAGTGTGATGGACTTTAGAAAGGGTGATTTAAAGGGGTGCGTCTGGGTGGTGCAGTCAGTTAAAAAGGGTGATTTAAGAAGAAGGCTTATAGGATGTGACATTTCAGGAGGGAGGAGACAAAAGTGATGAAGCAAGCCTGTGGTTACATGGGAAAGTTCATTCCAGGTAGAAGGACAAATGCAAAGGCTCTGAAGAAGGAGCCTGCCTTGTTATGTTCAAAGAATATGAAGGTGGGTGTAGTCAAGAGCAGTTTGCACAAGGAAAGTGACAGCTGAAATCAGAGAAGTGTAGGCAAGACGCACAGACAGGGATGGAGCCTTACCATCCACAGAAAGAACTCTGCTTATACTAGGAGTATAGCCCCTGAAGGAGTTTAGGCAAAAGTGACATAAATCATGGCTAGGAGATCACTTATATTTTAAAAGAATCACTCTAGTTGCTGTATTGACAACAGACTATAGAGAGTGGAAAAGGGAAGAAATAAAGGGGACCTGTAAGGAGTTTACTCCAAATACGCAGGAAAGAGAGGATGCTGGCTCAGACCAAATAGGAAATGAGGGAGCCAATGAGAAATGAGTGGACTCTGAATACATTTTAAAGATCAAACTGGGAGGCACCTAGGTGGCTCAGTGGATTAAAGCCTCTGCCTTCAGCTCAGGTCATGATCTTGGGGTCCTGGGATCGAGTCCTGCATTGGGCTCTCTGTTCAGTGGGGGAGCCTGCTTCCTCCTCTCTCTCTGCCTACTTGTGATCTCTGTCAAATAAATAAATCTTTAAAAAAAAAAAAAAAAAAAAAAAAAAAGATCAAACTTAAAGAGGTGCTGGCAGATTAGATATGAAATGTGAGAGATGGGAGTCCTGAATGACTCCAAGATTTTGGCCAAGCAATGGAAGAATGCAAATGCCCATTACCAAGAGAGGAAACTAAGGGAGAAGCAGGCTTACGGGCAGAAGATGAGGCAGGAATGTGGTCTTACATGTGTTACATGGTTACATGGTTTGAGGTGTCTATTAGATATCCAAGAGAAGATAACATGGATGTACTGCCTAAGTTAAAAAAAAAAATAATGCCCATTATTGTCAAGAAAATAGTAATTTCTGCTGAGTGAAAATTTCAATGTCTTAATTTTACTGAGTTCTTGACAGGGCAAAAAATTTTCATGATTTAAAGGGATCTCAAACATTCCCCAAACTCAAATGTAAAGAAAGATCTTATTAACTGGACACACAATGAAGAGAATACAAGTTACCCAAACATACTCTAACCCAGTTATCAGATCTCTAATGGCTCTTCACTGGAAAAGGCTAGAGTTGTAGAAAGGACACTTACTGCTGAGGATGTAGAGAAGACGGGGGGGAAGGGTATGCCTGTGTCCAAGGGGGTTTGAGGAAGCTTTCCAGGCCCGGAGTGAAGGAGGTCTCGAAGGCTAGAGCCTTCGGTTTTGTTGTTAGAGGCAGTGGGACCCAGTAACAGACTGTTGAAAAGCTTTGGAGTCAACGGAGAGACCTTTGCAGTGGAGTTGAACGAGTCCAGCCCAAAGGGTGAATGAGATTCTTTACTGAGCACCGACCTCAGGGACCCTGCTTCTGTAAGGACATAACCGGGAACAATATTAGGCATCATAAGGAACATCCAACAGGCAACAGACTCCTAAAAATCAGCAAAGTGGGAAGGAGCAGATTTTCCCCACTCCTGCCCCCCAAACTACATATAGTTTCATATGGACCAAGCCTGACCAGGTATGACTATAGCAGGATCATGGCCAAGGAGAAGCTCTCCTACTACTTTCTTCCTTTCCCCGATCTGAATTTCAAACTTCTTCTTATTCCCATCCATCTTTCATCTCCATTACTTGCTAAGACAGTGTCTTTACAAGGGGGTCTTCAGAAGACCTGTAGAGGAATCACCTGGGGTGATCACGAGAAATGGAGATTCTTGATAGTTCTTTAAGAGGTTGTCACTTAATAGTTCTGGTGAGGCATAGGAATCCGCATATTTAACAATTCCCCAGGTGACTTTGTGCCCACTGAAAACCTGGCTGCATAACAGAACCACCTGGAAGCTTATTACAACTCTATGATTAATTCTGACTAAAGAGGTCTGGGGTAGAGCCCAGGCATGTACTTTTTTTAAAAAGCTCCACTTCTAGAAAGAAAATGAAGGAGATTCTCTTATTTTATGTGAAAGAGAAAGCAAGCAGCATGCTTTATAAATGTGGATGGTAATGTGTGAGTGTGAAGAATCCCTGAATAACTCAAGTGTTCCACCCGCAGGCAGGGTAAAGGCTTGTGTTTATCTCACCTTTTGTTTCCTCTTTAGCCTTCTGAGTTGCTAAATCTGCCAACCAGTGCAGGGCAGAAGAGGGGGGAGCCGTGTCGGGGCAAGGGGGCCTGATGGCTTTTAGCTCACTATTGCTATTTGAAGCTGAACTCTCTGCTTTCAGAGAGTCCTCAGATCTGATATCAGTGCTGTCGGCTTTTGGAACATGGTCGGTCTCTGACGTTACTGCTGCAGTTCCTCCTCCGCCTGAGAAGGTGTTTTCACTTCCAGAAGAGGCACTAGGGTTTATGCTAGGAAGCTAAAGCATAGAAGGCCAACATGGTTAGAGTGCTGTCCTTGCACAGGAAAAAACAAAAAACAAAAAACACAGTAAGGGCTGCTGACACTGAAAAGGTCTGGGAAAACAATGTGAAACTGTCCCATAAACTGCTATTTCATTCATTCATTAATTTACCATACATTTAAGGAGTTCTGCAATGTGTCAGAAACTTGGTTCTGTGGAAAGAACAGTTGAATGTAACTAATATTTTAATAGAAAGTAAGCTCATTAAGCTGTTCTGAGGATTAAATGAGATAGTATACGCAAAGAGTTTGGTATAGTGTTTGGCACACATAAATAATCCATAAATGTTCTATTACTGAATTTTCCAGATGAGTAGCCTTAATTCCTGTGGCTCCTCCTGACCATGTGTTGGTTGTGTTCTTGGAAAGCAGGTAAGGGTATGTGTGTGGGTGTGCAAATGTGTTTTAAAAACAGCCTCTTGTTCAAAACAGTTACCATCAAACCGGAATGACCTCCACCTCTGACAGAGCAATGAGCAAACCACTGCCTCTCTGGAGGCCTGGCATTGTTTTCAGGGTAGAATGATCCCAGCTCAGCAGGCCAGTCTTCACATTTCTGTCCTCAGTACCTAACATGACAAGGACAGGGACCATGCACACAGATAGGACTGCCTTCCTAGTAACATTTTCTATACTTCTCACCTATATAAGGACTCTAAAGTGTAAATCTTGACAAGATGCAGAGAATTTCTTTGTGCTATTTATCAACCCAGCCTGAAATGGTTTTAAAATGACTGAAGAGAAACTCGTACCAGGCAGAGGGAATCAAATCCCTGAGTAACATTTTTGGGGCTCTCTCTAGAAACACTTCTCCATCCCCTAATTCCTCAGGTATCCTACAGTAGCCTAGGACAACACAGGTGAAAATGGGGGCACTTCCCAGTACTAAGAGGTGAAGTTTCTCTCACTTATACCCACACATACCACTTTACCTGTGACATCCCATTGGTGACAGCAGGTCTCAGCACAGATTTGTTCTGCCGACTAATACAAGGGCAGTTTGCTTTTATTCCCCATTTGCCCCGGGCAGCATGTACCATGTCTCCAATATTGTAAAGAGCTGGAAGACAGACAGCAACAACGAAAGCCGCAGAATGTTTTATGTGCCAGGTATTGTGCTAAGGATCTCATTTATATTACCCTCATTTATATTTATATTATATTATATTAAGGATCTCATTTATATTACCCTCCTCAACCCTTAAAGGTAAAGGTAAAAGGCTACCACTTCACATTTCAGTGAGGTGGTAGCCTTTACCCTCAATTTTTCTGAAAAAGATTTTACTTACGATTTTATTTATTTGACAGAGAGAGAGAGTACACAAGCAGGGGGAGCAGAAGGCAGAGGGAAGGGGAGAAGCAGGCTCCCTGCTGAGTATAGAGCCTGACGTGGAACTAGATCTCAGGACCCGAAGGCAGACGCTTAACTGACCAAGCCACCCAGGCACCCCTAAATTTATTTAAGCAGGCTCCACACCCAGACCTCAAGACCCTGAGATTAAGAGTTGTATGTTCGGGGCGCCTGGGTGGCTCAGTGGGTTGAGCCTCTGCTCAGGTCATGGTGTCAGGGTGCTGGGATGGAGTCCCAAATCAGGCTCTCTGCTCGGCAAGGAGCCTGCTTCCCTTCTCTCTTGGCCTGCCTCTCTGCCTACTTGTGATCTCTGTCAAATAAATAAAATCTTAAAAACAAAAAAAAGAGTCGCATATTCTATCAACTGAACACCAGCCAGGTACCCCTAAAGATTGTATTTTTTTTTTAAGTGATCACTACACCCAATATAGGGCTCGAACTCACAACCCCGAAGATCAAGCATTGCACTCCACTGACTGAGCTAGCCAGGTGCTCCACACTCTCAATTTCTGATGATGAAACTGATACTCACGAGTAGTTTATGTCATTTGCTCAAGCACACATAGTTGGTAAATGGAAGTACTAACAGTTTAGCTGAGGTATACTTAGTCCTAAAGTTCTGTGCACTCTTAACTACTAACCTACACTCCCTCTTCTAGTAAACATTAGCAAGCTGACCTGTAGGAGAAACTCTAGGGTTAGATTCTTTAATGTTCGAAAGCATGGTAAACATTCTGAATTGTATACTTGAGATTTGTATACTTTAAGTTATACCTAACAAAAAAGAAAATGTAGAGAAAAAAACCAGACCAGTGCAAACTTAACATCAACATTTAACCAATGCTTAGATCAGCAGGGAGCAGCCATCCTACTGATGCACTGAGGGAACCCTTCTGCTTGGAGGCACTGGGTATAAGGATCCAGAGTGCCCCTTGCACAGCAGAGGAGAATATAGATAGTAGACTAGCCATCTTCAATGTCTATGTGTTATCAGAAGTATGGAAGCTGGAAACTTTTTGGAGGACTCACTGAAGTAAGCTGGGACTGTGACATAAACAGGGTCACTCGTTCCTCCTGTTAAGCTGCTTTCTTCAGGGATTTAAGAAATTTGATTAGCTTTAGGTGGATTTTTACAAACCTAAAATCAAAAGTCTTTCTAGAAGCATTTGGGACTTCTATTCTGATCCTACCAACCACAGGAATGTAAAATATTATGTCGAAAAGTAACCAATGTCTCCAACCAGAAAGGTGAGCCAAGTGTGCATTGGCTGCATAAAATCTAACAGCTATCTAACGATTCAAACTGTCAGAAAAATCTGGGGAGGCTAAACAAAATCTGGCCAGGATAAACCACCTCACCAGATTTTATGGTGTGTGAGTTATACCTAAATTAACTGAAAAACACTTTTTTCCCCTCAAATGTTCTTTATTTTTAGTATTTTTTTTGGTTTATTTAAGTAATTTCTATACCCAATATGGGGCTCAAACATACAACCCCGAAATCAAGAACCACCACTTCTCTGACTGAGCTAGCCAGGAGCCCTTCTTTCCCCAAATTTTGAAAGAACTCCCTTACCTGTGCCAGGGATGATCTGTGTGGGCATGAGATTCTCTGGTTCATGGGACTGCCCCTTTGCACACTTCAACCAGGAGAAAACTTCTTCATCACCCATCTCTTCGGTCTCTGAAACAGAAATAAAAGAACTTCATTTATTTTACGAGGGTCACAAGATATATCCTTCTCAGTGAGTCAGAGTTTCAGATCCTATAGGCCAACTTTCTCAAGGGCCAGAGAAGACAACATCTAACTTTCAAAGAATCTGCTTCATTGTTTTATTATTTATTGTATATACATACAAAAAATTCAACAAATTAAAGTGTGCACTTCAATGTAATTTTGACAAATGTATACAATTGTATAAACACCGCCACCTTCATGATATAGAACTTTCCATCTCCCTTCCTGATGTTCCCTCAAGTCCTATGCTTGTGGTCAAAGCCTTTTCTTAATCTCTGGCTACCACTGATCAACTTTCTAATACTAACGTTTTGCTTTTTCTAGAATTTCATATAATTGGAAGCATACAGTAGTCAGTTGTGTCAGGTTTCTTTCAGATAGCATGATTTGAGATTTATACATACATGTTCATTATCAGTAATCATTCCTTTTTAATGGCTGAATACTCTTCCATCGTATGGATATCCTTTTTTTTTTTTAAATATACTCATTCACCAGCTGGTGAACAGTTGGATTGTTTCCAATTTGGGGGCTATTATGAATAAAGTTGCTATAAACATCCAAGTAGAATCTTTTAGGTGGACATGTTTTCATTTCTCTCATAAATCCCTAGAAGTGGGATGCTGGATCATATGGAATGTTTATAAGAAATGGCCATACAGGTTTTCCAAATTGAGGTTATCAGTGTGCATTCCTACCAGCAATTTTAAGAGTTCTAGTTTTTCCACATCCTTGGCAACACTTGGTATTATCAGTCACTAAAATTCTAGCCTTCCAAGTGGATACAAGGATTGTTCACTATGGTTCTAATTTTCTATTGATCTATCTTCTTTGGTAAAGTATTGTTCAAATCTTTTGCTCACTTAAAAACTGGGTTGTCTGTAATATTATGCAGCCATCAAAAATATGAAATCTTGGCATTTGCAATAACATGGCTGGAACTAGAGGGTATAATGCTAAGTGAAATAAGTCAATCAGAGAGGAACATCTCCCACTGATTATCATATGATCTCACTGATATGTGGAATTTAAGAAACAAGGCAGAGGATCATAGGGGAAGAGGGGGAAAAAAATGAAACAAGACGTAGCCAGAGAGGGAGACAAACCATGAGCGACTCTTAATCTCAGGAAACAAATTGAGGATTGCTGGAATGGAGGGGGGTTGGAGGAATTGGGTAGCTGGATGATGAACACTGGGGAGGATATGTGCTGTGGTGAGTGCTGTAAATTGTGGAAGGATGAATCACACACCTGAAACAAATACATTATATGTTAATTTTTAAAAATTTGTTTGTCTTCTTATTGAGTTCTAAGACGTCTTTATTGTGGATTCATGTCCTTTTTTTTTTTTTTTTTTAAGAATTTATTTATTTGACAGGCAGAGATCACAAGTACGTGGAGATGCAGGCAGAGAGAGAGGAGGAAGCAGGCTCTCTACTGAGCAGAGAGCCTGATGTGGGGCTCGATCCCAGGACCCTGGGATCATGACCTGAGCCGAAGGCAGAGGCTTTAACCCACTGAGCCACCCAGGTGCCCCATGGATTCAAGTCCTTTAACAAATATGGGATCAGTCAATCTCTTCTCCCAGTCTGTAGCTTACCTTTTTATTTGAGACTGTTTTTTTGAACAGCGAAAGCTTTCAAATTTGATAATTTTTTTGCTTTTTGTGTCCTATCTAAAAAATATTTACCCAACCCAAGGATACAAAGATCTTCTATTTTTTCTTCTGGAGGTTTTATAGTTTTAGCTTTTATGTTTAGGCCCATGATTTACTTAAGAGCTAACTTTTAATATATGACATGAGTAAAAATTAAGTTTATTTTATTCGAGTATGGATACACAGTTATTCCAGTACCATTTGTTGAAAGAACTATCTTTTCCCCACTGAATTATTGTGGCACCTTTGTTAACTAATCAGCTGATTATATGCGTGCTTATTTCTGTTTTATTGTATTACCACAATGCCTTGATTCCTGTAGCTATATTGTAACTCTTAAAATGAAGTAGTATGGGGCGCCAGGGTGGCTCAGTGGGTTGGGCCTCTGGCTTTGGCTTGGGTCATGATCTCAGGGTCCTGGGATTGAGCCCCGCATTGGGCTTTCTGCTCCGTGGGGAGCCTGCTTCCTTCTCTCTCTCTGCCTGACTCTCTGCCTACTTGTGATCTGTCAAATAAATAAATAAAATCTTAAAAAAAAAAATGAAGTAGTATAGATCCTCCAACTGCCTTCTTTTTCAAAACTGTTTTCATTATTCTAGTCCTTTGATTTCATGTAAATTTTAGAATCAGCTTGTTCAATTTCTACAAAAAGGCCTACTGGAATTTTGATTTGAATTACATGTAATAGATTAATTTGGAAGAAGTGACATCTTAGTACACCATCTTCTTTCCATGAATATGTCACATCTCTGCATTTATTTTGTCTTTTTTCATTTTTCTCAGCAATTGTTGTTTTCAGTGTATGCGTTTTTTGCATTTTGACTAAATTTATCCCTACACAATTCATGTTTTTTTGATGCTGCCATAAAGGATAGTGATTTAAAAATTCAAATTCTAATTGCTCATTGACAGCATATAGAAATAGAATTGATTTTTGTTGTGTTTTGTCCTGCAATCTTGCTAAATGCACATTTTAGTTCTTGTAGCTTTTTTGTAGATTTCTTTCTCTTCTTTAAAAAAAAATTTTTTTTTTTAAATAATCACTACATCTGGGGTGCTTGGCTGGCTCAGTACATAGAAAACATTACTCCTGAAGTTGACTCTTGGGTTGTGAGTGCAAGCCCCACAGCAGGTATAGAGATTACCTAAAAATAAAATCTAAAAAAGACTACAAAGTTAAAAAAAAATAAATCTCTACACCCATCATGGGGCATGAACCCAGGACCCTGAGATCAAGAGTCACAACATCTTCCTACTGGGCCAGCCAGGCACTCTACTACACAGATGGTCATGTCACCTGGAAATAAAAAAATATTTTACTTCGTTCCAGTCCATATGCCTTTTTTGGGGGTGCAGGTGTGGGAAGGGTATGCTTTTATTTCTTGATGTGTAGAAATGTATAGTAACTCCAGCTTAGAGTTGAGAAATTGTGAAAAGTAGACACCCTGCTCTGCTCCTGATCTCAGGGAGAAAAGGTCAGTCTTGGGGCGCCTGGGTGGCTCAGTGGGTTAAAGCCTCTGCCTTCAGCTCGGGTCATGATCTCAGGGTCCTGGAATTGAGCCCTGTATCGGGCTCTCTGCTCAGCAGGGAGCCTGCCTCCCCCTCTCTGCCTGCCTCTCTGCCTACTTGTGATTTCTGTCTGTCAAATAAATAAATTAAAAAAAAAAAAAAAAGAAACCTTAAAAAAAAAAAGTCAGTCTTTTGAATTATATAAGATGCTCCTACCTGTACCTAGGTTCAGTGCTTTTCAACCTTAATTTTTCACTCCGTCAAAGACCTTTATGGACAGGTTTTTGGGTTGTTGTTGTTTTTGTAATAGTGCTACCGACCCCAAGAAAACTGAATACAAGATATACTATATATCTGTTTACTTGTCCCGTCTTTTGAACTAGCTGCTTTTATGATTTGATATTCTACTTTTGGCTTATTAGCTATATATACACCTCTTTGTTACTATTGGCCCTAGGGTTTGTAGTGTCTCTAACTTAACACAGTCTATCTTCAAATATTATACCACTCTTCTCCCTGAGACCCCTGTAAAACTGAACTAATTCCATTTCCCTTCTTTTGTGCTATTACTACATATTTTAATTTTACATATATTATCAACCCCTCACTACATTGTTACTTTTCCTTTAAACAACTATCTTTTTAAAAAAGTAAAAATAAGAAAGCCTTTCATATCTACTTAAATATTTTTCACATAGGAAGTTTTTCATTCCTTTGTGTAAATCTGAATTCCCTTTCTGTATCAATAGTTTTCTGACAAGTTGGCTGTCATTCTTATCTTCATTATTTTGTATATAATTTGTTTTTTTTTACCCTCTTGTGACTTTCAGATTTTTTCTTTCTCTTACTGCTTTCCAGTAAGGTGGTTTTTGATGTGTTTTGGGTGGTTTTAATGCTTCTTCTGTTTGAGATTAATTGCTGGATTTGTGGCTTTATAGCTTTTTCATCAAATTTGGAAAATTTGTGGCTTTATTTGTTCAGATATTTTTTTATATCTGTCCTCCTACTGTTGCTCTTTCTGGAACTCCCAACAATTTTGTTTCATAAACTGCCTGATACTTCCTATACTTCAAGACAGCACTCTTCAATCTTTAAGTTTAGTCTTTCTTCTCTCTGTCCTCAGTGTTGGTTTCTATTGTTATGTCCAACTTGTTTCTTCTGCAGTGTCTAACTGCCATTATCCCATCTAGTATAAATTTTTTTAAAGATATTTTTCATACCTAGATGATTCACTTGGGTCTCTTATGTATTCTGTTTTTCTACTCATCATATTCATGTCTCCCTTTATGTCTTTCAATATACCATTTATAATTGCAGCTTTAAGGTCCTTTTACAGTAATTCTATCATCACTGTCATTTCTGGATTTGTTTCTATTGATCGTTTCTTTCCCACAGATTATTGGTTATATTATCCTGCCTTTTTTGCAAATGTGATTATTCTTTTACTTTAAAATTTTTATTACTGAAGCATAGTTGACATATAGTTGATACTCTGAAGTAGTTTCATGTTTACAACATAATGATTTGATTCTATATGTTACTCCATGCTCTCCAAGACAAATGCAGGTGCCATCTGCCACCAAACAATATTATTACAACGTTAATGACTAGATTCCCTGTGACGACTTTATCACTGGAACTCTGTACCTCTTAACCCCTCTCACCTATTTTTTGCTCACCTCCCACTGCTTCCCCTCAGGAAATCACTAGTCTGTTCTCTGCATTTATTTATGAGTTTATTTGTTCATTTTGGTTTTATTTTATTTTTTTTTAGAGAGAAAGCAAGCAAGGAAGAGTATGTGAGTGGGGTTGGGGGTGGCAAAAGGAGAGCGAAAGAATCTTTTTTTAAAAGATTTTATTCATCAGAGAGCAAGAGTGAGCATGAGAGTACAAGCAGGGGAGCCTCAGGTAGACGGAGAAGCAGGCTTCCCACTGAGCAAGGAGCTCGATGTGGGACTTGATCCCAGGACCCCTGGGATCATAACCTTAGCCAAAGGCAGACACTTAACCAACTGAGCCACTCAGGTACCCCCCCCACCCCGCCGCTTTTTGAAAGATTTTATTTATTGGAGAGAATCTTAAGCAGACTCCAAAACCAGAGTAGGGCCTGACATGGGGCTCAATCTCATGGTCCTTAACTGAAATCTCATGACCTGAGCTGAAATCAAGAGTTGGACACTTAACTGACTGAGCCACCCAGGCACCCCTTTATTATTTTTTTAATTAAAAGAATTTTTTGGGGGGCACCTGGGTGGCTCAGTGGGTTAAAGCCTCTTCCTTCGGCTCGGGTCATGATCTCAGGGTCCTGGGATCGAGTCCCACACCAGGCTCTCTGCTCAGCAGGGAGCCTGCTTCTCTCTCTCTCTGCCTGCCTCTCTGCCTACTTGTGATCTCTGTCAAATAAATAAATAAAATCTTAAAAAAAAAAAAAAGAATTTTAAGTAGTTTCTATGCCCAATGTGGGGCTTGACCTTGTCCCCGAGATCAAGACTTGCATGGTCTGATTGAACCAGCCAGGTGTCCCTGTTTTGTTTTTGAGATTTCACATATAAGTGAAAAATATGGTATCTATCTTTGTCTGATTTATTTCACTTAGTGCAATACTCTTTAAGTACATCCATGTTGTTCCAAGTGGCAAGATGTCCTTATTTATGGCAGAGTAGTATTTTATCCCGTCCCATTTTCTTTATCCATTCATCAACAGATGGACACTTGGGTTGCTTCCATATCTTGCCTATTGTAAACAGCAATGCAGTAAACATAGTGGTACATTTTTTTGAATTAGCATATCCATTTTCTTTGGAGGGCCTCCATACTGTTTTCCATAGTGACTACACCAATTTAAATTCTCACCAATAGCACATGAGGGTTCCTTTTTCTCCATTCTCCCCAACAGTTGTTATTTCTTGTCTTTTTGATACTTGCCCTTCTGACATGTGTGACATAGGATCTCATTGTGGTTTTGGTCTGCATTTACCTGATGGGAATAATGTGGAACATGTCTTCATGTGTCTGCTGGCCATCTGTATGCCTTCTCTGAAAAAATGTCTATGCAGGTCCTCTGCCCATTTTTTAACCAGACAGGTTTTTTGTTTTGGTTTTGGGGGGGGGCATTGATATAAGTCATCTATATAGTTTGGATATTAACCCTTTATTGGATATATCACTTGCAAATATTTTCTTCCGTTCAGGAGGCTGCCGTTTTGCTTTGTTGATGGTTTCCTTTGCTGTGGAAAAGCTTTTTATTTTGGTATAGTCCCAACAGTTTATTTTTCTTTTGTTTCCCTTGCCTGAGGAAACATATTCAGAAAAATGTTGCTAAGGCCAATACTCAAGGGATTACTGCCTATGTTCTCTTACATGTGTTTTATGGTTTTGGGTCTCACATTTAGTTATTTAATCCATTTTGAGTTTATTTTTGTTTATGGTGTTAAGACAATGGTCTGGTTTCATTCCTTTGCAAGTAGTTGTCCAGTACCAAAGAGACTCATACCTGCTCCTTCCTCCCTCCTTCCTTCTTCCTTCCTTCCTTCCCTTATTTCTTTCTCTTTCATTCTCTTTCTTTCTCAAGTCAACTCTATCCCCAGTGTGGGGCTCAAATTCATGACCCTGAGATCAAGAGTTGCATGCTCTACTGAGCCAGCCAGTTGCCTCCCGGTTTTTCATGACTAAATGCAGAGTTTTTTTACTTTAATGTTTCAGAATGCTGGATTTTGTCGTAATCCTTTCAAGAATGTTTGGTTTTAGTCTGGTGCATAGTTAAGTAGCCTGCAGATCAGTTGGATCCTTCCTAGGCTTGCTTTACACTATGTTATCTCCAGAGCCCCCTTTATTCTGGAACTACATTAGTCCCACTGTCAAACTGTGACCCTTCTGGACTCTTCCCAGTGTCTTTCTGGTAGCAATACAAATGGTAAGTTATGGAAATTATTACGTCAATTGGTTTCTGAAGGTTCCTTTTTGGGCCTCGTATATGTGCAGATCACTATACAGCCAAAAACCGAGGTGACCGCTCTGCGCTCTCCGCTCTGTTCTTTATGTGCAGCTCTAAGGTCTTTAGCACACTGCCTTACTCTTCTCAGACTCTGATCTCTGTCTCAGCTCAGTGAGACTGCCAACAGTTTTAGTTGCTCTTCCCTCTACTGCAGCCTGGAAACTGTCTACAGGCAGTAAACCGGAGAAATTGTAGGATTTGCCTTGGTTCTTCCCTTCTCTTACAGATCACAGATTCATGCTGCCTGCTGTCCAATGTCTAAAACTGTGGATTCATACATTTGGTCTCGTTTTCTTGTTTATGGCAGGAGGGCAATTCCTGTGGAAGTTAACCTTTCATGGGCAGAAGTGGAAGATCTGATAGCTACGTAACACACAGTTAAGTAGTGGATGTTAGGCCCTGTGCTAACCACTTAAATATCTCATTTAATCCTCACAACAATGCCGAGAAAGAAGTACTCATGTCACCTTTGTTTTATAGATAAGGAAATTGAGACTCTAGTGATTAAGAAACTAGCTCAAGATACCACAGTTGGCGTAATAAGCTGTGAAAGGAGGTTTCAAATCCCAGTAGCATAAGCTCTAAACCACTGGATTCCAATGGCTGCAGAATATCTCAGAAGAGGGAAGAATGAGGAGGTCAAGGGGCAAGAAGGTTTTCAGGTTAAGTAGTAAGATAAAGGACAAAAGGAAGCAAAAGATCTGAATAGTCATTTTTCCAAAGATAAACAGAGAGCCAATAAGCACGTGAAAAGAAGCTCAACACCAACAATCATCAGAGAAATGTAAACCAAAATCACACAATGTGATAGGGACTCTTTCCTATAAACAAAAAGGCAGACAACAGGGGCACCTGAATGGCGCAGTGGGTAAAGCCTCTGCCTTTGGCTCAGGTCATGATCTCAGCGTCCTGGGATCTGCTTGGCAGGGAGCCTGCTTCCCCCTCTCTCTGCCTGCCTCTTTGCCTACCTGCGATCTCTCTCCAGAGATCAAATAAATAAATAACATCTTGGAAAAAAAAAAAAAAAAAGGCAGACAATATTAAGTGTTTTTAAGAGGGGAAAAACTGGAACCCTTGTGCATTGCTGGTGGGATTATAAAATTATGTAGCTACTCTGGAATACAATTTGACAGTTCCTGAAAGGGTTAAATTAGAACTTCCATTTAGCCCATCAATTCCACTCTAAGCATATACTCAAAAGAAATGAAAACCTATGCTCACACAAAACACCTGTGCACAAATGTTCATAGTGGTACTTTTCATAATAGCTCAGAATGGAAACAACCTACATGTCCATCAGAACGGATAAACACAATGTAGTATATCCATACAATGGAATATTATTTGGCAATACAAAATAATAAGTTAATGATATGTGCTATAGCATGGATGAAGTTTTAAAACAGTATGCTGAAGTAAAAGGTCAAAGGTGGCCAAATATTGTATGATTCCATTTATAAGACAGGTACACAACAGGTAATTCAACAGAGATGAGAAAATAAGTAGATTAATGGTTACCAAGGGCTGAGCAAAGAGAGAATATAGTTATTGCTATTATGTACAACATTTCTTTTTGGAGCAACCAGAGTGAAATTTGATAGTGGAAATGGTTGCACAACCTTGAGAATATACTAAAAACTTTTGAATTGTACACCTTAAAAGGGTGAATTTTAGAGCATGTGAGTTATATAGTAACATCAATAAAGATGTTGTTTAAAAAAAAAAGAGAGAGAGAGAAAAAACAGAAGGTAAAGAATAACCCTTCTTGGCTTCTTTTAGCCTACCCAGTCAGGCTGGAATACTGGCAACTGTTAAGGCCTCACAATGCAAGAAAAATGAGGGAAGCTAAGCAGTTCAAGAAGGGGCACAAACCCATTCTGGCTTCAAGTCCCATACCTCCAATGACAGGTTACCTTTAGAACTGAACAGGACAATATTTGCTCACCACTGCGTGGACGGCTTTTTCTGAGCCTGTAACAGTCAAGGCAGACCCCAAATCCACATTTGCGACAAACCCAGTGGATGTTGAAGAGAGTTGTTTCACATACATCACACATCTCCCGTACACCACGCACTGCTCGCTTCCATGCCACTTTCTCTGGTGGAAAGAGGAAGAGGAATATTGTTGGCGTTGATCATTGTGAATAACAGCAAAAGACCCCAGATCCACTGACTGCTACTCGAACTGTTTTTATCCAGCAATAAAACTCAAAGATGTAAGAAGTCAGTGTTTCTATAAATGTTAAGAGAAAGAAAATAGATGCTACTGCTAATATTTCTGAACAAGTGTCAACGAAAACAAATGCCCCATGTTTTTACTTAAGATAATGTAAAAATTTCAATTTGGGGGAGTTTGAAGTAAGAGGATTCTTCACTTGAAGTGTATGGAAAATTTTCACAGGAGAATTCTCCTTAGGTATAGTATCTCACAGACATGAAATATCAAAAATATGTGAACAATGGTGGGGTCTAGGTGTGAAACATGGTACCCAGTAGTGCTTCTTCTATTCACAAACCATGTATCACTTACTATCACAAACTGGTTCAAAGCAAACTGAAAATATTCAGGGTGACCCAAACCCAGACAGGGATCAAGGAAGGAATGAGATCTGCTGGATATAGTTAGGGCATCAGCTACTTAGTTTGCTACAAAGAAAAGTCTTATCAGTCTTAGCTCATCCACAGAAAATGCCACCTGCCACCCCTACCACTCCTCCTTTAAGCAACAAAAAATTGAAGTTCTTAAGCAGGAGTGCCAGGAAAACAAGCAAGAGGGTGTCTTACGGTGTGGCTCCACCATCATCATTGCCTCCTTCTCGGACATCACAAGCTGGCAGAACTGGTCCCCAACGTTAGCCAGGATGTATTTTGAGGTCTCTAGGTCTATTCCTTCTGCTAGGGAGGAAGAGGGAATCCACAGGTTCATGGCATCAGGGTCACTTTGCTGGGGACTCAGAAATCCCTCCACACGGAGCACCCCCTTCCGAGTGAAGATCAACCTGAGATAGGAAGGTAGATAATCAAATACATGGTAAACAGCAGCAGCCAAGCAAACTGATACACACCTAAAACCCTAGGAGCTAAAAACATTAGGTAGGACGTAAGAGCAATCAGCATGCAGTATTTTCACCCTGGAAGGCATCTGGCTGGCTCCGCTGGAAGGGCATCCAACTCTTTACCTTGGGGTTGCAAGTTCAATGCCCAAATTGGATGCAGACATACTTAAAGAAAAAGAAAAAAATTTCTACTCTATTTCATCAACACAGTATGCATTCTCTTCACTAGCAGAAAGACCTGTGAACACTTACTATGTCTGCATTCTTTAAAAAACTGATCTCAGGGGCGCCTGGGTGGCTCAGTGGGTTAAAGCCTCTGCCTTCGGCTCGGGTCATGATCTCAGGGTCCTGTGATTGAGCCCCACATCGGGCTCTCTGCTCTGCAGGGAGCCTATTTCCTCCTCTCTCTCTCCCTGCCTCTCTGCCTACTTGTGATCTCTATCTGTCAAATAAGTAAATAAAATCTTAAGAAAAAAAAAAAAAAACCAAAACTGATCTCAGGGGTGCCTGGGTGGCTCAATCATTAAGTGTGTGCCTTCGGCTCAGGTCATGATCCCAGGGTTGTGGGATCAAGCCCCGCATCGGGCTCCCTGCTCAGTGGGAAGCCTGCTTCTCCCTCCCCCAATCCCCTTGCTTGTGTTCCTTCTTTCACTGTCAAATAAATAAAATCTTAAAAAGAGAAATAAATAAGTTCATAAAGCAGGGTACTTTAAAAAATAAAACAAAATAAAAATAAAAAGCTGTCCTCAGGGGACACCTGGGTGGCTCAAGTCAGTCAAGCGTGTCTTCAGCTCAGGTCAAGACTGGGATCCAGTCCCGCATCTGGCTCCTTGCTCAGCTAGGAAACTTGCTTCTCCCTCTGTCTACTGCTCTCTCTGCTTGTGTTCACTCTTGCTCTGACTCTCTCTCTGACAAATAAGTAAATAAAACCTTTATTTAAAAAAAAAAAAAAAAAGCTGTCCTCATATACTGCCCTGCAATTTCTCTATCTGCCTGTTTGACATGTGCACCCACACCACTGACCATGACCAGAGGAAAACAGCCATGCTCACTGTCACACTTGAAATTCATGTCTACCTAAGTTAGGTGAGCTCTTCATGTTGCCTCCCAGTCACAACAGTTTCCTGATGCACACTCTCCTAGATGCCTGTTTCATATCCTCACCTTTCTCTTCTAACCTCTAGTGTAATTTCTCCCATAAGGACCTTGCTATGTATTCCACTGAGAAAATACAAAGAACCAGAAGAGATGTCCCGTAAGCTCCCCCCACCATACTACCAGGCCTTCCTGCAACTGTGCTCATGCTCCTCCATCTGACCTGCTGCTGCTAGGAATGAACTAGGTCCCAACCAAGACTCATCTCTCCACCTATGCTCTACAACCTATCCTCTTGCATAGGCATCACATCACATACTCTCTTGTCTACATCTTCTGGTTTCCTCCCTACTGAATCACTCTGGTATTTAAACTTGCAATCTCAAAAATCCTCTCAATCCCACACCCTCCTCTTTTTATCTATTTGTAAGAGCAACATTTCTTTAGAGTTGTCTAAACTGTCAACAGTTCCTCTTCCCTTTTATTTTCTCTTCATCCGGCTCCTATCAGGCTTCCCCCCACCATGACATACCAAAACTGTTTTTGACAAGGTCATTTGCCCCCTTAAATCCAATGATCATTTTCAGTCCTTATCTGACCTGACTCAATCCCCATTATTTGCCACAGTTCATTATTCCTTCCTGGAAATATTTTCTTCATTTGCCTTCCAGGACACCTTACTGGCTGTTCTTTCTGAACCTCCTTTACCAGCTCCTCCTCATCTTTCTAGTCTCTCAATATTGCAGAACTTCAGGATTGGTCCTAGGAATGTTTCTCTTTTCTAACTACACCTGGACTCCTCAAGCAGATACACAGCCTTTTTTTTTTTTTTAAAATTAAGATTTTCTTTCTTTCTTTCTTCCTTCCTTTCTTTCATTCTTTCCCAGAGCACAAGCAGGAGGACTGGAAGAGGGAGAAGGCGGCTCCCCACACCAAGCAGGGAGCCTGATGCAGGGCTCGATCCCAGGACCTTGGGATCATGACCCGAGCCGAAGGCAGATGCTTAACCAACTGAGCCCCCAGGTGCCCAGACATACAGCTTTAAATACCCTGTGACATTAAAATTTTTAACCTCCTGCCTGGACTTTCCCCCTCAATTCAGGAGTTAAGTTTCCAGCTGCCCTTTCAACATCTTCATCTAGAAATCTTAACAGGCATCTCAAATTTAAAAAGCCCAAATTAAAGTTCTCCTTTTCTTCCCCAAACCTGCTTTTCCCTGAGAAATCTCCTTAGCAGTAAATGGCAATCCTACTCTTCCAGTTTTTACGTCAAAAGCTATAGAAACATCTTTGACTTCATTCCTTCTTTCATACTCCTCATCTAACCCATCAGAAAATCATGAGTTCTCCCTTTAAAATATATTCTTTCGGGCCGCCTGGGTGGCTCAGTGGGTTAAGCCTCTGCCTTCGGCTCAGGTCATGGTCTGAGTCCTGGATCGAGCCCTGCATCGGGCTCTCTGCTAGGTGGGGAGCCTGCTTCCCCACCCCCTCTCTGCCTGCTTCTCTGCCTACTTGTGATCTCTCTCTCTGTCAAATAATAAATAAAATCTTTAAAATATATATATATATATATATATATAAAATATATTCTTTCCTTTTTTTTTTTTTTAGGATTTTATTTATTTATTTTACAAACAGAGAGAGCAGAAGCAGGGGGGAGCAGCAGGCAGAGGAAGAACCGACTGAGCCACCCAGAGACCCACTCAAGATATATCCTTAATCCAACCAGACTCATCACTTTTATCAGCAGGCCACCATCACCTCTCACCTGGATAATTCCAACAACCTCCTTACTTCTCTGTGTTTCTGCCTCTGCCTCAATATAATCTATTCTCAAGAAGGCAATTACAGTGATCCTTTAAAACATTCCCCAGTGTCACTCATCAGCTCAAAACCTTCAGTGACTTCTCTTTCAACACAAAAGCCAAGCCCCTTAGAGTATTCCTTTAAAATATGGACAGATGGGGCAGCTGGGTCGCTCAGTTGTTAAGTGTCTGCCTTTAACTCAGGTCAAGTCCCTAATCAGGCTCCCTGCTCAGGAGGAAGCCTGCTTCTCCCTCCCCCACACCCTTCCTTGTGTTCCCTCTCTTGCTGTCACTCTCTCTGTCAAATAAATAAATAAAATCTTAGAAAAAGAAAAAATGGACCCATTGTTAACTCTATGACCTCAAATCTATCTTTTCCCCCACTCTATCTTTTTGCCACCCTAGCTCCACAAGCATACCAGGAATACTGCAGCCTTAGGACAGTTGCTCTTGTGCCTTCTACCTGGAATACTTGTCTCCCAGGAAAATGTGCAAACTACTCCTTGGCCTCCTCAAGGTCTTTACTCAAATCTCAGTTTCTAAAATCATCCTATTTAAACTATAGCTTCTCTTAACCTCCCCTTACTTCAATCCTCTTCTGTCTTTATTTTTTTCATAGTTACTATCAGCTCACATGACTTATAATTAATTAATTATTAATTGATTATTAATTATTATTATTAAATAAGTATTTAATCTCCCTCCTCAGCAACCTCCTAAGGTCTGGATCTTTATGGTTTTATATGCTGTTTAACCCTCAGTGCCCACAACAATGTCTGGCACACAGTTAAGTGCTCAGTAAATATTTGCTGAGTGAATCCATGCTATGTGGATAAATCATTTGGATTTATTTTACAAATGAAGAATTCCTGAAAGGTCATTTAGATGAAATTCTTCTGCCTTTGGCTTAGGTCATCATCCCAGGGTCCTAGGACGGAGGCCTGCATGGGGCTCCCTGCTCAGTGGGGAGTCTGCTTACCCCTCCCCCACACCCCCTGCTGTGTTCCTTCTCTCGCTGTCTCTCTGTCAAATAAATAAATAAAATCTTCAGAAGAAATTAGAAGAAGAGGGGCGCCTGGGTGGCTCAGTGGGTTAAGCCGCTGCCTTCGGCTCAGGTCATGATCTCAGGGTCCTGGGATTGAGTCCCGCATCGGGTTCTCTGCTCAGCGGGGAGCCTGCTTCCCTCTCTCTCTCTCTCTGCCTGCCTCTCTGCCTCCTTGTGATCTTTGCCTGTCAAATAAATAAATAAAATCTTTAAAAAAAAAAAAAGAAATTAGAAGAAGAATTTCTAAGTTTATCAAACAGAAGAAAAGTAACTAAAAGCATTTGTTAGGTAAAAGCAGGGGACATTCCCAGGATTTGTCAGTTATCTCTATTTCAAGGACAATTCCCATTATCTCCTAATCTTCCCTCTTCCTTTCTCAGAGAGTCAAGGTACTTTATTTTTTTTTTAAGATTTTATTTATTTATTTGACAGAGATTTATTTGACAGAGAGAGGAATCACAAGTAGGAAGAGAGAGGGGGAAGCAGGCTCTCTGCGCAGCTCGATCCTGTGACCCTGAGATCATGAGCAGAGCCAAAGGCAGAGGCTTAACCCACTGAGCCACCCAGGCTCCCAAGTTACTTTAGTACCTAAAAGGAGTAAGTGGTCAGGCACATATACACCACAACACGCATCTTTCTGCTTATACCACTGGTTTCAAATGGAACCCAAGTTAGGAATAACGTAACAAAGCTCAGGGGCCTGCAGCTCAGACTGTTCAGCTTCAATTCCCTTGGGACAAAGCCACCAGTCACTTCACAACCCAAGCACCTGAGTGGCTCCTATGGCAGAGCAAAGACCCCAGAACCAAGGGGTTAAGGAAAACAAAGAAAAGATGTGAGATTCAGAGAGAGTGGGAAATGGAAACTGGGAAGGAGACAGAGACTGGTTTGGGTACCTCCGGAAGTGAAAGAAGCGGCAGGCCACAGTGGAATCATCTTGCTCCTGTTCTTTAAATTTCCGATACCGCTCCAGGCGGCACTCCCGACACTTGTGCAGGTGAGGGGCTACATTGATGCAGGACCCATCCTGTAGGAAGGGCTCTCCAGACTGTTTGAGCTTTTTCACCTTGCTCACATCTTTCAGCACTGATTGGCCAACTGTGGAAAGTGAATGGGGAGAAACAGCTGGTCATGATTGGTATTGAGACCCAATAACATGATCCTCCAGGTGTTGCATTCTTGTCCTGACCTGGCTCATTCTTCCTTGCCATGGCTTGGCTTGTGCCTACCAGACCCACCCTTGACAGAAAGGGAGGGAGCAAAGAAGCTTAACTGGAAGCTAAGGACCATGGAGAGAATTTGTGGGCAGTGTCCCACTGCAAGGAAACAACTGTGGCATGGGTGAGAAAAACTCAAGAAAGCAGAAAGTAGCCACTTGCCTCTAGCCTCTGGGGATACAACTATTCTACTAACAACAACTCTTGTACCCCCATTAGGATACCAATTCCTAATGACAACAGTTACTTTTCACCATTCGACTTTCTTAGATACTTGCCCGTATGTAATTCTGGACCATAACCTCACAGCATCGGAGTTAATGGCTTTTGGAAGAAGTGTTAAAACTTTATATGTGTAACAGAGAGAAGCAAATTTGAGGGGTGATTCTTTTTGCTAAAGTAATTCTATGAAAGGCTGTACACAGTATCTCCTCTAAATTAAAGAGGATAGGCCAAAGAGAAGAAAGAGATGAGAAAAACACCAGGAAAGAGCTCCTGAGCAAAAGGGATATCAAGGGTACTCTTCTGATAGTATCCCTCTTTAGTAACACTGCTGGGTTAGATGCAATCCTGCCCTGAACCATAAGGTTGGATGAGGGGCCTCTACTGGGCCCTTCTGGCTATTTTATTTCACGTGATTATAGAACTTTCCATCAAAGGAAGGGCTTCTGCTGCCCAGGAGCACAATAGGTGGGCATTCGAGGCCAGTGCCAGAGCCAAGGCAATGGATAACCCCAGCAAGATCACCTTTCAGGGGGGCGGTCCGCGGTCGGCCCTTTGGGGCCTGCTTCCCTTTGCCTTTGCCCAGCAATAGCTCAGCATTTCGCTCCCCATTGGGGCCCAACTTCCCCATTAGGTGCTCTGGAATCCCCTTCATGCCCGTCTTGGCCTGCAGCTGCTCCTCAGAATCGCTCAAATCTGACAGGTCACTGTTGGTACTGGAGTCCGAATCCTGTCTGCAAGCCAAGCTTCGCTCATCCAGTGAGAACCTTTTCACAGCTTCAAAAGGAGCTTTGTTCTCCTGTGAAAAATCTGCTGGGGAGGACAGAAAGCTGCCTGAGTGCCTGCCAAAGACGTTACTAAAGGTTTTGAGGAGGGGATTGTCCTGCTGCCCAGGCCCCACAGTTGGCCTCTCCTCTGTGGGGCTGGAGGAGAGAGTAGGCATCTCAATGGGCTGGGTGAGGCTGCTGGTGGGCGAGCTGGAGCGGCCGTTCCCCATGGCAGAGAGGCTTGGACCTCCGGTGGTAAGAGCTGAGCCCAAAACACTGGACACCAGTTTAGAGGAGTCAGTTGTGATGAAGAGGGTTTTCTTCTTTGCTAAGGATGCCGAATCTGCAGAGGAGTGAGCCTCGGGCCAGCTGGCTGCGGCTTTAGAGGTGACTGTGGTAGCAGAGGAAGAGCTACCTGATGCCTGAGATGCAAAGCTGCTGAAAGGGCTATGTTCAACTTTCTCCACAAATGCAAGGAAAGGGTTAGAGGGCTCTTCTCGGGATAGTTTAGGGGGCTGTAAAAATAGATTTTCATGACTCTCTGGGGTGCGGGGATTTAGGAGGCTCCGTGGGAAGGCTGGCGTGAGGGTGGGCATGGACTCTGCAGGCATCTTCCGATCCACAGAGCTGCCAGCCTTAGAGCCTGATTTAGTGTCTGCTCCAAGAGTGGATCTGCCTTTACACAGGCTCTCAAGGCTTTGTTTGAATGAGTCTCGACTGGAGGAATCATCAGCCAAACTCTCTGAAACGGTAGTGAAGTAGTTACTGGTGGGTAAGGTTTGGGACATGCACTGAAAAAACAAGTTTTTGGAGAGATCAGAGTCTTTCTGAGACTCTGGTGCAGAGCTACAGCCAAAAGAGAAGCCCAAAGGTTTTTCTGTGGCTAGAACCCCATTGGACTGGCTCCTTCCACTTCCAAAAGTCAAAGGTTGTGATGAACTTGGGAGAGATGCTCCAAATCCAGAAGAGGCCAGAACGGTATTTCTTGAATTCTGAAAAGAAGATAGCCAGAGTTAGTGATGCTGCCTTCTCTTGACAACCCTGTCACCTCTTTTCTGGACTTAGGCAAATGTTTCTTGTGGGTCCAATCAACTTTTCTCTCCTACAATTCCATGAAAACTGCTCTTAAAAACTACATCTCACCAGCATTAATGAAGAAACCTGCCACCCACCACATAGAGGGCATCTTTAACACAAGAGAGCTCTTAGAGATAGCAGGATGTTCATCCTACCACTCCCTTGGTTGTTAGCCAACTGGCTATCATAGCTCCAGGAAGCTGTGTAGGCTTCTTAGTTTCTATTTGGCAATGGAAACTCTACTAGGAGCAGGAGAAAAGGGTTCCTGAACAGACAGACAGACAGAGCTTTTACTATGAAATGAATTTATTTATTTATTTTTTTTTAAAGATTTTATTTATTTTATTTGACAGATAGAGATCACAAGTAGGCAGAGAGGCAGGCAGAGAGAGAGGAAAGAGGAAGCAGGCTCCCTGCTGAGCAGAGAGCCCGATGCGGGGCTCGATCCCAGGACCCTGGGATCATGACCTGAGCCGAAGGCAGAGGCTTTAACCCACTGAGCCACCCAGGCGCTCCACTATGAAATGAATTTAGGGGCCCTGTAATATTAATCCACTTCAATGACCTTAGCTATTGTCAAAGTTTTGATTTATTTAAAAGTTTTGATTCATTTAAACTACCTGCCCATCTTACAAAAGTGACTTCCATCCCATGACAAGCCCACTGCACATTAAGGAAAAAATTCTCTTTATTAGTCTGAAACTCCCCAAGATGGATTGTTTTAGAATCTGGCCATTTATTTATGAGCCCAAATCTGTTTCAATTAAAGTTAGACCTAAAGATATAATTAGAAAGCACACTCATGGGGAGCCTCTGTGGCTCAGTCAGTTAGCCATCCGACTCTTGATCTTGGCTCAGGTCTCGATCTCAGGGTTGTGAGTTCAAGCCCTGCACTGGGCTCCATGCCGGGCATGGAGCCTACATTAAAAACTTAAAAAAAAAAAAGAAAAAAGAAAAAAGCACACTCATCACTGAACCCTTTTGTTATCATTAGGATCTAACAAGCCTCCAAACAGAAGAACTACAGATACTCATACACCCACCAAACATTAAGTACTCAGCCTAACAAACTGAAGAATGAAAAAACATTCCTTTTTTTTCACCTTGAAAATGTTAACTACTGCATGTGAATAAAAGGTGTGTGTGTAAAGAAGGGCAGGATCCCTTTCATATACACATCCAGGTCTGAACACTTAAAATCAACTTTCACAGGTAGGAGAGAATGCTATCTCTAGACATTCATTTTAAAACATTGGTAACAAAAATTATTCCAGTACTGCTTAACGGGTATCAGGCTTGCTTCTGGGATGATGAAAATTTTTGGAACTAGAAAGTACTATCGGTTGCACGACACTGTGGATGTACTAAATACCACGTATTATAACATTTTAAATAGTTAAAATGGTAAAAATTTTTTAAAAAGATTTTATTTATTTATTTGACAGAGAGAGAGATCTCAAGTAGGCAGAGAGGCAGGCAGAGAGAGAGGAGGAAGCAGGCTCCCCACTGAGCAGAGAGCCCGATACGGGGCTCGATCCCAGGACCCTAAAATCATGACCTGAGCTGAAGGCAGAGGCTTAACCCACTGAGCCACCCAGGCACCCCTAAAATGGTAAATCTAATGGTTACTTTTCCACAATTCAAAAAATTTTTATTCCAGATAAAGGAAATGGCTATTGTCCAAAAGGGGGGTGTTGTTTACTTAAAGTATTCTTTAAATATGCAAGAGTCTAGGTTAGGACTTTGAGGGTGGCACAGGCACATGAGAACCATGCAGGTTCTCATGCAGGGTACCTGTGGCTTGCCTCCAGTTGACATCTGCTACAGAGGTTGCTTCATGGCATTTCTGAATTAAAAACCTGAAGTTTGTTTGTTTGTTAATTTATTTAAAGGTAAACTTGACACCCAACGTGTGGCTCGGAGATCAAGACTCGCTCTACTGACTGAGCCAGACAGGTGCCCCATTATTCTTTTTCCTTTCCTTCCCACCAATCAACAGCTACTGCCTTAAATGTCCTCCCAATAAAAAAGAAGAGAATAGAAAGACACACCCCTAATGACCAGCTTTTGTTTCTTTCTCTCTTTCTTTTTTTAGACTTTATTTATTTACCTCATAGAGAGAAAGTGAGAAAGAGAGAACACACAAGTGTGGGGAGGGCAGAAGGAGAGGGAGAAGCAGACCCTTGGGTAAGCAGGGAGCAGGATGCTGGCCCTGATTCCAGGACCCTAAAATCATGACCTGAGCCAAAGGCAGACACTTAACTGACTGAGCCACCCACCCTGGCTATAATTTCATTAGCAGAATTTGGCCAGGAGCCTTGACACCTGCATGACTCTAACAATCCAGCATGGGTAGCTCAGGTTTCACTACTAAAGTTACTCTTTAAAAATAAATATACAGGGGGTGCTTGGGTGGTTCAGTGGGTTGAGGCCTCTGCCTTGGGCTCAGGTCATGATCCCAGGGTCCTGGAATCAAACCTCACACTGGGCTCAGTACTTAGCAAGGATCTACTTCCCCTCTGCCCCTCCCCACACTCAGGCACTCTCTCTCTGAAATAAATTAATCTAAAAAATAAAAATTAAAAAGAAGTGCTGCATGACATTTAAAAAAATTTTTTTATAAACATATAATTTTATCCCCAGGGGTACAGGTCTGTGAATCGCCAGGTTTACATGTATGACATATTTTTTTTTAAAGATTTTATTTATTTATTTGATAGACGGAGATCACAAGTAGGCAGAGAGGCAGGCAGAGAGAGAGGAAGGGAAGCAGGCTCCCCACTGAGCAGAGAGCCCGATGTGGGGCTCGATCCCAGGACCCTGGGATCATGACCTGAGCCGAAGGCAGAGGCTTAACCCACTGAGCCACCCAGGTGCCCCATGCATGACATATTTTTAAAAAAAATTTTAGGGGCACCTGGGTGGCTCAGTGGATTAAGCTGCTGCCTTCGGCTCGGGTCATGATCTCAGTGTCCTGGGATTGAGCCCCGCATCGGGCTCTCTGCTCAGCAGGGAGCCTGCTTCCCCCTCTGTCTCTGTCTGCCTCTCTGCCTACTTGTGATCTCTCTCTCTGTCAAATTAAAAAAAAAAAAAAATTAGGTTGCTAAAAATAAATAAATAAATAAATAAATAAACTTTTAAAAGCACTAAAGTGTTGGGGCACCTGGGTGGCTCAGTCGGTTAGGCATCTGCCTTTGGCTCAGGTCATGATTCCAGGGTCCTGGGATTGAGTCCTGCTTCGGCCTCCCTACTCAGTGGGGAGACCCTGCTTCTCTCTCTCCCTTTGCTAATCCCCCTACTTGTGCTCTCTTGCTCACTCGTCCTTTCTCAAATAAATAAAATCTTAAAAAAAAAATGCACTGGGGCAACTGGGTGGCTCAGTGGGTTAAAGCCTCTGCCTTCGGCTCAGGTCCTGATCCCAGGGTCCCGGAATGGAGACCCACATTGGGCTCTCTGCTCAGCAGGGGGCCTGCTTCCCCACTCTCTGCCTGCCTCTCTGCCTACTTGTAATCTCTGTCTGTCAAATAAATAAATAAATAAAAATATACACATGAATGAAAAAAAATGGCCTTTTACTTTCCTTTAAATGATTAAATTTTAAATCCTTTTCTTGTAAGAAAGTTATGACAAAGTGATTTCACCTTAATTTTTAGGGCAAGAAGTTTCCTGGGGACTGTGTCCCTATTTTAGATTTGACTTCACAGTGGAAATTTCCATTTCTGTACTTTTAAATCAGATCCCAGGACAATACTTAGGTCGACACATTACCAAAATCACTGGTACAGTCACAGAAACTTCTCCAACCTGTTTGGAAAATGCCCTTTGACTCTAAACTTCCTCTATTCAGCTTTGCTACCCCAAGAATAATAGCATCAGTGTGTCTCCTCCTGCAGCATATAAAATGTGGTCTACTTTGTAATCCCCCTTTTACATCTACATCGCCTTTGACGTGAACTGGATTTTAATTAATTTGATGACTTACACACAGTGGAAATCCACATAAGATCCTCACCTAGTTATCTTGGGAATGCTGGTCAATAGAGGACAAACCATGAATAGTGTGAAATTTCCATTTTATAGGCCTTCTCCTCTTCTGCCTGGACCTTTCACCTCCCTCCCCATCCCTGCACACTAAGGATTCACAAACTGCATCTTTCAGGAGAGGAAGGAGTCAGGTGAAATATATATGCCATGTTTTACTGGGCATTGTTACACCTAAAATGATTCCATCTTAAGATGTGAGCTCCTTCAAATGGGGATTTCAATTCTTTGTTTATAATATACAGTACTTAGCACACAGTAGTTTCCTATACGTAATTTAAAAAACCATTTAGTATTTTGTCTTTGTATTTCATATTCCAACTTGAAGAAACAGCCAGTCTCCAAAAAAAAAAAAAAAAAAAAAAAGACTAGCATAATGTAAGAAATGATTTTGATAGTGTTTCAAATTTGATTGGGTAGCCAACTTGATGCTAACTTGTATTTAACAGAAGTTCCATTTCAGGAAGGAACATGTATACTGGAAAAAGAACATAGTAAGTTGGAGACTACTGTGATTAATTCCATCAAATTTTCCAGGTAAGGCTTAAAAAGAGTAAGTTAGAAAAAAAAAAAAAAAGAAAAAAGAAACTTTTATGGCCATATCAAATCATGGAAAGAAAACTAGTCTCAAAGGAAAATATCACAGAAAATTATGAACTAAAAACAGGGGATGGTAATAGTCGCTTTCACATAGCCTTAATTATAGTGTTCACTGTTACCAACACTATAATTCATTAACCTTGCCTCTCATAGGCCTGGTAGAGGCTCAACCACTATGTGAACTAAATAGATAATTGAATTAAAAAGATTCCCCACCAGATCTATTTGAGCATCTCATTAAATTGGGTTTTATAATCAGTTTTTGATGAGTGCAATTGTTCAGGTGACTTTTAAGAGCTAATAAAGTTATTAAAATATACACATTTGCCCAACGAGCAGTAAAGGACTGTTCAGAGTACAATTTAAGCAAACCTCAGTAATGTTCCTTCCCTGTGGCATTTTAGATGCTATTTAATGTGTTAACATTAAAGTAGGGTAAGAAAATGAACCCAAATCTTGCAAATCTGCCTCTGAAACAACTCACCTCTCCTGGGGCCTGTAACCGGCCGCCTTTCTGTTTGTCCGGCCCAGTCCCTGCTGCAAGGCCAGTGTCTGAGATCCTCACCGTGGTTGGGGTGGAGCTGGCGGTACTGACCATAGCTGCTGAAGCCACAATGCCCTGGCCAACTTGTTCCAGTGTTTTTCCTGCCTCTTTGTTTTCGGCTCCACCCACCTCTGGGGCCAAAGATGTTTGACCTGTGGCTGGAGAATATGGAGTGAAAGGTACAGGTGTGTCCCCACCTACAGGCTCATCCTGTACCACCAGAGTCCTGCCGTTTTCTTTGGTGTAAGTGGCAAAGCGAATGTTGCGATTAATCTGGGGGACAAATGTAGTCGGTGGCTGCTTGGCTCTCTGATCCAGCCCTGGCTCTCCACTGGCATTCCCTCCTTTCCAGGGCCCTCGGCTCGCCTCACCTCCATCGCTCCCATTACTGTCTACTTCACCCCTGTCTCCTTTTAATTTCTTTGATGCAGGGTCACACCCAGAGTCCGAAGCACTTTTTCTCCTCCGGCCATCTTTCCCCTCTATGCTCTCTCTCTTCTTCTTTCCTTTGGAAGATTTTACTGCTTTTAACGTACCCCCCTACAAAACAAAATTCAAAAAAGATTTATTATAAGGAACCTTCCATCCTGTGAAAACCATAAACCATTAGCTCTTTCCCATCTCTAGAAGCAGACAATCAAAGCAGGCAGATTGCTCCATTCGGAACACCAGCTCTAAGATATCCCCTCAGTTAGAAAGCTCCAATCTTCCTATGACTCAATTTACACATGTATTCAAGATAATGGTTAGGAGAGATTAACTCACTTGTTGAACTTTCCCTTAAATAAAAGTCTTCCTCAAATGGGCTTTTTTTGAGGGTTTGAAAGATTTGTGGAATTTAGTTTACAAAAGAAGACCATTAGTGCTAGGATGGGAGCTCATTTGCCCCTTGGTGTAAAAAGAAATCTGCTTTATTTTGTATTTTTATCCTTGTTTGACTGAAACTGGCATTTCAAGTACTGAGATATAAAATCTCCTCTATCCAGAAGTCACTAAAAAAACTGGTGACAACTTAAGAATAGAAAGACCAACATTTGTGTCTGTGACCAAAGGAAAAGTGTGTCCAACATAGGCAGGTCTGGATTGCTCTTGTGGGCACCATAAATATCTGAACAATCTCCAGAACTTATTTCAAAGTGTTAGACAAAGGAAAGCAAAACAGGTGGCTACCATAGACCAAACAGCCAGCCAAACCCCTTTAGCTCTTCCAATAATTTCAGCCTATCTTATGAAATCTAACTTGTGCCTTAATTGAGAGGCCAAGCAACCTTGAAAAATAGAGAAGATTAGAAGACACAATTCCTATCCCTAAATAAACTCCTCTCCTGGCAAGAACAAAAGGAAGGTGGCTTAGAACACTCCAGCAATCTTTGTGCTTTTATCTAGAACATTATGAGAATAGTATCCTACTATGAAGGAATGCTTTTTTTTTTAAAGCTTCATTCAGGTAACTTTCAGATAGTTTTACTCCAATAACATGTGTTGGAGTGGCAATAAGCTAGTGAGACACAGTTATTTAGCCATTAATGTTCACCAACTTCATTAAACTAATCTTGGTGTGCCTGAATATTTATAGCTTCTTTGTAAAAATCTGTATTTTTGTTGTAGCATTATAGCTTTGACAGCTGCAACTTCCTCAAATTTTATATTTCTTGCCAGTTCTAGTTTTTCTGTTTTTTTTTTTTCCTCTGCTGCCTTCATTTCCATCTTTTCTCCCTTAATTTTCTTCTATAGTTCTTAACCAAGCTCAAGATTTACTTCTGTTTCCCCCATACTTTTGGCAATCTACTCCTGAAAACCACAGATCTCACCTCTTATCCATCCAGCCAAGTTGCTAATCTCGGCTCACTGCAACCTCCCTGAGCACTAACTTGTATGTATATCCTACTTCCGGTGAGCTACTCATATGTGAGTAGATAGCATAAGATATGGAGCCCAGTACTCTCTAGATATATCTGACTGGTAGAACAGTGCATGTCATATAAAAGGTACTTAATGAATGAAAGAAATAAGAAAGGGAATAAAAATGGGCCCAACACCCATTAAAGTAAAAGATATTTTTAGTCATGTAAACAGTCAAGAGACATATCCTAGTTGTAGTGATATAATACACAGTAAAGAGCTATTAAATTTAACCATGATTCTTCTTTTCCTAACTTGATTCTGTTTTATCAAGTCAAGAATGACCGGATAAAGATGAGAACCAGGCACTTAGCAGGAGTGGCCAAGACGACAATATTACAGAACTGCTAAGAGACTACGAGGAACATGTGGCTAGATGGCTATCTTGTCAATGTCTTAATGAAAGAAATTCACATGGCATTCCTTGATTGGTTTATGCACAGGTTTATTACGTATCTTTTTTTGGGTTATGATAATTCTGAATGAACCAAGAGTTGGTCTGAATCACAGGAGTAATCCACTGTGTGCTGAGCACTGAACTAGCTAGGCACCTGTTTGATTTATTTCTTCTTGGGATACAAAATTTCAGACTTCTTGGAGCTCACCACCACTTAATGGAAAGAAAAAGGATGCAACTTCTCCATTTCTTATTAGGCAGGTAATAGATATTACTACTGCTTATTACAGCTTTAGCTGTCTACTGTATCTTTCAAATATACCAAATACATCTGTCCTGAACGAATAGTTAGGCTGTAGAATCCTAAAATGGTTAGGCAACACAGCCATGATTAAAAGGGTTTGCTCCAACTACACTTCTTCTTGAGACTATATTCTCTTAACCAGACAAGACTTGGAGAGAGCAAGAAATGTACAGTGGCCAGAGTGGAAGCCCAAAGCATATCCATGGGTAACACACGCACGAGGAATCTGCATAACAAGATAAAGAAAGATCATGAGTCTGATCAAAGACTCAGTCGACTACTATACCTCGCTCTGAGTAGTTGAATTATCCATCAGCATCACATGGATCAGTCTGGGATCTACAGACTTGATCTCACCACTCTAAAGTAGGAGAAGGATAGCAGAAAATATGAAAAAGGGGGGAAAAAAAGATTTAGGCATTGTCCAAAGACTTAATTATGTATTCTTCTAATCCATGTAATTATCTCTTTATTTCTACTTCCCTAATAGGATGAAAGCTCCACGAAAGCAGGGTTCTCTACTATGTCATTCACTGGCAGAATAACAACATCCAAAACAAGGTCAGGAATATTATGAGCACTCAAATATTTGTTAAATTAATGAATGAATTGAGTTCAAGGCCCAAGTGTCTCTTTCAGGGACATTAATTGCAAATTCTACATCTCTATACTCTTCCTATTCTGTACATATCAGAAAGTAAAAAATCTACAAAACCAAAAATCATTAAAAGAACCACTCTATCAATAAACACTATAAATACTGAGAAGCAGCTGAAAGGATACCCGGTCAGATTTAATATGCATATCCTTGGATCTAGCAATTATATACCTAGAAATTTATTCCAATAAGTAATGCAAAATAGTTTATAATAATATATGTTCAAGGATATTCACCACATTATTTGTATTATTGAAAATACTGGCAATGATTTAAATGTCCATCAATTTTAGATTAAACTAGTTATAATATACACATTCAGTGGAATAGCATGCATCTATCTTAAAAGAATAAGGCAAATTTCTATGTATATTTACATAGAAAGATGTTGATAATCTACAGCTAAGTAAAAATGGTAAATTATAGAACTTTATGTATTTTATATTCTCATCTATTAATAACGTTTGGCTCATATGCTTATCACATAAATTTGTAACATGCAAATATTACAACACACAAATGCAAGATATTTCAAAGAATATGGAATACATACCAAATTATTAATGGTAGTTACCAATGAGGGGAGTGATATTTGCCTAGGGGAAAGGGTTTTCCAATATCTACTTTATTTATATGTATTTCTGACATTTTATTGATTTCTTTATAAAATATTTTATTTATTTATTTAACAGAGAGACATAGCGAATGAGGGAACACAAGCAGGGGGAGTGGGAGAGGGAGAAGCAGGCTTCCCCCTGAGCAGGAAGCCCGATGTGGGGCTCGATCCCAGGACCCTGAGATCATGACCTGAGCCGAAGGCAGAGGCTTAACCCACTGAGCCACCCAGGCGCCCCTATTTCTCACATTTTAAAATGAAGATTAATTAGTAATATTCTTGAAAACTCAGTAAGGAATTAAGTAAAATTATTTACACTTATATTACACATGACTGCTAAGGGCAAATCTGAAACCAATTCAAAGATAGCATGAATACATTTCTGTTTGCCTCAAAACACTCATCTGTTGTTTTTCCTAGACAATTCCCCAGGTAGCTCTAGATGCTATGCTTTATTTTTATTTACTTCATTAGAAACAATTCTTTTTTTTTTTTTACGGAAGCAAATCCTCACTGACTGAATTTTAAACTAGTAACCTTTATGGATATGATAAAATAAGGCCAATACCACTTCACATTTTTACGTTAATGTTTTACAGATTTCAAAGAACTTTCCAATATATAATCTCAGTTCCCAAAACAGTGCTGAAGTGGGGCTGGGGGAGTACCTAATTATCTCTTAATTTACAGATGAGAACAATGAGGTTAAGAAAGTTGAACAGCCTTTCTCAAGGTCACACAGTCATTAAGTGAAAGAGCCAGAGATAGAATCTGAGTCTTCTAATACAAAGTCAAATGCTCCTTTCCTCTACACCACCCTCCGTAAAGGGATTGATGAATCTTAGAGGAAATTAATCAAAACCTCACCTCTGTTACAGAGACCTCCATAAGACGGGTGATGGAGTCCTGATGGCTTACAACACCATAGAGCCAACTTTCTTCCCCCTCTGGCTGGTATACTTTGACCCTGTGACCTTGGACACTGTAGGGACCTAAAGGAGAGATCAGTCAGTACTGAGTATGTTTGGCTAAGCTATATTTCATGATTGTTTCTAAAAGCATAAGGAAAACTATATGGTGTAAATATTTTGCATTTTCAGTTCTCTTATGGAGATGAATAAATGAACAATTTCAGATTTACCATACTCAGCAATTTAAAAACAAAAACACAGTTTTTCCCAGTGATCTTTGTAAATTCTGTTTTTTTTGAGATTTCTTAGCATCTCCCAGATCTGATTTCACTTTATCTCAATCTTCCCATTGTAGAAGTAATATAGGGAAGAGAAAGGAAACTTAGAAACAAAAACTAGGGTAGTAAGAAAATCTATCAGACATATCTGATCTGATATATACATATAAAAAAATGGAAGGCCAGTAACTTGAGTATACTAGTATGTTAAGCAACCATAGGAATAGATAATCATTTACACTCTGCTGACTTTCAGTAACAGTAGGTGGAGAGTTCAATTTATGAAGTTTCCAGGCTCTGCACTAATAATAGTCTGAACAAATATAGCACTTGTCTTCCTAGGAACACAGAGTTTTAAAAGCTATTACTTTATCAGCAGGTAATGTTATCCTGCAATTTCAGCTGGCCCTCTAAGAAGAATAGTTTCTCTCGAAGGACAGTTTCTCTTATCTCCATATCTCATATATTTGAGACTATCTAGCTAAATTATTACTGATTTTAAATTATTATTATCTCTTGGAACAATAATTAAGTTTCCTCAGCTTTTCTATACATACTCCCATACATCTCAACCTCTCATTCTGTCCACTCAACTTTCTTCTCTCTGATGTCCATTTTTTCCTCACATTCTTTCTGCCTCCATATTTTTCCTTGATTATTTAACATCACTTTATCCTGATACTCTCCTTCCCCCAATAAACCAGTTTTCCTACCTTTACCTATTCAGATACAAAAGAGAATCAAAGACCCTATTTCACTGAAAATCATGATTTTCAAGAGGCTCAGAAAGAAGAGGAGTAGATGTGCAACATGAAGGAAAGGATCGTCTACTCTTTATGTGGAATCTCAGGCAAAATCTGTATCTGAACTGGAAAAAGCTAATAATTCTCTCCTTTGCATTCTTTAAAAAATAACAAGTTGTTAAGGTGAATCAGTCTGTGGACACCTTCTTTTACGAACATACCTTGCAGTCTAAGTTGTTATTTGTGTTACAGTCTTTACTCCTTGAGAACTTCATAGACAATGAGCTCAATAACAGCAAAGATTCTCTAGCTCTCGTAGTACCTTAACACTGTGTCTAGTACAAGATTTGTCCTTTTTTTCTCCCCCAAGTAGGTTCCATGCCCAGCAACGAGCCCAGTGCAGGACCTGAGCTCATGACCCAAGATCAAGACCTGAGCTGAGAACAAGAGTCAGATGCTTAACCAACTGAGCAACCCAGGCGTTCCCAAAGTTTATCCTTCAGAAATATTTTAAAAATGGGGGGAAAAAAACAACAGAACAAAACTCACAACAAAACTGGATATTATGTCTTAATTTAAAGAGGAAACAGTGGTCTGAGTGAGATCTTATTTTTCCAAACTGTTCTAGAAATCTAGCTAATTGGATACTCTTGACTCTCCTCACAAAAAGCAGCACAAATGTTTAGAGTTGCATGGTATCTTCCCCATTCTATCACTCTCAACACTGATCACATACCTGATTCAGGATTCAGGGACAGAAGAATACCTGTTCTTACCTCGGCTGAATATCTCTTGCAGCTTCTGGTCACTAATCAAAGCATTAACTGTATCTCTCAGTGCAGCATGCTCCAAAAGAATCTGGTTTTGGCTATCTGTTCCCATCTGGTAAAGATAAAAGAAGAAAACAACCAAATATTAAAATGAATAGCAATAGTTCCTAACCAGATTAGAAAAATCATACCCTTGAGGAGTGCTATGCCAGTGTGGCCAAAGGATGTTCTATAAAACCCTAGTCTCATGAGATGTTCTGCAAAAAATAATGAGGCTAGTATCAGTCAGGTTTAGGAAATATGATATACTCTATCTTTCTATACACAATAGTATATTAAAGGCTCTGAGAAGGCATGGAAGAAAACTTTGTTTTGGTCAGTGTTTCTCACACATATCTGACCACAAAATATCTTATTCCATGTAAATCTTTTGGCATATTTTGGTATTTATCCAACATTTATTGAGTGCCTACTCATAGAAGTACTAGTACTGCAAGGAGTGAGGGAGTGAGGAGTGAGGCCTGGAGAGGGAGGAATACATATCAACAAAGAAATCATCATCAATATTTCACACAACACAGTTAAGGAAAAACTGTCCTTGGCTGTTTCAATAAGACAGCAAAACTCTTAGAAGTCTCCTAATTTTTAATCTTCAGACAGTAAATCTTACAAGTAAGAAATAAATATTAACATCCATAAATTCTGAAACTTTAACTTGGATGCTAGTTTGTTTAAACTATTAACTTACCCCTTTCTTTGTAAATAGAGATGAACTTAAGCTCTTCAATATTTAATGCTGCTTGGAATCAGCCCAAACTCCCAGCTTCTCCGCCAATGACCTAAGTATCCTTAAGTTATACAAGCAGCCACCTCTGGGAAGCCAACATTTGAGAAGACCCTTAGGACTGTGATCTTAAGCAGTTTCAGGGTAGGGTGGGGTATGTAGGAGAGGAAACAAGCCTCGGCTAGTGAATAAACTTTCATGATAGCACAGAAACTTGGTACAGGCACAGACTCCTGGGTAGCTCAGTCGGTTAAGCATCTGCCTTCAATTCAGGTCAGGATCCCAGGGTCTTGGGATTGAGTGCCACACTGGATTCCCTGCTCAACATGGAGTCTGCTTCTCCCTCTGCCTGCAGCTCCCCCTGCCTGCGCTCTCTTTCTCTATCCAGCAAATAAATAAATAAAGTCTTAAAAAAAAAAAAAAAAAAAGGCACAGGGAATTATCGGGAGGAAGTACTTCTTTCAATGCTAAGACAAAAGGGGCAACATATTTATAATCAACAAAAAAACCAGCAAGGAGAAAAATAATAGTAAGACTAGAGCAACTGGTTTAAGTACCTGAAACAGATGTAATCCATTAGCATCTGACAGGAAACGAAGCTCTCGATCCAGAAGGTATTCAACTGGAACCACAGAACCCAAACCAAGTTTATCTACTAGGGGAGTGAAAGTCTGTGAAAGAGAAAGGACAAGAAATGGATTAGAGCTTGTACAAGAAAATAGACAACAATTCAGCCACGTATCTAACTTCAGAGAAAATACCCAAAATTAATATATTTCACCCCCAGTAAATACAGATAAACTAAAGTACAAGTCCTTAAAAACATTCCCAACACAGCATCTACCCCACAAATAATTAGAGGAACAAACTAGAAGCAGAAAGTCAGCTCAATACTCTTATTTACAGCTAAAAAGGGCACAAAGAATGAGAAATTCCTAAATCCCTCTAGGGATCTGACTAATCTTGTCAGGCTTCAAGAGGGCTAAATTACAGTAAATTCCCAGAATAAACACTTACACCATTATTTTCTCTAGAACTCCTGAAATCTTAGTGAGACTTGTAAAATAATCACTGGTATAAATGTTCATGGGTAAATTCATATTGCTGTTTCATAGCCTTCAGAAGTCACCCAGGGGCCCTTGTCCATTTGAGCTTCTTCTAAAAGTTCAATTGGAGGGGCGCCTGGGTGGCTCAATGGATTAAGCCGCTGCCTTCGGCTCAGGTCATGATCTCAGTGTCCTGGGATCGAGCCCCGCATTGGGCTCCTTGCTCAGTGGGGAGCCTGCTTCTCTCTCTCTCTGCCTACTTGTGATCTCTCTCTGTCAAATAAATAAAAATCTTAAAATAAAATAAAATAAAAGTTCAATTGGAAATGGCCTTAAAAACGAAGAGACAGTACAGTAAATAATGATACGTATAATCAATACGTAAAATATATTTCTTTAGAATATTATGGACTCTGGTTAGCCATAGGAGAATCAGATTTTTCTAAAAAGTAAACATTTATGCCTTTACTTTACTAATAGGATATGAACAAATGGATACTCTCAGAATTAAACCTAACAGCACTATTTTTTTAAAAAGATTTTATTTATTCATTTGACAGAGAGAGAGAGATCACAAGTAGGCAGAGAGGCAGGCAGAGAGAGGGGGGGAAGCAGCCTCCCTGCTGAGTAGAGAGTCCCATGTGGGCCTCAATCTCAGGACCCTAAGATCATGACCTGAGCCGAAGTAGAGGCTTAACCCACTGACTCACCAAGGCGCCCAACAGCACTATTTTGTCAGACTTCAGAAAACAAAAACTTACTCAGGGAAAAAAAAAAAAAAAGCACAAACAACAAAAGCAAAAATAAACAAGCAAAACCGTAACAAACTAAATAACTTACACACAGAAATGGCCAACAAAATGAAAAGGCAATATAAGGAATGGGAGAAATCATATATTAGGTAAAGCATTCATATCCAAAATATATAAGGAATTCATACAATTCAAAGGAAAATCATAAATAGTCCAATTTTTAAAATGGGGAAATCACCCAAAAGACATTCTTCTTAAAAAAATATACAAATGGCCAAAAGGTACATAAAAAGGGGCTGAATAGGGGCTCCTGTGAGGCTCAGTCAGTTAAGTGTCTGACTCTTGATTGCCACTCAAGTCATAATCTCAGGGTCCTGACATTAAGCACTGCATTGAGCATGAAACATGCCTGAGATTCTCTCTCTCCTTCTCCCTCTGTCCACCCCCACAACTTCCAAGAGCGCTCTCTCTCTCTAAAAAAGTGGGGAGGGGACTGCCAATCACTACTCATTAGGGAAATGCAAATAAATACCACCAGGAGACATTATTTCACACCTGTTAGAAGGGCTATCATCAAAGACAAAAAAAAATATTAACAGGATGGCAAGGAGGTAGAGAAAAGGAAACCCCTGTGCACAATCAAGGGGAATGTAAATTGGTGCAGTCACTGTGGAAAACAGCATGGAGGATCCTCCAAAAATTAAAAACAGAACTATCGGGGCGCCTGGGTGGCTTAGTGGGTTAAGCCGCTGCCTTCGGCTCAGGTCATGATCTCAGGGTCCTGGGATCGAGCCCCACATCGGGCTCTCTGCTCAGCAAGGAGCCTGCTTCCTCCTCTCTCTCTGCCTGCCTCTCTGCGTGCTTGTCATCTCTCTCTGTCAAATAAATAAATAAAAATTTTAAAAAAATTTATAAAAAAAAAAAACAGAACTATCATATGATGCTGCAGTCATCATATACTTCTGGGTATATACCTGAAAAAATGAAATTTCAGAAGATTACCTGCACCCCCACATTCACTGCATCATTATTCACTACAGCCAAGGCATGAAAATGACCTAAGCATCCAGTGACAGATGAACAGATAAGGAAAATGACATGGTGAGTGCATACATAGGAATACTATTCAGCCATAAAAAGGAGGAAAGCCCACCACTTACAACAATAGGGATGAAACTTCAGGGTATTATACTAAGTGAAATAAATCAGAATGACAAATAAGATATGATTTCATTTACATGTGGAAGCCACAAAAAAAAAAAAAAAAAAAGGTACTCAGGGATATAGTGGAGACTGGTGATTCCCATGGGTCAGAGGAAATGTGAAATGGGTAAAGGTGTTGAAACGGTACAATCTTCAGGTATAAATTATGGGAGCCTAATGTAAGGACAGTAACTAAAGTTAACAATAATGTATACCTGAAAGTTGTTAAGAAAGTAAATCTTAAAGTTCTGACCACACATATATCAAATATTAACTATGTGAACCAGTGGATATATTAACTGACCTTACTGTGTGGCAATCATCTCACAATATATATGTTTATATATATGTACATCAAATTATCATGTTGTTCACAAACTTGTATAATGTTGTATGACAATTTTATCTAGCTGGGGGAAAATAATGAGTTCTTATGGAAAGAAAAGACTTTAAGGATTACATTGTTTCATAACCTTACTAGGAGAAGGCACTAAAGGTGAAAAAATTTTTTAGAGACAAAGTATCAAATATTATCTAATATAGAAAGTTTCACTACTGGCACAAAATTAGACACAAAGATCAACTGAAAAGAATAAAGAGCCCAGAAATAAACCCATGCAATAGCTCATATGATCAATTAATCTATGACAAAGGACACGAGAATACATAATAAGGAAAACACAGTCTCTTCAACAAATACTATTCGGAAAACTACAGCTACATGCAAAAGAATAAAACTGGACCATTCCCTTACACCAGTACAAAAATAAACTCAAAGTGGATTAAACAGCTGTTAAGACCTGAAACCATAAAAGAAAACATAGGCAGTAATTTCGTTGACACTGGCCATAGAAACATTTTTCTTGCTATGTCTCCCCAGGAAAGGGAAAACAAAAGCAAAAAGAAACTACCAACACTACACCAAAATAAAAAGCTTTTGCACAGCAAAGGAAACCATAAACAAAATGACATGGCAACCTACTTTATGGGAGGAGGTATCTGCAGAATGATCTATTACATAATATTATAATATTAATTGTAATAATATTACAATATCCAAAATACATAACACCATAAAAATGCTCAAATAATCCAATTAAAAATGGGCAGAGGACCTGAACAGGCAATCTTCCAAAGAAGACATATAGATGCTCAACAGACACATGAGAAGATGTTCAACATCATTCCTCATCGAGGAAATGCAGATCAAACCACAATGAGATACCATCTCAGACCTATCAGAATGGATAGTATCAAAAAGACCAGAAATAACAGGTGAGGATGTGGAAAAAAAGGAACCCTCCTGCCCTGTCAGTGGGAATGTAAACTGTTACAGCTACTGTGGCAAACAGTATGGAAGGTCCTCAAAAAATTAAAAATACAATCATCAGATGATCCATTAATTCCACTACTATGCATTTAACCAGAGAAAACATAAATACTAATTTGAAAAGATACAGGCACTTCTATGGTTCTTGCAGCGTCACTTACAATAGGCAAGAAATAGAAGCAATCTAAATGTCCATCCAAAGATAAATGATTAAGAACACACACAGACATAAAATGGAGTATTATTCATCCATAAAAAAAGAATGAGGTCTTGTCATTTGTGACAGCATGAATGGACTCAGTGGGTATAATGCTAAGTGAAACAAGTCACAGAAAAGCAAATACCATATGATTTCACACATATGTGGAATTTAACAAACAAAATGAATGAACAGGGCGCCTGGGTGGCTCAGTGGTTAAGCCGCTGCCTTCAGCTCAGGTCATGATCTCAGGGTCCTGGGATCGAGTCCTGCATCGGGCTCTCTGCTCAGCAGGGAGCCTGCTTCCTCCTCTCTCTCTGCCTGCCTCTCTGCCTACTTGTGATTTCTCTCTGTCAAATAAATAAATAAAATCTTTAAAAAAAAAAAAAAAAAAAAATGAATGAACAAAGAAAAAAAGAGACAAAAACCCCAGACACTTTAATACAGAGAAAAAATTGGTGGTTGCCAGAAGGGAGGGAGGTCGGGGGCAGGGGTAAAATAAAGAGGATTGAGAGTATACTTACCATGAGTATGATGGGTATGATGAGTACTGAGTAATATGCAGAAATGCTGAATCATTATATTACACAGTTAAAACTAATATAAACACTATATGTTAATTATACTTCAATAAAACAAAGTAAGTTTCAGAAGAGAAAGGAGAAAAGATCTCCCAGTTTTGCTTTAGTAACTTCAGAATAAAAATATGTTAGGGATAAGCCTGGAGTTTGGGGAATTCTAAAGAGTTCAGCTGTTGGATAAATACCACAGTTACAGTTATAAATAAAATCTTAGGAGTAAAGCCCAAATATGTTCCAAGCCGGTAAGTCACTCACCAGGGCTGGCCACTGTGCGATTGAGACTCGAGTACCCTGGACAAGGACTGGGTCCTTCCGGGGTGCCCATACCAGAGATCCTTCCAGTAGAAGCACAATAACTTCTTCAGCATGAACTTTAACCCAGGAGTGTTGCTTCCAGTTACAGCCATCAAATTCCACAAAGATCTGCAAAAAGAGATGAAAAGGAGTTTGGAGGTCACATATGGAAAAATCCCACACTGTAATAAATAAATCATAACTGGGAAAAATTCTACGTTGTCGGTTTTTTCAAAAAGATTTATTTATTTCTCTCTTTCTATCGCTCTCTCTCTCTCTCACACACACACACATACACAGACAGCAAGAGAGGGAACGCAAGCAGGGAGAGTGGGAGAGGGAGAAGCAGGCTTCCCACTGAGCAGGGAGCCTGATTCAGGGCTCCATCCCAGGACCCTGAGATCATGACCTGAGCCAAAGGCAGACACTTAATGACTGAGCCACCCAGGCCCCCCTCTACTAAGTTGTTTTTAAGTTCTTTTTTTTTTTTTTTAAGATTTTATTTATTTATTTGACAGAGAGTGATACAGCGAGAGAGGGAACACAAACAGGGGAAGTGGGAGAGGGAGAAGCAGGCTTCCTGAGGATCAGGGAGCCCAATGGGTGACTCAATCCCAGGACCCTGGGATCATGACCTGAGCCAAAGGCAGACACTAAACTGACTGAGAAATCCAGGCGCCCCATTTTTAAATTCTTTTAATGAATTTCAATAAAAAAACAATTTTATTTCACAGAAGGAAGCTGCGCTCAGCTACACTCTAAAAAGGTAGCAGAGTTAAAGAGGCACATCCACAGTTAACAACTTTTAGCCATGATCCTATCGAAATCTTAACTCTTGCCTTCCAATTTACATCTAATGCACACCAGTTGGGGGCTTACTATGTATAAAGCACTGCACTAGGTTCAGAAATAGATAAATCTAACACATTTCCTGGTCTCAAGGAGCTCATGGTCTAATAGGCTGGACAAAACTTTTTTACACTTCTACTGAAAATGTGAACTTCTTTGATAAATTTTTTTGAATAGGTGATATACGCACATGGTACAAAACTCAAAAGGATAAACAGTGGGGGGAAAAGAAGCTGCCCTCCCAGTTCTGTGTGTGAATTTTTTAAATTACCCCTGCCTGAAGTGATCTCATACCTGTTAGGAGAGGCATGTTATTATCAACAACAAGGCTTTGCTTCCACAAGAGACACTCTACTCTTTGACATATGGTTAAGCAGACAGTGTAAGAAGTTTAGGAAAGTGATTCATATTAAATGAAACTACATTTTCCTAATAAATAGCATGCTTAGGTTTGGCTTTTCTATATAAATTGTGACTTCTAAGCATGTTTCACATGCAGCATATAGAGCTAGACCTATGCAAATAGGCATCAGTACTTAGAATAGATATACCCAGGTCCTAAGATATAGCTGGTCATAGAAGGGCTAGAGTGTTCGTTCATTTTCACAGAGTTTTAGTTGCCTTTTGGGAAACACAATTAATAAGATGATAAAATATAAATGAAAAAAATCAAGACCAAGAAAACTACAACAGAAGTCACTATCAAAGTATAAAACGAAGACTTAAGCTGGCCCTAAGGATCTATACGGCTATATGACTGAGTGATGTTTTTGGCTCTAAGCTTCTTAAAGGCCAGTTTGAAATGGGAAGTCAGCTGCACAGGTCCCACCTTCTACGTCTTTTTCTTTTTCTTTTTGAAAAGATTTTCTTTATTTATTTATTTGTCAGAGAGAGAGAGAGAGAGAGAGAGAATGCACAAGCAGGCAGAGTGGCAGGCAGAGGCGAGAGAGAAGCAGGCTCCCTGCTGAGCAAAGAACCTGATGCAGGGCTCAATCCCAGGATGCTGGGATCATGACCTGAGCCGAAGGCAGCAGCTTAACCGAGCCACCCAAGCATCCCTCTTTTGCTTCTTTAAATTAAACTCCACTCCCAACATGGGGCTTAAACCTACAACCTGGAGATCAAGAGTTGTATGTTCTAACCAAGGAAGGAAGCCAAGCGCCCTTCCCACTGTCTAAAAGGAAAATAAAGCAATTACTACTCAGGGAAGCAATGCTTTTCCAACGTTTGGCACTGTAGGACATTTCTCACAAGAAGCTTCCTAAGTCGGGCACCTGGGTGGCTCAGTGGGTTAAGCCGCTGCCTTCAGCTCAGGTCATGATCTCAGAGTCCTGGGATCGAGTCCCGCATCGGGCTCTCTGCTCGGCAGAGAGCCTGCTTCCCTCTCTCTCTCTCTGCCTGCCTCTCCATCTACTTGTGATTTCTCTCTGTCAAATAAATAAATACAATCTTTAAAAAAAAAAAAAAAAAGAAGCTTCCTAAGTCAACAATGAGTGATGTAGGACAAAGCCAAAATCCGTAGAATAGTGACTTCCAACTAGGAAACATGAAGTTACCAAGATTTTAAGTAGTAGGGACACCAAGCATTTCCTATAGTGAGTACTACATGTGTTCTATATGTATGTACTATTGTTTTTAAAATATATGTTGATAAGGGCACCTGGGTGGCTCAGTTGGTTAAGTGTCTGCCTTCAGTTCAGGCCATGATCTCAGGGTCATGGGACTGAGCCCCACATCGGGCTCTCTGCTCAAGAGGGAGTCTGCTTCTCTCCCTCTGTGCTCTCCTCCCCCATGCAAATAAATAAAATCTTTTTAAAAATGTTGATGACAGAATGAATAAAATTTGAATCTATTAAAACTGTTGCTGAGGGCGCCTGGGTGGCTCAGTGGGTTAAGCCGCTGCCTTCGGCTCAGGTCATGATCTCAGGGTCCTGGGATCGAGTCCCGCATCGGGCTCTCTGCTCAGCAGGGAGTCCGCTTCCTCCTCTCTCTCTCTCTGCCTGCCTCTCTGCCTACTTGTGATCTCTGTCTGTCAAATAAAAAATAAAAAAAAAAAAATCTTTAAAAAAAAAAAAAAAACTGTTGCTGAATTCATATCAGCTTTTGTTGGTATACATGTTCTCATCCAGTCAATATACAAAATTATAGGTACAATTATATGAAATTTCAGGACACACTTGAGAAATGTGAAATCACTTCACAGTAGCCTAGCATTAGGCTTAATCTCTCTTTTATTTTTTTTTAAGATTTTATTTATTTATTTGTCATAGAGAGAGAAGCGAGAGCAAGCACAGGCAGACAGAGTGGCAGGCAGAGGCAGAGGGAGAAGCAGGCTCCCCGCGAAGCAAGGAGCCCAATGTGGGACTCGATCCCAGGATGCTGGGATCATGACCTGAGCCGAAGGCAGCCGCTTAACCAACTGAGCCACCCAGGCGTCCCTAGGCTTAATCTCTTCACAGGCAATGCATACTTGTGGATATGGAGTGCACTGCTGAAAAGTTATCCCAGAAATTAAATTCATTATATAAAGTTCTAGTTTATTATAATAAGTAAGCTCACTTATACTTACACACACAGACACAAAGGGGAAACAAGGCTCAGAAAGCAGAAGAATGATTTTTTACAGAGAAAGAGAACACTGAATTGCAACGTATTTAATATATGAATGGGCTCACTCATATATACATATATGTTCCAAGGGAATAAAACACAACTTCAAATAACTTGCAGACAACTAGAAAGAGATAATCAAATGTACACTTATGGGCAAACTCAGACACCAAGAAAGGTAGATAGTAGCAGCACAATAAACAAAGGCTAGAGGTAACTTCTAGGAGGCTTAGGATTTGAGCATTAGCCCCACTCTATGAACTGCAAAACTGGACAAGTCACTCTTCCCTCCTCAAGCTTTAGCTTCCTGCCTTGTGTTAAGACCCACCTGTCTTACTTCCCTCACACACAGGTTGTGAACTTTAAATAAAGTAATGGATTCAAAAGCACTGTGGTCAATTGCAAAGCACTACTTAGGCAATATAAAGAGAAATAAAGTAAAATAAAGTATGGGGGATGTTCAGAGGCAGGAGAGATCACCTCAGGGTCCTGACGGACTTATATGGTCTGAGGCAAAAAAAAAAAAAAAAAATCCCAATCAAGTTCTAGGATGGCCGGGACTTTAAAAGCAGACTGTGGAGGAAGGCAATAGGAGATGAGGCTAAAAAACTAAGAGTAAAGGTGGAAGATCCTGAATACCAGGATAAAAAACCAGGGCCTCATCCAGCCGCCAATGAGAGGCATGAGGGTGTTTCTGCGTGTGTGTGTGTGTGTGTGTGTGTGTGCATTCATGTACACAGGTGCCATTAAAAGGTTTCTAACTAAGGTCAAGATATGAACAGAGCAGTTGGTTTAAGGAAATTCACCTACCTACCAGTGGATATAGATGGACTGGAGTTGGGGGAAGATAAAAGGAAGTGTTCTTCCATGACCCAGAGTGGGAACAGTGAGACTAGGAAAAAAATTACTTGTGCTTATTAGAATCCATGAGTTCTATCACCAAGCTTGATGACTGGCTGGATAAAAGAGTAAAGGAAAATGCAAAAATGACTTGGATTTTGAACAAGAGTGGTACCATTACATAACTGATGTCAGGAGGAGGAGGTGGCTAAAAGACACACAAGATCTTGCATGACATGTAAAGAAGCATGAAGTATTATATGCCCTGGCTGTGTGTGACTGTGAATGACACAGCCCTGTACTGGGCATCACTCAGAAAAACAGAGGTTGAGGGTCCATGGTGAGTGATGGCCAGGCACCACACTGCAGTTCTAATCTGCCAACCATGTAAAAAGAAATCAACCCATAAAGCACAAAATATAGCAACTCACAAATACAAGAACACTGAAAGAAGTCATTGTACTACAGCTGTAACAATTTTTATTCTTAGTACAAAAGAACTTCAACATTCATAAAGTTAAGATTCAGGAATCCTGTCATCACTTATCTGAAAACATCAGGGAAAAGTTCAGTTATTGGAAAGCCAGATCTCACTTAACTTAAGGGAAATTATCTCTCAATCCACCTGGGCAAAGGACATATATGGAATAAAGTATTTACTTTGAAAAGAACAGCAGTGCTTTACGCTCTGGGATCAAGCTATACCTCACAGCTAACAATATGAATTTGTTCTAAGAGCAATATGGAGGGGTGCGTAGGTGGCGCAGTCAGTTAAGCATCTAATTCTTGGTTTGACCTCAGGTCCTGATCTCAGGGTCCTGAGATGGAGCCCCCTGTGGTAAGATAGGGCTCTGTAGTCAGTGCAGAGTCCACTTGGGATTTCCTCTCCTTCTGCCCCTCCCCACCACTTGCTTGATTGCTCTCTCTCCAAAGTAAGTCTTTAGAAAAAGGAAAATAAAGAGCAATATGGAATGTAAACATATTCTCTGAACAGCGAGGCTTATTTTTGGCCCTAGCACTGTGCTTTACTTCCTACCTAGAGTAATAGAAGAAGTTAGAACATATAAGTAAATAATCATTTCAGATCAAAGTACCTAGAATATGAACTCTTAAAATGGTAGTGGCTAGGCCACAGAACAGGGGAAGGGATATAAACTAACAAAAATCAATGACTGTGGTTGGACTGAGTCAGAGATGACTAAGGCAGGTTGATCAACTGAACAGAATAAGACTAAGACAGTTTGAGTTGATTATTTAAAGTCTTTTAAAAATTTTTACTGTTAGAAGTAGCAAATAGAACTACACATGCTACAGCTAAAATCCAAGGACTAGATGTAAAATATTTTATTAGTTAAAGAAAGTTAGTGGTAACACTCTTGTTTTTATTTCAAAATTCCTTTTATGGTATCTAAGTGATTTACATTTATTTTAGTGACATTAAAATAAAAGAAATTCTTTAATAAAATCAATTAATTTGGGGGCACCTGGGTCTATCAGTGGGTTGGGCCTCTGCCTTTGTCTCAGGTCACAATCTCAAGGTCCCAGGATGGAGCCCCGCATTAGGCTCTCTGCTCAGCAGGGAGCCTGCTCCACCCCCCCCACTCCACCCTCCCACCCCTACCCCCACCTGCCTCTCTGCCTGCTTGTGATCTCTGTTAAATAAATAAATAAATAAATGAAATCTTTTAAAAAGATCGATTAATTTCTCCTAAGATTGATAACATCAATAGTAGTAACCTGGGTAATATAAGTTTTCATGTTTATTGTTTAATCATCAATTTGGATTCTGTTTCTCCCTAAGGCCATTTTTCCTACAATTAATAAAATTTATTTACTCTCAACAGAAACAGAACACTTCTTATGTAAATGTATAGCATTTACTGGGGCCAAGAATACCAAGGTGAATAAAGCTAGCAACTGACAGGAGGGACTCATCTGTTAACTCAGATGAGTTAAGAGAGGTACAGAAATGATTACAGAGGGGCGCCTGGGTGGCTCAGTCGTTAAGCATCTGGCTTCCACTCAGGTAATGATTTTACGGTCCTGGGATCAAGCCCTGCATTGGGCTCTCTGCTTAGCAGGAACCATACTTCTCCCTCTCCCACTGCCCGTTTGTGTTCCCTCTCTACCTGTGTCTGTCTCTGTCAAATAAATTAATAAAATCTTAAAAAAAAAAACACAAAAAAACCCCCCAAATGATTACAGAGCAGGTCACCTGGGTGGCTCAGTCTGTTAAGCCTCTGTGTTTGGCTCACGTCATGATCCCAGGGTCCTGAGATAAAGTCCCACATTGGGGTCAACATGGAGCCTGCTTCTCCCTCTGACCCTCCCCACTGCTCATGCTTGTGCTCTCTCTCCCCCCTCTCTGACAAATAAATAAAACCTTAAATGAAAAAAAAAAAAAGAAAGAAATGATTACAGAGCTATGTAACAAGGGCAGTAACAAAGATCTGAACATGATACATTAGGCCAGAAAAGTCATCTGCCTTGAGAAACTAGAACAGTTTCACAGAAAAGGTAGTAGTACCCAAGCTGGGTCTTAAAGGACAAGCATTCTGGCAGAGAAAGAAGAGAAGACTTACAGGAGGTACAAAGGAAAAGAAACAAAAGTAGATTGAGTGTTCTAGGCAGCAGCCATAGGATTAGTAAGTAAGCTGTAAGGGCTCTGGCATGTTAGTGCATGATGCATTGAAATCTGGTGGCAAAGGTGTCTTGTTTGGCCAGCAGAGTGGGATTTTGTTGTTGTTGGTTTGTTTTTAATATGCATTGAACATCTTTAGGGAGTGTCTGCACTCCCCAGTTACCAATCTCCACTATACTTTCTGGTCTGTCACCTAGCTATTTTCATAAGCCTGCTACCCTGGACACATGTGGGTTTATGTTCCCAGAAATAGGCTTTGGGGGAGTCACTGATAGTTTTAAAGGGGCAGGGAGAAGACATCGTAAAATGCTTTATAGAGATAATGCCATTTTGGGGAAAAACTTCTCAATGCTCAGTTTAAAATAGATCAAAATAAAAATTACAAAGTATTTTAATATTAGATGAATGGCTAAACACACTTTACTCAGACTATGAAACAGTACTGAGAAGTTTTTAAAAAATGTACATCTAAAACACTAACAAGGAAAGATCTCCAAGATGTATTATATGCAAAAAAGCTGGCTGCAGGGGCATCTGGGTGGAGTATCTAACTTCAGCTTGGGTAGTGGTCTCAGGGTCCTAGGATCAAGCCCTGCATCAGGCTCCCAGCTCAGCAAGGAGTCTGCTTATGCCTCTGCCCCTCCAATTGTTCTCTGTCAAATAAATATCTTAAAAAAAAAAAAAAAAAAAAAAAGCTGGTTGCAGATTTGGGGGAGGGGTGGCAGTGAGAGAAGGGAAGGATTGGGACAAAAGGGCTAATAGTATTTTAGCCTTAATCAGTAAATGCTCCTTCTTCTTTAAAAAAAAAAAAAAAAAAGTATTCATGTAATGCTAAAATAATACTTCTTTTGTTGTTGTTGTTTCAGATTTTATTTATTTGAGAGAGAGAGACAGTGAGAGAGGAAAACAAGCAGGGGGAATGGGGGAGGGTGAAGCAGGCTTCCCGTGGAACAGGAACATGATCTCAGGACTCTGGGATCATGACCGGAGCTGTAAGGCAGATGCTTAATGACGGAGCCACCCTGGCAACTCACTACTTTTTAAAAGGGAAAGAATGAACATTGGGAACAGGGTGGAAGATTAATTACAGAGAGAAGAAACTAAAGGCAGGGAGACCAATTACAAAGCCATGACAATGCAGGAAAGAGATGAAAAAGGCCTAACCCCATAAGGCTGTATGAAGGGAAAAGTTCATTTGAGAAGCCACAGAGATAAAAGTAACAGGATATGGTGATGACTGGGAGTAAGGGAATTGGAAGACTAACTCAACTCCCAAGGTCCCTAAATTTTCTTTTCCAATTTTCTACCTACATTTTGTTCAAAAAGGACAACAGGTCCAAAATGGAGTCTCCTGTGCTAAGCCCAGGTCATCAAACCACAACAAAACCTCTCTAGAGAATGGAATCTTAAACCAGTAAATCTAGAATTACCTGGTCAGTACTAGTGAGGTAATCAGCCTGATAGACCCCTACTGTCCCCCCCTCAAGGAAAGTGGCCTTGTCTGAAACAATCAGCTCTTTGCTAGAATAACTTCTTTGTCCTACCTCCTTCTGCCTATAAAAGTCTTTCATTTTGCACAGCTCTCTGGAGTTCCTTTCTATTAGCCACAAGGGTTGCTGCCCGATTCAGTTATTGTCGAATAAAGCCAGTAAGATCTATAAAGTCTACCAGTTGAATTTTGTTTTCTTAAGGATTCTAAACAAAATGTAAAGTCCGCTTCAAATGATTTTACAGGGGTGCCTGGGTGGCTCAGTAGGTTAAGCCTCTGCCTTCGGTTCGGCTCGGGCCCTGATCTCAGAGGGTCCTCCCTGATCTCAGGGTCCTCGATGGGAGTTCCGCATTGTGCTCTCTGCTCAGCAGGGGGTCTGCCTATCCCCACTCCTGCCTCTCTATTTGTGAACTCTCTCACTCTCTGTCAAAATAAATAAATAAAAACTTTTTTAAAAAATGACTTTACAAAACTGTGGGATATCTCGACAGCCAAGGTAGGGAATGATGCATGTCTAGAAGACAGCAGTTTTCAGGGGCGCCTGGGTGGCTCAGTGGGTTAAAGCCTCTGCCTTCGGCTTAGGTCATAATCCCAGGGTCCTGGGATCGAGCCCCACATCAGGCTCTCTGCTCAGCGGGGAGCCTGCTTCCCCCTCTCTCTCTCTGCCTGCCTCTCTGCCTACTTGTGATGTCTGTCTGTCAAATAAATAAGTAAAATCTTAAAAAAAAAAAAAAAAAAGACAGCAGTTTTCAAACAAAAAGCAATTTTCTCTATATTCCTTTGATCATGAGATAGCTTCCTAACAATTAACCCTATTCACCACCTCAAACCTCCCCCTACTTTCTAATATCCACAATAAATTAGATGTTAAGTACTTGAGTACCTTAGGGATAATGAGAATAAAAACTCAAGCATATATACATATATTGTGTTTTTAGGGCCTGTGGAATCACAAAGATCTGGGTTTGCATCCCAACTTCCTCATTTCTTAGCTGTGTAGCCCAGGGCAAGTCACTTTAGCCTCTTTGCGCCTCACTTCCTTTGACTATAAATAGGGACAGTAAGTATCTCAAAGGATTGTCTGAGGATTAAATGAAATAAAAGCATAAAAGGCCTAGCAGACTTTGGGCTCCGGATAAACTTGCATTCCATAAGAAACTCACACTACTGGTCTGATTATAACTGATAAAAGAAAAAACGTTATCAAGAATCTTAAATATGTGCACACATATTTAATAATAATACCTTCAGCAATAATCCTGGTAAATAACCCTAAACACAGGATAGGCTTTAGTCACAAAAATGCTCAACACAGCATAACTGGTAAAACCTAAAATCTGAAACAAGTTCAAATTGTAAGAATTTTCTTAGACAATTTTATTGTTTTCCTTTCAGTTATGAGAGCAATACATGTTATCTTTGGAAAATAAATAAGGGCACAAAGAAAATTAAAATCACAATATACAAAAGTTTTCAGTAACACAGGAAAATTACTACATTAAGTAAAAAAGCAAAACACAAAATTGAAAATACAGTATGAATTCGACTTTTAACAATTCTAAAAAAGAGGTTAGATGTCAAAACATAAACAGCAGTTTCTAATCAGTTGTGATGTACAGAGGCTACTTTTAAAATTGCCCTCAAAATAATTTCTTCATTTTTGTATCATAGGCATGCATTACCTGAGAATCACAAAAATAAAACATCTAATGCTTCTAATCTAACAAGTCAGATGTAAGTCACGAAAACCAGGGGACAATGGACCTGGGACTGGAGTCCCAAGTTAAGATTCCAATAATCTCAAAACAAAAAAATTAGCAGAGTCCATATCAACAGAAATATGTAACACAAAAATTAAAGGTCAATTATAAACACCCTATAACAGGAAGCCACAGAGTAGAAATTTCATAATAAATCAGATGTGAAAGTTAATCTAATACCAGCTTCTAAATATTATTTTTAAGATATGATAGTCAGAAAAGGCCTCTTAAAATAATAACAGAAAAATGCATGTTCTGTTCTTGATGGAGCTTACAATTTAGTAGGGGAGATGAGCTATATATCTTGTTATCTATCTATAAGAAGAAAAACTGTGATTAATATTCCAAAAAGAGGCAAATAACAAAGTACTAAAGGAGCAAAGAAAAAAAAAATAGCATGCTGGAGATTCAGACAGGCTTTACAGAACTGGTAGAACCTGGAACAGACAGGCTTTCTCTTCTTATAGGATTTCAATGGTTAACATTAAAGCAAAGGGGAGGGGCCCTGAGTGTCTCAGTGGGTTAAGGCCTCTGCCTTCCGCTCAGGTCATGATCCCAGGGTCCTGGGAGTCCCGCATTGGGCTCTCTGCTCCCCACTCTCTCTGCCTGCCTCTCTGCCTACTTGTGATCTCTGTCAAACAAATAAATAAAATCTTAAAAAAAAAAAAAAAAAAGCAAGCAGTATAAGGCAGAAAGTATTAAGTGCAAGATCACTGAATCAGGGATGCTTGCTATAAATATCCTTTTGGCAACACCCAATTTCCCCCATTCGATTCTTTGCACGCCAAGGGTCCTTCTTATCTGTAATTTGGTCTCTTGAGTAGATTAGGAGGGGGCTCTGTGCAGATCTCTGGATAGGTGTATCTCCCACTGTAAATTAATAACCTTATATGACAATTTACGAATCAGTCTCCAGAGAATTTGGTTAGTGAGAAGCGGTTCCCTAGAGCCTGATTATCCCTGAACACACATACAAAAATGGAGTTTTTGCCCTTGCAAAACTGAGAGAGGTCATACTATATGAGTCACTACTGAACAATCAGGCAGGTTTTATCCATCTACAGAACAAGGGTAAAAGACACTTTGGCAGTTGGGGCAGTTGGGTAGGGAGGGCTTAAAAACCACCAACATGTTAAAGGGAGTGGAAAACTGAGATGCAGCAACAGGTGTTGTATCCCCCAGGCCTTGTGGAAGCAAAGCCTACAGGAATCAACTCCAGCTGTTGAGAAAATCACTAACCACGTTATTTACCCAACCATTTAGGGGAAGGGAAGTGGGGAACTGAATCAGCCAGAACAAGTTGGAAATAAGAACTCAGCAAGTGAGTACTGAAGGAGGGAATGAGTCCTTGGCAGGTGGGGAATTAGTGAAGGAACTCTTAGAAATAAGTGGGTAATTAAGAGGAAAGATCTGATTGTGTAGTAAAGGGAGAGGATGCTGGATGGACAAAATGACAAGTGTATGTGATCACTGGTGAATATGCTACACAGCTCTAGAATAAACAGAATGCAAACACAAAGTAAGAGACAACTGTTAACAATTATACACACAAGACAAAGTTAAAAAGAAAAGAACAATATGAAGCACCTGAGTGCCTAAAAAACTCAAGGATGGCTCAATGTCTCAAAAATAGATCTCCTCCTTTAAGAGAATTAAGATGAAATGTGCGGGGCGCCTGGGTGGCTCAGTGGGTTAAGCCGCTGCCTTCGGCTCAGGTCATGATCTCAGGGTCCTGGGATCGAGTCCCACAACGGGCTCTCTGCTCAGTGGGGAGCCTGCTTCCCTCTCGCTCTCTGCCTGCCTCTCTACCTACTTGTGATCTCTGTCAAATAATAAAATCTTAAAAAAAAGATGAAATGTTCAGTAGAGGGGCTCACACTTAAACATTACATATTCATGTATACAATCTCACTTTTATTTAAAGTTCTCTAAACCTTACACCGATCCACAAAACAATATACTATTTACTTTAATAAACAGCTTATCATGTATCATGCAGATTTTTATTGAATTTCTGTAATTATAAGAAAAGGACACTTAAGGATGATCATTAACATCCATAAACTCCCATTTCAATTAGGGTTGGAGTTCTAGGTTTGTGTGAACACAGGTTGAGACTGTGGACTGGAAATATGGTATTGTCCTGGACCTGATTATAATCATTACATTACCTACAAACAAAGTAGAGAGGTATTTTAAAGTGCACCTAACCTGAGACTAGGAGGACTACGTAAAACAATACGGCAGATCCAGATAAGCTCTCATTCCTCTTGGAAGACTCCCAGATAGAAGAAACATGGTACTAGTCTGGACACTGCTACAATTACTACATTATCTGGAATCAAAGGAAAGTAGTACTTGAGAGTCCACCTTTCCTCCAGATAAAGATGAAAGATTGAGGGATAAAGAAATAAGGCAGATGTGCTTTCACTCCTCTTCCAAGTTCTGGATAGCTGTGATAGCTACGATCAACACATTCAAAACAAATCAGTGCTAATAAAGGCATCAATTAATTCTAAGAAACAGCAAGAAAAGGGCAGTTTACTTAATAAAATTGGTGCTGCCATCATTGGTTACTCAGTAGGAAGCATGTTAGATCCCCCACCTCACATGCCATTTGCAAAAATACTACATCTCATCAAGTCAGAAGATGAAGAAGAGAAAATAACTGCAATACACTTGTGAAGTAAAGGGGTTCCTATCCTGAAAATGCACAGAACTTGTACGAAGTGGTAAGACACCTCCTACTTTTATTTTTTCAAATGGGCAAAAGATAGCCATAGAACTCATTTAAAAAAAAAAAAAAACAAAACACGAACAGCCAATAAACATAGAAAAAAACTAGTAGTCATGAAATTGCTGTATTATTCTTTACCCATTGGAGTGCCAAAAATGACAAAGACTGATGATGGCAAAGGTAAAAGGGAAAGCAGCACTGCATGCACACAATGCTGGTGGGATTATGAAATGCTATCATCTTACTAGAAAATAACCTCGCATTACCTAATAAAATAAAAGATGCATATACTCCTATAGCTCCTAACCCACTCCTGAATCTCTAAACTACAGAAATAAAACCATAATTATACAAGATATACGCCCAAGTTTATTAACCACAGTATTATTTGTAATACCAAAAATTTTTTCAATATCTTGAACAGCATGAGGAGGAATGACATAACAAATGATGGTACATCTATTCTATGAAATACAATGTAGTTACCTAAAAGGATGAGTAAGATCTATAGGTATCGATGCCCATGGTATAATGTTGAATGGAAATAAAGACAGGGGCACCTGGCTGGCTCAGGTGGTAGAGCCTGCAACTCTTGACCTCAGGGGTTGTAAGTTCTGAGCCCATGTTGGGTATAGAGATTATTTAAAAAGAAAATTAAAAACAACAACAACAAAAAAAAAAACAAAAAAACAACAACAAAAAAGCCAGAGTCCTTACTTAAAAGAGTAGGGGGGGAAGCAGGCTGCAGATATCGTGCAGTGTGATACCATCTGATAAAAAAAAAAAAAAGCAACCTTTTGTATATAGATGAATGTTTCTATATTTTTTGTACTACTGTTAATTTGAGCAAAGCCTTCTTTTACAAGTGGAAGCCTGTGAGAGCTAGATTGTTGGCTTTCCCTGTGTATACTTTTCGTTGTTTGACATTCGACAAACCAGAAGTCTTGATTTTTCACACACACACACACACACAGGAAAAGGAAAACCCTTTTTTTAAATTTTTTTTGGTGTTTTACCATCCCTACATATATGAAGGTCCCAAGGTCTCTGCAACTCATGTGAACCAATAATGATTTAAAACACAAAGAGGACAGACTTAAGAGTCAAAAAATAAATGCATAAAAATCCATTAAGCTAATCTTGCAACAAGACTATTTTTTTTAAAAAAAACTAGCCTATTTAGAAACACAAATAAAACTACTATTCCATGGAGGGCAGGGAGGTTTTTTCCCTATTACATCTAAAAATCTCAGCAGTTACTTGTTAGCATAGCTTTGATGAAGATGGCCACTATAAAATCCTTATCAAGAAAATTCCCAATCAACAGGACCCTGACTTTTTGTTTTTCCTATTTCATTTTAAGGTAGTACATGGCTTTGGTATTGTTTTCAAGAAAAGGGTTAACTAAATGGAGAAGGGCTACATTTTGAAACATTTCAGCATTATAAAGTATTTAGAAAGAGGGTATTAATGGAGCCTAAAACTGAGAAGTGTTTTCAATCACTTCAAAAACTCATTCATCCAACCCTCAATTACTCATCCTTAACAGGGGGCGCCCTGCTATGCATTACTCAAAACCAAGCATGCCTGAAAACATCTTAAACTAACTGAATGAAAATCTGCCCAATCACAGACCAGCTGCTTGAAAACTCCACCCTTGAGTACAGGAAGAACACTTTTGATTGGAAGACGGTTGTGTTTACTACGGTGTGTGGTGCAAATTGGTAAGGCCCACATGTCTAGGGTCCAAAGGAAAACTCTTAATGAAAAAGAAGAACAAACGTCCAGTTCTCATCCTAGACTAGTCATTGTCATTAATAGAACCTCAATATAGTACCTGCAATTCTTGAACAATTTTGCAAACTGGTGAAAAATTCTAAAGGCTCTGAGTTTTGGTTGTGGTTGTTTTCTCATCTATATCCCTTGATAAATACACAGGACAAGCTTGTTTATCCTCAAAACCCTAATCTGCCTTTGCTTCTGTATGTATACAGTTCCATGCAAGACCTCAGCAGTTCTAACATAGGCTTGGCTTTAATTTCCAAGAATCACTGCAACTTTTTACTTGGTTTGAGAAACCAATTCAATGAGGCCAGTGGTAAAATTATTCAGTATTTAGCTTAGTAGGTGTCCAGCATTTCAGGGAGCTTCAAAAACCTCTGCCCTTAGGGAGCCCAGCAAAAAACAAAGTGAATGAGTAGCCATTTCAGGTGCAGAGCTCATTAGCAATTCATCTGATGGTGGAAACAACTAGAATATAAAATTCCGACTGAAAAGATAGGGCTTGCTAGGCTGTAGGTCAAAGTATGCATATAATGGTGGATCTTCATTATGTTTTGCATTTATGGGAGTGAATTACTGGCTCTCAGAGAGACACCTCTCCCCCACCTCAACCTAGAAAGCAGTCTTTTGAAGAAAGCACGGAGGAATTTAAATCCAAATCCCCTTCTTAATCATCATCCTCATTCCCTTATATTTCTGGTATCTTTTTACAAATTCGCCCCACTGAAGCCTCATAAATGTCCAAGCAGCCTTTTCTTATTTAGCATGGAGAAAAGATCAAAGAATGTGAACTCAAGTAGCAGAAGCAAAGGCTAAGCCAGCCGCAAGCCAAACAACCCATAAAGCTTGATAAGGGGGAGAGGAAAAAGCCTAACACGACTAATCAATAAATAGAAAAATGGGTATGAGAAACCTACAATATTAATATCAAATCTCTCCAAATCATTCCAATTTATAGCAAATACAATATCTGCAGGAGCAAGTTCATCACGAAAATTTACCTTCTGCCTGCTGATGTATTACATTCCAAAAGAATCTCCCTATTTTAAGAGTATCTTAACAGAGAAGCTAGGGCCGCTACCAGAATGAGGAACTAAAGGGGTTTGCCAAAGCTCAAAGACAGTATTTTGCCGCCACATTAGCAAAAATAACACAACGCACCCAAATACTAGTTAAGTTCTATTTTACTGAACAACTTTAATCACAAAATATACCAAGGCAAGTATTCAAAAGCGCCCAAGCTCCAACACAAAGTTTCAAAACAAAACCTCTCCCAGGGCCGAGCAGGGAGCAAAAAAGCACCAGCTAAGCAGCCCCATTCGGCTGCTAAGACACATCTCAAACTTATCAAAAACAGCCACAACTGCAGCTCCTGTCACCCAGAAGCTCAAAGAGAAAGGAGCCCTAAGAGAATCTCAAGAGCTGGCCTTTCTGGAGACCGCCAGGCCGAGCCCGGCTCAGACAAGGAGGAAGTAACTGCCAGATAAAAAAGCCCTGAGCAGCTCCGACTGCAGCCTCTGTGCCTCCCACAATTGCCCACATTCCCGCCCCACTCGGGGCTCCGGGAGGAAGGGAACAGGGCGCAGGTTTCCAGGGAGGCTGGGAACTACAGGTCCGCGTCTTTCAGGACGCAGCTACAGCACCAGTCGAACTCTGAGGGGCCCGGGCTCCCAGGATTCGGGAACCTGCTCCCAAGGCGTGTTTGGGGGGGGACGCTGAGAAAGGGGTCCCTCAGGAGGCGGGGCCTCCCGCGTGGAGGCGGCAGCTCCTGGCGCCCTGGCCGCCCCCCCGGGGGAAACCGGGGCGCGCACCCCGACGCGGAAGCCATGCCGGCCAGAGCAAGGGGTGCTGAGGAGCCGGTGGGGGGCGCTAAGGAGATCTGGGGGCGCAGAACTGGGTCACCCCCACCCCACCGCCCCCTCACAAAGGCCCCCGGGGAGGCCGCCCGCAGGCCCAGCAGCCCCGGCCTCAAGTGCCCGCCTCGGCCGCCACTCACCGCTAGGTCCTGGGGCACCGCCCCGCTCATGGCCCGCACCGTGCCGGCCCGCCAGGCCCGAGTGCGCAGCGCAGGCCCCGGATCTCCGCCCGCCGCCGCCGCGGGGACCAAGGCCGAGGACGAGGCCGCGGTATCCGTGAACAGAAGCAGCAGCCGTTTGCCCACCGGGGAGGCCGCGGCGTCCGCCATCGTCAGGGCCGGCCAGACCCGCGCTCCCGCCCGCCGCCTCCCACCACCTCTGCCGCTGAGCGCCCGATCCGCCCGCAAGGCCTCCCTCCGCACCACCCGCGGCCGCGGCTCCCCCCCCCCCCCCCCAACAGCCACCACCAACCACCGGCGCCGCGCAGCGCCCCCCGTGGCCGGGAGCGGAGCCGCAGCCCGGGCCCCGCACAGCGCCCCCCGCGCTCCGGAGCGGGGCAGCAGCTCCGGGCCCCTCGCAGCGCTCCGCCCCAACCTCCCCGGGGCCTGCAGTGCCCCCTGCGGCAGGGAGGGGAATTGCAGTTTCGGCCGGGGTGGGAAAGTGGGCGGGTCCTTCAGTCTTCCATGGCACCATCCTGGTCCCAACCTTCCTTCTGGGGGGGTACCATATGTGAGTAGGCTTTAGCTTGGCCGCCTTGGACACCAAAGACTTTTACTGGGGGCGGGGGGGGGGGTGGCTCAGGGGCAAGGAATCTAGGGTTGGTGTTTTGAGCCAAGCAGTTAACACCCCAATACCTACTGATTTCCTATCTGGAAAATAGGCCCTACCATTCCTGTCACTATTTCTTAGGAAACTTTCCCCATTAGTCCATGGAACACAATATCCTTCTTTTCACTGGTCCATAACATAGTACCATCCTATTCTATACTACCAGTACCTCATGGGTTCCTTTCCAACTGACCAATGACCTACATCCTGTGGAGGTTGTAATACCACTCTTCCCACTGGGTGAAGGCCCATGTGCTTCCAACATCCTGGTATTTTGACCTAAAGTCATGGAACTTCTTCCCTTTCCAAGTCTACCAGTGTTATTAGTTACAGATATTTCTCAGTTAAACTTTGAGGGGGAATTGGAATGAAACCAGCAATAAAGAGATTCTCTTCTCTGCTTCAGTAGCACCTCATCTTACCACGCAAGTATTGGGAGTGGAGGCAAAGAAAATCCCATCATTCCCATCTCAATTCATTTAATATAGGTATGGGAGATTGGTAACTCCTGACAGAAAAGGGACAGTAGAGAAGGGAAGATACTGAAATTTTGGCCCAGATGGTCTTGCACACCAGGCAATGGGAAACCTCAATCATTACCATTGGTAGTATCAGATTAGCACAGGTTGCATAGTTTTATGGATGCAGAATGAGTATATATGGAAGTAGATACAAACCAGAAAGACAAAGGGTCTAGAAACAATCCTTGATTGTTATCCTAAAAGTAACCATTTCAAGTGCCTGGGTGGCTCAGTGGGTTAAGCCTCTGCCTTCGGCTCAGGTCATGATCTGAGTTCTGGGATCAAGTCCTGCATCTGGCTCTCTGCTCGGCAGGGAGCCTGCTTCCTCCTCTCTCTCTCTACTCCCTCTCTCTTTCTGTGTCTACTTGTGATCTCTGTCAAATAAATAAAATCTTAAAAAAAAAAAAAGTAACCATTTCTTTCAATGATCTGCCCTACAGAGTAGTAGATGGTTTTTTCTCTTAGACTTATGTGCCTACACAGTTAACTCCTGTCTATACATTTCCTTTACCCTTGACATACTTTTCTTGCAGCAAAGGTCCAGGGCTCCAAAAGGGAGTAGGCAACAACTACTGACTTTAGAAAAAGTATGAAACCTCTTGGGAAGTCATTCTAGAACTAACCCTGTGGAGCACTAAGGAAACATTTCCTTGAATTTTTTCTCTCCCTATTCCTTGGAACTTCCATCTCAGCTGAGGCCTAAATCAAAATGCTTTCCTGGGCCAAGAGACATCTCTCAAAGCACATGGCCCACAAACTATAGTTGGTAAGAGGAGAACAAGGGTGAATTCCTAAGACCTGGTGGCTGCCCTTCAGGTTTTCTACCAAAATTCACTGTTGGGATTTTCTCCTGTATGGAGCTCTAATTATTGCCCCAGTGTTCAAAACTGGTTTCTTAGCACCAGAGACAGTAATGTGCCTAAGTTCAGGGATGAGAAGGCAAAGATGAGAAATTCATTCAACAAATATGGCAGGTCTTTTCATGTGCCAGTAACTTTTCAATGTGCTGGGGATACAACATTAAACAAAACCCTTGTCCTCATGGAATTTACATTCTTTCCTATACTAGCAGGACTTCAAGAATGAAAAATGAAATCTCTTTGCCTTACAGAAAATAAACAGTATAAAAACCTAACAACAACAACAAAATGAACATAAGGGTTTGAAAAAAAACAAAGTCACTTTAGATGCTCAAACTTTACCCTTGCTCAAACAGTAGGTGAAATGAAACAGCAGCAGTTTTAAAGAAAGAGAAAAACTTCTAATACTGAGCCTCCTTTAAAACACATGCCAAAGCCCCACCCTCCTCAAAACCCTCTCCTTTGTTTGGGGGGCAGATGACAACTGCCCCTCTTTTTAGAGTGTACTTTCAACCCCTCAAAAGTTCCTGCTCCAGGTTATCAAGCCAATCCTGTCCTCCTGCACACTTCATTGGTATTCAACAATGAGTGCCACAAATTTGAAGCAGGAAACTGGGACGGAGGCTAAGCAACTTGACTCTTCTTACGCCTGGCAAGTCAGCACCACAACTGGTAGTAAAGAAAGGCTATGCCTCAGGGACAGAGGCTCCTGCCTGGATCTCTAAGCAACTACATTTCACCCACACAAACTGGAAGAATGCTAACATAGGAGAAAGGGTGGAATAGCAATGTCTAAAGAGAATGAACCACACAGCTTCCCTTAACACACGAACAACCCAAACTGAAGCATTATGGAAAATACCAACTTCTAGAATAAAAGAGAAGCTCTGCTGTTAGGATAATTTTGAGAATGGAGAAATTGCCTAGGTCTTTAGAATCTGAATTCTGATGATGAAATCTCCATCTCTCTAGGGTATAAGATGTGAAAACTCCTAGAAAAAGATTCCCAGTCAAGTCTCTCAGTCTGCTTTCTCTCCCCTTCCTAAAGCCTACAAACCAATCTAAAAGTTCCTGACTGGACCAACAAACATTTCTCAGGGAACTAGAATGTATAAATACTTGACTTCAACTTGTTGGAAGAGTGACCGTAGGGAAGAGATAAGTACCAGGGAAACAAAGACCAAATCAGACTGCCAGAAATAACCAAGGCCTAACACAAGCCTGGGCCCCAGGATATTACTGCCATGCCTTGAAGGGCCTAAGGATCAGATACCGCCCTCCAAGGGTGAAGGCCCAGACATGCACTAGAGGAGGGGGGCTGTTAGGTAGCCTTCTCCCTGCTTCCTCCTTGCCTTTTTTTGTGGAGAAGGGGAGAAGACACTGCAGTACACGAGATTGCTTGGGAAAATGAATTATTCTAATAAAACTTTATTTTTTCAAACACAGCCACAGAGGCAGGACCTCATGTTTAACACACACAGACTTAATGGATTTTTTTAATATAAAACAAAGTTTACGAAAAATTTTTTTCCACTTTTTGTATTTGTAATCCCATTAGCACAGGGACTTTGGCAGCAGGTGGGAGTGAAGGGCAGCTGGAGCTGCCACTGGGCAGTCACCGGGCACAGGAGGAGAGCACCAGCCTGGGAGTGGCTTCACTCACGCACGCAGGAATACTCACCTACCGGTCAGCCACACCACACACACAACACAGATGCAGATGTCTACCCAGCGTCAACCACAGCCCTGTAAAGGTGTGCTCCACTCTGGGTAAGCCCAATATGTGAAAATTGAATAGTCAAAACAGCTAAAGTAGAGGGAGGTTGCTTGCTTTACAAAAGAAGCAATCACACAGGCTGCTTTTAAATGGTCAGCAGTCCAAATGCATCGCAAAATAGCATCTGGCTTACACAGAACTGTTGGAACAGATCTACTGTGTAAAGCAAAATGAACCATTTCTTGAAAAGGCTTGTACCAGGGTCATGGGTGCTTAGACTGGGAAGCAAGATGACAGTTTCAACTAGTTTAACTTTCCAGATATTAAAGTAATAGAATTCAAATATGGTATCTGTAGACCCTCTCCTCTAAGGACTGCACCCCTAGGGCTTTGGGGAAGCCAGAATAGAGGCAGAAACTGCCCTCATTTCTTCAGCTTAGGGCTTGCAGAGACCCCACTGGCCTTGCCAGTGGCCTACTGGAAGCTAGCACAGCCAATATGCAGCAGAGAGCCCAGGGATAAGGATGCCCCAAAAGACAAAGAAGCTGGCCCCAGGAGAAAAAGAAGCTGGCACCAGGGAAATTATGGCCTAAAAAAGGAGAGGAGCCAAGGGAGGGATGAAACCAAGGATGGGCAACTCCTAGGCTCCCAGTTTCCCTGGATTCTCCAAAGAGCCTCTTTCAGGCCCCCCACAGACCTGGTAGCTTACTGGTAATACCTGGTAACTAGCAGGAGAAGGGCCCTGGAAGGGTAGAACCTCTAGAGCCAGAGGCTCAAGAACAAATGGCTACCTCCTCAGGAGCGGAGGTGAGGAAACTGCAGCCTCAGTGACACTCCTATCCAATATGTGGGAAACCAAGAAAATGACAGGCTCAATTCCATGAGGAAGAAAACATATGGGCTTTGGTCTTCTTCCCTAACATGAGGAATTGGATCCTAAGACACCCTGGAAATTGAAGAGAATCCCCTTCCTCCAAAAAACCTGAAGGGCAGGTCCAATTCAGTTATGCAGGGTCAACCAGAGCTGGATAAAGCCTCACAAGTTATTTGGCAGCAGTTTCAGTATATACCTCCACTGGTGCCAGGCCTACGAAGAGTCCGGCAGCTATTACACCCATTACCGCAGCCACTGGGACCTGCTGTCCTGGCTCAAGTTATGGGTGAGAAACAAAAAAAAAGGGGGGGGGGATTCAATCCAACAACAACAAACTCCCAGCTGCTTCTCATAGCCTTTGCTTTACACATCCTCAGCCAACCCCTCAGTGAGCCCCAATCTCCCTGAGGTCTCTCAGGTCCAATTAGAGGCAAATAAACATTTCCTGGCAGGAATGGAAGACAAGCAAACTGGGAAATGCTGACATCCCCTTCCGCTTTCTCAAGCAGGTCAGAAAAGAGGTTAGGCCTGGATCTTCTAACAAGTTTCTCTACAGTCTGCTTCCAAAGGGCAGTACTGGGATAGGGTTACCCATGGTTAGTGGGCACTGAATGCCACTTCTGCTGCAGATAGGCCCTTGGGCCTCAGATGATGGGGACCAATACAGAGCCTTCCCTCCATGTTCTCAACCCTCAAAGCTCAGAGAGTGAGGTGGGGGGGAGTCCCATCAGTAGACAGGGAAAGAAGAAGGTGGACCCCCCCCAACTCTGCCTCAGTTGCCCACATGCACTTACATCTACTTAGACACAAAGGCAGGTTGTATACAGCCTAGGCAATCTGATAAGAAAAAAAGGCCAGCTCAGAATCAATGTAAAGAGCCCTCTCCAGTCCTAATATTAGATCTACCTAGGGGAGGGAATGGGCCTAAGAAAAAGACCATTAGCTAGGGTCACAGCACTTAAAAGACCCTGCCATACCCCAAAGAGAATACTCTGCAGAGCCAGTGGTGCTTATGGATTACAAGCCTGGTTCCAGAGCTACTCAGAAAAAAGAAAAACTTGGTGCCCTCCTCTTGACTCCTTGAATAAGCCTGCTATCCTGTGAAAATTCAAGATCCTGGGGGTATCATGACGCTCTGCCGTTAAGGAGCAACTGCCTTCCTTCCCTAAGGCTACACAAACACACCTTTCCCCAAGTACACTCCCACGCACACACACACTCTCACACATTTTCTCCAAGGAGGCTGAATGAACCCCCCACCCTGGCCAAATTCTAAGACACAAGTGCCCTTTTGAAGCAAAGGGGCTAGTGAAATTCCCCGAGCTGGGGTCAACAGACCCCTTCCTTCCCTGCCCATTGCTTTCTCAGTGGCAGGGATACTCACACTCAGGGCCGCCATGGGAAGGGTCTGCTCTGGGGCTGTCCCTCCCGCCACCAGCTCCGTTTATCTTGTCCCGGCCAGTCTCTTGGCATGGTCGAGCTTCCTGGAGCGAGAAGATTTCCGGCTGCCCTGAGTCGGAGCCCTCCACTCACCCCCATTCCCAGGCTGGGCCCCTGGCCTTGGGGCCTCGACACTTGTTAGTAGCCATAGAGAGTCAGTCTGTGTGGCCCCAGGAAGTAGCCTCTCAGTTTTAGTTCTCCTCAATTAGATTCAAGTCCAGGTCCCCAAAGTCCTGCTGGCACAGTGTCCGCTTGCTCAGTGCCTGCCGCCCCCACCGCACGCCCCCCTCCTCCTCCTCCTCTTCGCTTTCACTCAGCACCTGGGAGGAACCCCCAATGGGGCTGCAGGAAGCAGAGAGGGGTGGGGGGCTACAGGCCATGAACCACGGTGGAGAGATGCTGCTGCCTTCCCGGGCTGCTTCTTGGAGACAGAGACCTCCTGAGTATGGTTTCTGTCAAACAAACAACAAAGTTAAGATTGCAAAAAAAGATACCAACTTCCACAAAACCCTGGGTCCAAGCTATTTCCAAGTGTCCCTCTTGGTTACTCTTGCAGGCAGTAGTCCTAAGCTTGGGGCACCTGGGTGGCTCAGTTGGTTAAGTGTCTGCCTCCGGCTCTGGTCATGATCCCAGATTCTTGGAATCAAGCCCCACACTGGGCTCCCTGCTCTGCAGGGAGCTTGCTTCTTCCTCTCCCTCTGCCTGCTTCTCCCCATCCCTGTCTACTGCTCTCCCGTTTGTGCTCTGTCAAATAAATAAGATCTTTTAAGAGGGGAAAAAAAAAAAAATTTAAAAAAAAAGGGCACCTGGGCGGCTCAGTGGGTTAAGCCTCTGCCTCTGGCTCAGGTCATGATCTCAGGGTCCTGGGATCGAGTCCCGCATCAGGCTCTCTGCTCAGCAGGGAGCCTGCTTCCTCCTCTCTCTCTCTCTCTCTCTCTCTCTGCCTGCCTCTCTGCCTACTTGTGATCTCTCTCTGTCAAATAAATAAATAAAATCTTAAAAAAAAAAAAAAGAATTAAAAAAAAGGAGTTTTTGGCTTGAGGGTGAAATATGTGAACTATATAATTTATAAATTTATTTTATAAATTATTTATAATTTTATAAAATTATATAATATTTTATATATAAAATACATAAATAAATTTTATGGATTTATTATTTATAATTTCTCCAAATTCTTTGAGAAATGAGCCCATAGTTTCTATCAGATTCAAGATTAGGGGCTCATTAATAAGCTTCCTGTGGGCAGGCATATTATCTGTATGTTTCATAATATTGTAAGTGCCTAGTCACAGCCTGGTACGTAACAGGTATTCAGTAACATCTGCTGACTCGCTGGAGGAATGACTCTATGAATAAGCATGAAGATTCTCAAAGAGGTTTGTGACCTGGTGGACTAAAAGGAAGGGTATGAAAAAAGTGGGCACATGCATACAACAGCTGTACCACACCAGTAAGTCAAAATACATCTGCTGAACGTGAATGATGGCAGCAACCCATTTTGCTTAGGCCGTCACAGACCCAAGGGAAGCAATGAAGGACAAGTGGCAAAATGAGCCCTGAGGTCAAGAAGGGGCACGGCACTGCTGATGGGACTTTTATGGCTTATGCATCCATAGAATGGAGGGGAAAATGCCTTTAACAGAACTGGGAATTCCTGTTAGAAGGTTTAACATGGGTCTCACCTCAGTTTTTCTCGAAATGGAGTGGCACATGACATGGACTTTGAGTGCTAAAATGGGTACAATACTGGGCAACCAGGATTGTAAATCACCCTAGCTCAAACAGAAAAGAACCTGCCAGGGGTGCCTGGGTGGCTCAGTCGGTTAAGTTTACGACTCTTGATCTCACCTCAGGTCTTGATCTCGGGATGCTGAGTTCAAGCCCTGTGTTGGGCTCTATGCTGGGTGTGGAGTCTACTTAAAAACTAAAGAAAAATTTTTTTAAAATAAAAAAGAAAGAAACCTTCCAGGAGTGCATAGAACTAGAGGATAGCTCTCAGGGAAAATGGAATAGTCTCCCTCCTCCCAACCAAGCTTCCCTAGTCCTACTGGTCCCACCTGATTCATCTTGTCAAAGTCCAAAGAAGGCCGCAGCCGCCGGGGGTCTTCCTCATGGCGCCGCTTGACTCCAGCTTTGCGGGCATCCAGATCACAGGGTTGTGAGCGGCTTCGGGGAAGATTGCGGAGGCCTCGAGGTCGCCAGGGCAGCTCTGGGGAGGATGCAGGGGAGCTCCGGGCAGAGGGCAAGAAGCGGCTTGCCTGTGGGCCCAGGCTGGGTGACAAAGAGAAGCGGCGCTGGGGTGGGCAAGGTGACAGGGACTCAGCATCACTCTCCCAGGAGCCACTTTGCGGGGAGGTGGCACAGGGTCGAGAGGAATCTTGGGCCAGGGCCAGGCTGAAGAAAGGGGGACTGTAGGGTCTGTGGGCTGGGGCACATTGAGAAGAGGCACTGGGAGCTTGGAGGAACCTGAGGCTGGAGACCCGCTTTGGGGGGCTCTGGTGAGGCACCTGCGGCCCACCCCCTCCACCACTGCCCCGGTGCTTGATGGGAGTCCACAGCTTGGAGGGGGCAGGCCGCCACACCGGCTGCCAGCGAGACAGGTCCACGGGCACTGAGAGTGAGCGGCAGTGCCTCTTGGATGGAGGGGCAGGGGGCACAGGAAGCTTCTCTGGGTCTGGGGGCTCAGGGCTTAGGACTTGGGAGAGGGGCTGCTCCTGTGGGGAGCTTCCCGGGCTGGGTGGTCTGAGGTGCAGGCTCAAGCCTGAGGGGTGGTAGCTGAGGTTGAGGCTGTCCTGGAACTCGGCACAGGAACAGTGGGGCAGGCCCCTCCAGGAAGCACCTTCTGGAAAGCATTCATAATAAAAATAGTATTAAAGAGAGCTAACATATTTTTAAGGGCTATTTGCCACACCATGTAATGAGCACTTTATGGGAGGTTTCTCCAAAACCTAATGAGGTAGGTATTATTATCCCTATTTGATGACAGAAGTCCAATAACTTGTCCAAAGTCACGTAGGAATGAAATGACCAAAGGAGGATTCAAACCCAGGTCTGTCTGATGCTAAGGCTAGGTCTCTTAATTACTATACGATACTGCCTCCATTATGAGGAACCACCTGAAATTGACAACAGTCTCATATACTGCCTGCCACTCTCTCTCAAAGGTAGACCAATTAAAGAGAAGCAAATGCATGTCTGCCCTGCTCATTCCTCACTCCACCTAACCCTACTCTGCTCCCCTACCCACCAGCCCCAAGTTGTAAAAAGCAGGCCTATGGTCCTCTTCCTTAGTCTTTCCCTTTCCCATGTGTCACCAGCACCAAGACAGGAGTTAGGGCTGCCAAGGAGTAAGAGGTAATCCAGCAGGTAAAAAATCATTTTAATTTCCAGAGAGGGCAAACAGTGTAGGAAAGGCCTTTGACGTGGAACCTGTGCTTGGCAAACCCTAAGACTATTCATGTTGCTTTGTGTTTGGCCACCCACAAAGAAACACTCAAATTAACACACTGATATGGAAAGATCTTCTGGCTATATTATAGTTAAGTTTACAAAAAAGTGCAAATAATAAATATAATATGCAACCTTTTGCAGGAATAAAAAAATACATTTATATTTGCTTCTATTTCTATAAACAAACTCTAGATGGGTAGACAGTAATAACAAGAGCTGCTTTTAGGGAGATGGTGGGAGATGAATGGAGAAAGCAGACTTTTTCTCACTATAACTTAATAAACTTTTATTATTTAAAAATTTTTGAACTAAATGAACATATTACCTATTAAAAAAACAAGACAGACTTGGGGGGGGGACAAAAAAATAAACCAACAACCAAATAAATAAAACCAGATTATAAAAGTCCCATCAAGGCTCGATTAAGAGCCAACTAAACAAATAACTTCCATGCTGGCGCAGTAGAATGGAAATGAGCATCAATCTCAGCAGGCAATCCTGGCCAGAAAGTTGTGGAGGTAGGCTAGCTAGCCGGGGTCACTGGAAACCAGTGCAAGAAAGGTGTGGATGGAAGCACGGGCATACACACAGACACACACACAATGCCTTACCAGACACAAGCTGGAAAGGGTTCCCACAGTTGGAGATGTCTGCATGATCAGGCAGAGGCTAAGAGAGAGAGAATATCCATCATGATTCAGGTTTAGGATACAGATTTCCAGGAAGGCCTCTTGAGCTCACCCCTGGAATTCATGGGCTATAGGGATGTGAGGGACTCCTAAATGTTCTCTTCTTGTCTTCCCAAAGTTAGTGAGTAAAATAATCTGTATCTTCCAATATCTCAAACCCTTCTCCACCCAAGTTTTGGTGTCCCTTCTCTATCCATGGAAGAATACCTGCCCCCTTCCTTTTGGGCTGGGTTTTGAAAGTCTTTAGTAGGCTCTTACAGTATAAGTACCATGACTCACATGGCACAGGACATGGGTAAAGTAGTAGCAACAAACAGCCTCAGAAAAAAGGGGGAGGGGGTTGTAGAGAAGCAGGAAGACTGGTCTTTTACCAGACTGATGCTGAAGCGTGTGCATTTCAGCTCATCCAGAGTCTGCTTCTGTAGCTGCTCAGTGATCAGGGTTATCATGATTCTCCCCAGGATTTGACTTGCACACTTTGGAGCAAATGATGGATGTCTTCCCTGTCGTTCTTCCAGACCTCACTCGTGAGCCGTCTTCTGCCACTGCAGCACCATTCTAGCACCATTGGGACTTCCCTCTCCAGTCATGCCTGCTGAGTCTGCCAATTACAGAGGGACCAGCCCCAAGTGATATTAGAGATGTACCTGGCCCAAAGGTAGAAAATGCATGGCACACATAACACAGCATCCCTATGCCAGGCCTCTGGCAGACCTCATTAATTTGATCATAGCTCTTTCCTGCTAAGCCTCAATACAGCCTCAGAAACACCCTGAACCTGGCACTCCAGTTAACCAGTAAAATGAACTGGAGTTAGCAAGCAAGTTGAAACCTATTTGCCAATCTTAACCTGGTTCATGCTATGCTTTGTCTACCCAGTGTACCAGCACCACTTAAAAACAGCTCACGTGAGGGGTGCCTGGGTGGCTCAGTGGGTTAAGCCGCTGCCTTCGGCTCAGGTCGTGATCTCAGGGTCCTGGGATCGAGTCCCGCATCGGGCTCTCTGCTCAGCAGGGAGCCTGCTTCCCTCTCTCTCTCTCTCTCTCTGCCTGCCTCTCCATCTACTTGTGATTTCTCTCTGTCAAATAAATAAATAAAATCTTAAAAAAAAAAAAAAAAACAGCTCACGTGAAAAAGGGAAGCCCTAATGGTTACTTCCATCCTCATTACCCCAATATTTTATCTTCCAATCAGAAACAGAGAAGTACCCTTTTCCTAAACTACAGAAATAGTAACAGGGAACAGGCAGGGGCACTGGTTGTAGGAATGACTTTTTGATTCAGACCAAAGTGAAAAAGGTTTTATGTTCTCCCCTAGCTTGAATGTTTGATTTATTGTTGTTTTCCAACACATACTGTATGTATTCTCTTACAAAATGGTAAGAAGATAGAAATGGTACCAGGATTCTTCCAATTACATTACTCTATACATGTTAAAAATAACAACTGTATGACTTCATTCAAGTAAGTTTTTAGCTTGATCTTACTCAAAGACCATGCATTCAATTAATCAAGACTCCTTCTCATGGTCAATTTCAGTATAAGCAAACTAATTCCATCAGAGAACAAGCTTCAAGCCCACACAATCGCCTGAGGGACCTTGCTCAATGGAGGAGGGGAGGATAACCTAGTGTTTCCATATGGTTCTGCCTATTCCCAGAAATGACCAGCAGGCAGACAGCTCATCAGAGAGTGTATGCAGCATTTTCTAGTAGAAACAACAAACATCAAGAAATCTAAGTCTTGCTCCAATTTGCTACAACAGTTCTGGGAGATAATTTTACTTTCCTTGGCCTTAGTTAACCTATGTGTAAAATGGGCAGAAAAAAAATCTGTCTTATTAATCTGTCACAGGTACACTATAACACAAAATTTCAAAATGCAAAAAGCATATCATCCAGCCTGTACAAATCAAGAGTCCACACAGACTGCTGTTTCTCAAACCCTCCTGTTTGTTGCTCTACACAGCCTAAGAATGCCACAAGTGATAGTATCATTAAGATGAAGGCGGCAATTGGGTTTATCTATTTGGCTGGATGCCAACCTCCCTTACCTGAACACCTAGGGAAGCCCAAAACAGCTCTCCTGTGACCTTGGAGGCAGATCACTTTCTACTTTGCAAAAAGAAGGAATCATCTCTACCACATTCCCACCTCAGAGAGAGGTAGGTAAGGAAGAGCAAAGAACTACATGTAGATGTATCTGTAGTTTTTTGGAAGCTGTGGGAGAAGTCAATCATCATTACAGTTAACTATCATTTTCATGCATAATTATTATTACCACCCTGAATGAAGTTCCAGCTTCCTGAGAGCTCCCTTCAGTGGCTTCCCCTATGTTCTTGTAGGAAAAGCTAAAGCTTATATCACTTCCCTCTTGGTTTCTTAACTCTGCCCCCAAAAGATCAACTAGACAGGGAGCCTAATTGCAAGCTTTTACCCCAGAGATCCCAGGCCTCAGGCTGACCAGTCATGAAGAGCAGGGAGTGAAGCAAACTCTTTCAAGCTTTTCATGAGGCATTTGGCCAAACAGCGAACTCCCAGCCCTCTCTGGGATCAAGTGAAGAGAGTGATTTTGTGTTTTTCTGCATTTTAATTGTTGGGATGTGGCCACACACGGCGGTAATTGGAACAATGCAACTACCACCACGCAACTGATACTCTCAGCCTGAGTTTCCTAAAACAGGCCAGGCTGAGAGGGGGAACAGAACGGAAGCCATAAGGAATCAAACCAGGACACAAAAGAAGGCAAACCAGCTCCGCGAGGGGCCTCCTCTTTCTCAGGCAGGCATAGAAAAAAGTGTAAGAAACCCTCTCTTGCCGCCTTCCTTCCCTTCCATTTTGTATATCTGAGGAGCAGAGCAGCCCTGAACGTTCACTAAACAAGTTAAAACTTCTCAGCTTAACAACTGGCACAGGGCTCAGCCCTTCACAGAGTAGCAGGCCGCTAGGCCCTCCCCACCACCCCACCAGGCCCAACTCTCAATCCAGGTTTTCCCTTCACCATCAGCCCCCTAAAATAAAGACTGGACCCCCACCCCATCTCCTATTGGATGGTAGGAGCCCCTGACATTCGGGTTTTAGGGATGCTGAGGCTGTGCTGAAACCTGGAGAACCTAGGATCAAGTCAGATCAAGGGGGAGGAGAGTCACAAATCCCCTGGGACCTTCCCCCCAGGTCCCAGACCCACACCTCTGGGGGACACGAAAGGAAAATATGAGGGAGGCAGGGAGGTGCATGAACAGGTAAGTGGAACTGACTGCTCTTCCTCCATATGGCTCTGGCGGGGATAGGGGTGACAAGTGGGGAGCACCCCTCCCCCCACCCGGATGAAGAAGCAAAAGGGGTAGGCCCCCCCCTCCAGTCTTCAACCTCTCCCTCGGTTGCCCTGCCTGTCCCTGCGGGGTGGGGCATGGGGCGTCCGCTAGCCCCTAGGGGGGGCACCAGGGCTCGCTCAGGGGGGCTGTCTTTCGCCTCTTCCCAATCAGCTTCCATCTTCTGGCCGCGGGAAGCGAACTCAGGACGCAGGGGATGTAGAGGGTCTGGGACTTAGCACTCCGCCAACCCCTCCCCCACCAGGTCCCGTGCTCTCCCCGCGGAGGCGTCCAGAGAGGCCATGCAGCGCGCGCGACCGGGCTGGGGGAAGGGAAAGAGGGAAGGAGGGAGGGACGGTCGAGGTGCCCGCCCCGAGGCCCCAGAGCCACCTGCCCTCGCCACCTACCGCGGCTCCTCCAGCTCCCAGGGCCGCGGCCAGAGCAGCTCTGAGCGCTCCGTTCGCCCCACGGTGCCCTTAAAAGGCGCCGGCACGAACCAACGGGCCCCTAAGGAGAGTGGGGGATCGCTCTGGATCGCAGAATCGCCCTGAACCGTCCGCGGCGGCTCGAACCCGCGTCATTTCTCTCTCAAAGTCTTTTTTAGAAAGTGATGCCGGGAATGAGCCAAGATCTTTGATTTAGGGATGAACGTGGTTTCCTCACTATCGAGTCACCCCCTCCAAAATATTGCAGAAGGTGGACGGGCCCAGTTGGCGGCACATCTCCAAACCCGCGGGGGAGACCGTGTCGGTCGAAGGTAAACAAAGCCATTCCCCTCGCCCTCGGTTCCGACATTGGCCCAAGTACGGCTCCCTACTCGATTCGGGCAGCGTAACAGAAATAGCCAAAGTTCCTCTTACCTGCTCTCCTGTCCCGCCCTCTACGGCAGCCTCTCAGAAGGAATCCCCCTTCCGCCAACAGAGGACCCGTCCGCGGCGTGAAGGCTTCTGGGAAATGTAGTCCAAGAGCCGATTAGGGCCTGCTCTGAGTCCCAGGAGCCCCTCTTCCAGCTGCCCGATCGCCTAGAGCCTTATAAACCTCAGACTTGTAACGGTTGCGGGGCCGTTCCCAATTGGTTCAGTAATTAACCCTCACCCAAAACACTTTGTAAAGCCGAGGTGGGCCCAGTGCTGTTCACTCCTCCTCCTTCTTCTACGCACCCCCACCCCCCAGCAGGATGAGGTAATGGGGTTGTGATTATGACATCATAGGCGGTTCAGTTGCTTGCGGGGGTGGGGGGGGGCGGAGGGAGTATGGTGGTTACAGCTGGACCACTTTCCTTAAGACAGAGCGGGAGGGAGGAAGGAAAGAGGCAGCTTGTGTAAAAGATGTTGATAGCTTTGTATTTTCTCTTCAGGAAGAGGATGCCGCCCGTTATTAAATTTCCACCACTACCACCACCTCCCACCTCAGCCAAAGTTTAAGTCTTTTTTGAAAAGACTGAACATAGACGTTAGTAGGAAATAGGTTGGGGAACAGCTAAATGGTTACTGGCTCTTATGTAAATTTGAGTCTCAGCTATCAAAGAAGGTTTAGAAAAGCAGGCAAAAATGGGAAAAGAAGTTTTAAACAATGCCTTCGTGTTGTGATTTCTTTGTAGGGCAGTTTAAGATTATTTTTTAATTGGGAAGTAGCAGTAATGCAAGTAATCTTCACTATTACACTTAGCAACATGTCCCTTGAAAGACATCTGTTTTCTCTAAATATTTTGTGTCCCACTCAAATCTGGGACAGATATATAACTGTGATGAGCTAGAAAGTAGAACCAGTGGTGGGGCTCTTCCTCACAGAGCCAGGGAAGAGAGTAGGCAGGAGCCACCGAATCCACAAACTGAAAAAGAAGAGTAGAGGGAAAGTGAGCTATTTATCAAGAAAATGGGGGTGGGGCTGCCTGGGTAGCTCAGTAGGTTAAAGCCTCTGCCTTCGGCTTGGGTTGTAATCTCGGGGTCCTGGGATCAAGCCTCCAGTCGGGCTCTCTGCTCAGCGGGGAGCCTGCTTCCACCTCTCTCTCTCTCTCTGCCTCTCTGCTACCTGTGATTTCTGTCTGTCAAATAAATAAATAAAATCTTAAAAAAAAAAAAGAAAAAGAAAATGGGGGTGGAGGGAAGATGCACTGCACATTTCCTTTACCTGCACATTTCAAATCCCTTGGCAAAAGAGGCCATGAAGTATAGGAGACATGGTTTCCAATAATTGCTGTTGTGGAGCACTATGTGCCAGGCACTATACTACTTACTTTAAATATGTATTCTCATTTTTTGCTTAGAATTATCAAACGAGACAAATCTCCCTATTTGACAGATGAAATGGTCAGAGAGATTAAGTGATTGCCCATGTGGTGGGCCAAGATAATGTAACAATACACTCCTTGAGGCTCTAAACCCCTTGATTTTCACCACTTGGTGATACTCATTTTCATTATTAACCATACTTAATAAAGTTCAGTGATTGGGATGCCTGGATGGCTCAGTCAGTTGGCAGCTGCCTTCAACCTCAGGTCATCATGATGCCAGGGTCCTCGGATTGAGCCCTGCATTGGACTCCCTGCTCTGTGGAGAGCCTGCTTCTCCCTCTCCCTCCGCCTGCCACTCTGCCTACTTGTGCTCTCTACCTCTCTGTCAAATAAATTTTAAAAATCTTTTTTTTTAAGTTCAATAAAAAAATAAAATCTTTTTAAAAACAGTTCAATAATTTTTTTTAAGATTTTATTTATTTATTTGTCAGAGAGAGAGGGAGAGAGCGCGAGCACAAGCAGACAGAATGGCAGGCAGAGGCAGAGGGAGAAGCAGGCTCCTCGCTGAGCAAGGAGCCCGATGTGGGACTCGATGTGGGACTCGATCCCAGGACGCCGGGATCATGACCTGAGCAGAAGGCAGCCGCTCAACCAACTGAGCCACCAGGCGTCCCAAAAAGTTCAATAATTGAGAATAAGAAGTAAAGTTAGGGGGCGCCTGGGTGGCTCAGTGGATTAAAGCCTCTGCCTTCGGCTCAGGTCATGGTCCCAGGGTCCTGGGATTGAGTCCCGCATCGGGCTCTCTGCTTGGCAGGGAGCCTGCTTCCTTCCCTCTCTCTCTGCCTGCCTCTCTGCCTACTTGTGATCTCTGTCTGTCAAATAAATAAATAAAATCTTAAAAAAGAAGAAGAAGAAGAAGAAGTAAGGTTAGTACTGGCTTATTCCGAAACATGGAAATAAATTGAGACACTTAAAAGAAAAATAAACACCCCAAGCCCTTCATGTCACCTTTCAAGTTCTCATTTCCAAGGAAGATACACCTTTCATCAAGTATAAAATAACCTTCAGGGGCACATGGGTGGCTCAGTGGGTTAAAGCCTCTGCCTTCGGCTCAGATCATGATCCCAGGGTCCTGGGATCGGCCCCCGCATTGGGCTCTCTGCTCAGCGGGGAGCTTGCTTCCCTTCCTCTCTCTCTGCCTGTCTCTCTGCCTGCTTGTGATCTCTGTCTGTCAAATGAATAAATAAAATCTTAAATAAATAAATAAATAAAATAAAATAACCTTCAATGCAACCCAATTCCCACCATTACCAACTACAGTTAAATCTCCTTATGTCACCTTTAGTTCTCAAATTTTTTATTTCTGTCCTATTGTTTCCTGCTGCTCCATTTTTCTTCGAATACTACCATGAACTCCAACTGGTTACCTCATGGGCCAGACCCTATTTCTAAACCTGCTCCAATGGGTTTTAGAAGAGGATACTACCTGGGCTGTATCTGTACCCTTCTGGCCTCCATCTGGATTTGGTGAGGGTTCCAGGGCCTGGAACCAGTTATTCAGGAGGTCATCCAAAGGGGTGGAACCCATTGGCTCTAAGAGGTCCTCCATTCCCTGCCTAGGAAGGCAGTAGAGTCAGAGGAACACACACCTCATTCAGACTCTCCCTTTTCAGCCTGTAAAAGCTAAACCTCTGCAAATTGAGGAGAGGTTGGGCTCAGTCCACCACTTAAACAACAAATCAAGAATCATGCACACACCCCTCAGACACTCTGTCCTGCAGAGGCTGGTTGGGGGAGGCGGGGGTCCCAGGAATGTAGGGCTCTTCTCCACTGCCTGATCTGGGCATCCCAGGAGCGACGGCTGTATCTCCTCTTCTTGTTTGGTGTTTGAGGGTGAAGTCCTGGCTGTCGCTTGGCCCTGGCAATGAAAAATATGTGTCAGACTCAGGTCAAGATAAAGGGGCACAGCTCATTGTTTATCCAGTGAATTTGGAGACTCAGGGACTTCCTGAGAGGGAAGTAGGGCCAATGTCCTCAATTCAGTCAGAAAAAATAAATCTTCAGATGGGATTAAGCACCTAACTTCCTAAATTCCTAATATTCTTCTAGGAAAGATAATTTAGATATTTCAACTCTCTCAGAAGTCAAAGTAGATATAAAGACAATATCTGAGAGTGCCTGGGTGGCTCAGTGGGTTAAGCCATTGCCTTCGGCTCGGGTCATGATCTCAGGGTCCTGGGATCAAGTCCCGCATTGGGCTCTCTGCTCAGCAGGGAGCCTGCTTCCCTCTCTCTCTCTCTGCCTGCCTCTCCATCTACTTGTGATTTCTCTCTATCAAATAAATAAATAAAATCTTAAAAAAAAAGACAATATCTGACATCTCTTTAAAATACATGCTTCCTTTTTATACACTTAGTATGCATGTATGCATGGAAACTTACATGTAATTAGGCAAGTATGTTGTAATTAGTGAAGTCAGCTGGAGGTATGAGGTAAAAATGGTTAGAAAGAAAAAACTTCATAGCAAACTAAATAGAACTCTAAAAATTCTCATTGGCCAAGTATGATTTGTTCTATTTGAAAAAAAATCTTGAAAACTTATTTTTGGGGCTACAGTGCAAGAGAATTAGTTGTAGTAATGATGTAACTTTGTGAGAACACTCAGATTCTAGTATCTTTCCATCACCCTACATTGAACCAAAGCCACTTGGATGACTCTGTTGTTGTGACCACCCACAACTGCACTCACTTGGGGACCTGCTGCAGGAAACACTGGTAACCAGGTGTGCACTTGCCATAATCTATCTGTTTCTGCCGCCGCTGTAGAACAGTTTCATCTGTCTCTACCTCCCACCTGTGGGGGAAGTATGCAGTGGCACCATGAATTGTGATTATGGTTATCAAAGCAGAAAGCAACTCATCCTCCACATACTCCTTAACCCCCAATCTGGTTTCCAAACTCACCTGGTATGACAGGGCTCTGTGCTGACTCCCACACTCACCATCTCAATCCCAGAGAACAAAGACTCTTTACATACTTCGTTTCTGGGGAAGCAGATTCTGCAGATGAAAGAGTATTAGGATAAAACCTGGCTGACTACACTGTACCACCACCAAGATGCGGACACTAGATAAAGGTTGTATATCTGACTTAACTGTTCCTCAAAGATAAAGGTTGTATTTTTTATTTGTTTTTTAGACTGGTCTGCAAGCCAACAGCACTAGTATCCCCTGGGAGCTTAGATAATTCCTAGATCCCACCCTCAACTTATTGAAGCCTTTTAAAGAGCTTCCAGGTTATTTTGAACTTTTTTTGTTATGGAAAATTTCAAAAATAGAAGAGCACAGTATAATGTTTTGCTACTCAAAATAGGGTCACAGGACCACCGCATCAGCATCAGCTGCAAGATTGTTACAAGTGCAGAATCTTGGGCCCAACTCAGACCTACTGAATCAGAACCTGCATTTTAAAATCCCCAGATGATTAGTATGTAAGTTAAACGTTGAGAATAGTGATCCCTAGTTACCCATCACCTAATAATCATGGCAAATCTTGTTTTATCTAAGCACACCAGTACTCCCACAGCATTATTCAAATCTTCAACTTTAAGAATTAATTCTTGGGGCACCTGGGTGGCTGAGTGGGTTAAAGCCTCTGCCTTCCGCTCAGGTCATGATCTCAGGGTCCTGGGATGGAGCCCGCATGGGGATCTCTGCTCGCTGGGGAGCCTGCTTCCCTTCCTCTCTCTCTGCTTCTCTGTCAAATAAATAGATAAAATATTTTTTTTAAAAGAATTAATTCTTGAAAAAATACAAGAATAAATTCTTGGGGCGCCTGGCTGGCCGAGTCAGAAGACCATGGGGCTCTTGATCTTGGGATCCTTAGTTTGAGCCCCACATTGGGTGTAGAGATTACAAAGACAAATAAACTTTGGGGGGGGGAGAATTTTTTTTAACACCACCTCATCAGTGTCCACATTTCCATAAACGACTCTCAAAAGAAATTTCCTTTATCCTACACAACGTAGCATCTAGAAGACGCCGCGCTATAAAAGGAACACGGAACAAGAAACGCTGTCGGAAGCGGCCAGGGCTGCTCAGCTTGAGCACACACACCTGTCTCGTCTCAACATCTGCCATCCCAGTGGAAAAGGCTCCATATCTCCAAGGGAAGTCAAGCAAAACGAAGAAGAAAAGACCCACGTAACCACACAAGAAGTAAGGAAAGTGAAACGTTTAAAACACCCTGCATCCAAACAAATCTCCCCAGATATTATCCTACAGAGTGATAATTGCTCACGAAGTGCAGTTTAAATCTCCCGGGGTTGGAGGGACTTAGGGAATGGAGAGCTCGGAAAGGCTGTGGCGATTGGCCAGAGAGAGAGCCAATGGTGTGTCAGGTACTCCCCGCGGCAGGAGTTACCTCGGGACTAGCCGTACGCTGATGGGCCAATGGGCATCTTTCTCTGACGGCGGGGAGGGGCATATTGTCTTCCTTCCAAAGCAAGCTCACGCCTGGTGATGTAGAGCCAAACGATTGGCCGTGACGGGGTGGGGGTGGGGGTCTGGCGGACGCGCGCAGATTGGCTGGCGCAGTTTTGAGGTGAATGGGATAGGTTTATTGGGAAGGCGGAAGGTTTGAACCGCCGGGACTTGTGACTGTTGATATTCTTGCACCGAGGCTGTAAGTTTGACCCTCTCCTGAGAGAAACGCAAACCTGGACTCGAGCCTATCCTGTCTTGAAGCAGAATTGTAATCTGGTTAATTGACTCCTTCCTTCAGATTTCTTTTCATTCTACTCAAGGCTTTGCTTGTGAGTGACTTCCCCCTTCCGTTTCTTCTGAGGTAAGCGCGGAGACTTCTCCACCGGAATCAGAGACCCTAAAGTCCCCTCAGGTCCGGTCGGGGTCTCACAAACAGAACTTCAGGGGACCTAATAGTCATTGTCGCGAATTAAGAGACCTGAATTCCTTCCTTGCCATGAGCCATGAGCTGTGTAGCCCCCGAACAAATAAAAGCCATCTTTTCATTCCTTTTTTAAAGTCTTGGGTTTGGAGGGCCTGGCTGGCTCAGTCGATGGAACATGGGGCTGTTGATTTTGGGGTGATGAGTTCGAGTCCCACGTTAGGTTGCCGACCTGACTTGAAGGGGAAAAAAAAAAAAAAATCCTACGTTTGCCTCTAGTTAAGTCCAGGCTCGGAGGAAAAGGTCAAGCCGCTTGGAGCACGTGTGATTTCACCTTCAGGCGGATCTGTGTGTGATTCATCGGTTGGAACTGGGATCCAGTAAGAGCCGCGGGGCCGCTGCTGGGAAGAGTGGCGGAGGATGTGAACACTGGACAGTCTGTGGGGTACCTATGTAGATGAGGTTCGCCCCTTAGCTAGGCTTTACTTATTTATTTTTTTCCTTAGGTTTCAGAGGCCATGTCTGCAGAATTCATTTCATCAGCAGGAGAGGAGGAATGCCCCAGCTCCGGACCCAGTTTTAGATCCAGTCGGAGAAAGATATTAAACCTGCTCCTGGAGAGAGACACTTCCTTTACCACCTGTCCAGATCTCCCTAGAACTCCGGTGAACAAACTCTGTGGTGATTCTGCAAACCTAAGCGTTTTGTCTGGGTAAATTCACTTTTCACACTTTATCTCCTTTGCTTTCCTGAATGGCCTTTGAATGATTAAAAAATTATCCTGACTCAAAAATCAGAGATGAAGTTTTAAACCCTGCCCTTCATTAACTGTGTTACCCTTGAGTCTGAGGTTTCTTTTTTATGACATAGAAATAATCTCTTCCTATCTTACCACGATCTTGTGAGAATCAAATGATGTGATGTCTGGCACAAGTCTTTGAAAGCTCTATTGCATTAAATGAGTTGGTTGTTTTATTAGTATTAATATTAGTGTTATTCTTTAAATTCTGGTCATGCCATGCTCTGATGCCTCAGCTGGCAAACAAAGTTGGAGTTATAGACCTGAGAAATACTAGAGACTCCAAGGAGAAATCAAATGTGTTTGTTCACAGTGCTTAGGGGAGAAGTTGTGGGGTCAAGATTGACTTCAGCCAACAATCTTTGGTTCTCGAATTTAAAAAAATTACTTGTCTCACTCTGTTGGTGAGGTGGAAATGACATGCAAATTATTAGGGTAGAGAAAAGTGGGAGATTTTTCTCAGCCTACTCTGAAGTATTGCCAAAAAGCAGCTAAATTTATTTGGACACTGTTCAGATGGTGTGAATGACTATTGAGGGGTGTTTCAGATGAAGAGGATAATGTGACCTTTGCCTTTTAAGGATACGACAGCCAAATAGGAATCTTGATGTACTATTGTGTCTCAATAGAGGTACCCCGAAATGTTGCCTTGATCTTTCGAATCTTAGCGGTGGTGGAGAGATGTCTGCCAGTCAGCTTACCACTTCTGCAGACCTTGATGAAACTGGTAAGGAGAAAGGAGGTAAAGACCTCAAGGGAAAGAACAGTTTTTAATGGAGAGGACAGTGTAGTTGGATAGAGATAGAAGGTGGTAAAAGTAGGTAGAGATCCTTGAAGTTAGAATTCTGTGAGTACTTAGTGGATTTTTGAGAATAAGCCAAGAAGAGAAATGTAATATCATTAATAAGAGTCACTTCGCATTTGAAAAATTTAGAAAGGAATTTTTTTTTAAATTTTATTTATTTATTTAACAGAGAGAGAGATCACAAGTAGGCAGAGAGGCAGGCAGAGAGGGAGAGGAGGAAGCAGGCTCCCTGCTGAGCAGAGAGCCCGATGCGGGGCTTGATCCCAGGACCCCGAGACCATGACCCGAGCCGAAAGCAGAGGCTTTAACCCACTGAGCCACCCAGGTGCCCCGGAATTTTTTTTTTTTTAAGATTTTATTTATTTATTTGAGGGAGAATGAGTGAGAGAGAACATGTGAGAGGAGAAGGTCAGAAGGAGAAGCAGACTCCCCAAGGAGCTGGGAGCCCGATGTGGGACTCGATCCTGGAAGTCCAGGATCATGACCTGAGCTGAAGGCAGCCACTCAACTGAGCCACCCAGGCATCCCAGAAAGGAATATTTTATTGACTAACTGATGGTAGGAATGAAAGTAGTAATTAAAACGAGACATCTTATGCTCTAGTCTAATCTCAGGAAAGGCAAAGAAACAAACATAAATATTTATTAACTAATTCTTTTGTTTTTGTAGAGTCTGAGTCCAAAAGGAGTAACTAGTCAGCCATTTTAGTATTTGTTCTACTTTCAGATTTCCTGAGTGATAAGCATCATTTTCTACTCACGAGAAAAAAAATCTCTGTTGTTTAGGGTAGGGCCCTGTTTTCGCAGCGTTTTTTCTTTGTGACACACATAAATTCTTAAGTTTTCATGAAGTTGTACCTTGTACCGTATACTTAGTACTTATCAAGAGCCTTTGTTTTCAAAACATCAGCTTTTGAAATTAAGAAATGAAGAAAACCAGAAGGAAAGACAGAATGCATGGACAAGAATAACTCTTCCCATCTGATTACAGGTCACTTGGATTCTAAAGGACCTCAGGAAATACATTTAACTGAGATGTAAGTTCTTTTGCTAAATGAACCCCATGCTAAAACCTTTTTAGCAGTGGCACAGAGATTTTATCCTACACAGACTCTATAGAATATAGAACCTTTTGCTTTGGGTGTAAGTGGGCTTGAAAGCCCAGATCCTTCCTTTGAAAGTTTTTTTAAGTTTCCCAGATCTAAATAGTTCATTTTAACCACTACAAATAGTTTGTGTTATATTTAAAAAATGAAAGAAAATGATATATTACGTTTAGGCAGTGGCTGTTACCAGCATGTGAGTAGGGCTATGTTAGAGCATCTAGATTCCAGTGGTTTACTGTTTTACCAGCTATGACTTTGAAAAGTTTCTGAACTTCCCTGGACCTCAGTTTCTTCATTTGTAATAAATAACAATGGAAATAATACCAATACTTCCCATAACTGGTCTTGTAAGGATGAAATTTAGCACATGCCAAACATTTTATAATGTTTATTATTATTATTCATGGGGATTCTTTGTTGGAGATCTAACATGTTCAACTGGGAGAATCCTCAGGAATGAAAAGTAATTTTATTTATTTATTTATTTATTTAATTTTTAAAAGATTTTATTTATCTATTTGAGAGAGAATGAGTGAAAGAGAGAGCATGAGAGAGGAGAAGGTTAGAGGGAGAAGCGGACTCCCCAAGGAGCTGGGAGCCTGATTCGGGATGAGATCCTGGAAGTCCAGGATCATGACCTGAGCCAAAGGCAGTCGCTCAACCAACTGAGCCACGCAGTCGCCCTGAAAAGTAACTTTAATTCAACTTCTTAACTTCTTAGGTTTCCATTTGACTGTTTTAATCTTCTTAGAACTTTATTCTTTGATATTTAGGTGAATTAGGTGCCACTATGGGCACTAGTGAAAGCATTCTATGACTTTTGAAATTTTTATTGAATTATTTATTTTTTAAAAGATTTTATTTTAGGGGCACCTGGGTGGCTCTCTGCCTGCCTCTCTGCCTACATGTGATCTCTCTCTGTCAAATAAATAAATAAAATACTTAAAGATTTTATTTATCCATTTGAGAGAGAGAGAGTGAGAGAAAACATGAGAGGGGAGAAGGTCGGTGGAAGAAACAAACTCCCCATGGAGCTGGGAGCCCAATGTGGGACTTGATCCCTGGACTCCGGGATCATGACCTGAGCCAAAGGCAGTTGCTTAACCAACTGAGCCACCTAGACGCCCTAAGATTTTTTTAAAAAATTTTATTTATTTATTTGACAGAGATCACAACTAGGCAGAGAGGCAGGCAGAGAGAGAGAGAGAGAGAGAGGAGGAAGCAGGCTCCCCATGGAGCAGAAAGCCTGATGTGGGGCTCAATCCCAGGACCCTGGGATCATGACCTGAGCCAAAGGCAGAGGCTCTAACCCACTAAGCCACCCAGGCGCCCCTAAGATTTTATTTTTAAGTAGTCTCTACACCCAATAGGGGGCTTAAACTCACAACCCCGAGATCAAGAGTCAATGCTCCAGTGACTAAGCCCATCAGGTGCCCCTCCATAATTATTTTTAATAATACATGAGAAAATTTCACTTTGAATTTCTTGTAGTTTCTTTGATTTGCTTAAAATGCCCTAAACCATGTAGACTAGATAAAATCCTGGTAGGAAGGATAGTAATTCTTAAAAAATAAGTATTAGCTCCAAATAGCCAAAGCTGGAGAATTAGTCAATTGTGTGTATGTAAGATGTAAGACAAACTCATCATCTTTGATGTATATATATCAAATGAGGGCCTTATGCCCAGGATGTCACTCAACATCTTCATATTTACCAGACAGCACCCTACATATTATTACTGAAAGTAACACGTCAACTAGGTATAGGGCTTCTAGCATGGAAGAAAGGAAAAGTTGGAATGCCCCAAGCCACTGACAAATAATCAAAGAGTATTTGGGGTTAACTGACTGTCAGGTTTTTTTTGGTCTGCAGGAATCATCAGCAGCACCTTACAAAATGCGGCCCAGTGAGTAGCGTCTCTTTCTTGGGTTTGGGTTTGTTTCTCAGGTGAGAGACAGAGACTTTCCAGCTTACTTGTGGCCCAAGGATGCTGGATTTTCTCAGAAAACATTCTCTTGTAGGCACAGCTGCTTTGTAGCACTCCAAGTGCTTTGGACCATGGCAACAGGAAGAAAGATGCAATATGTAGCTCATCCACAAATAAAGAAAATGTGAGTGGTAAACTTAGATACAGTAGCACTTTTCTTCCTATGAGGGGAGCAACTCATCAGTATTATTATGAGACTTAGAACCCTTATGCCTCATTGTACAGACAAGCAAACTGCATCACTACAAGCAAAAAATTCTTTTTTAAAATATTTTTTTCTTTTAAATTTTTATTTATTTATTTGAGAGAGACCATAAAAGAGAGAGAGAGAGGGAATGAGCAGGGGGGAAGGGCAGAGGGGGAGGGAGAGCAGACTCCCTGCTGAGCACAGAGCCCATTGCCCTTGCAGGGGTCCATCCCAGTACTCTTGAGATAATGACCTGAGCCAAAGGCAGAGGATTAACCAACTGAGCCACCCAGATGCCCCAGGCAAAAAATTCTTTATGGTTTGTTTTTTCTCTTTAAGGTTTGACCCTAGAATAGAAATATAGCTCTGAGTCTTCCACAGCAAGTCATCATTTTTACCCATGTTCAGTTGATTAATTTAAGGACAAAAAAATCTGTTACTGTAGTTTGGTAATTTAGAACTTTTTTTTTAATGGATAAAGGTAATTTATAGAAGTTGTTAACATACTCTTTGCATGGCTTCATATATGCATCTGCTTTATTTCTTATTTTTCTCTTAGTCCATCTTCTTTAGTCTGAATTCTGAGAAAGCCATGGGCCTTTTTTGGAGCCTCAGGCCCTCCATTAGTTCTTTTGGTTTGGTTTGTTTTTTAAGTGTTTATTTTAGAGAGAGAAGGAGAATGAAAGTGGGGGGGGGGTAGGCAGAGGGAAAGGGAAGAATCCCCAAGCAGACTCCTTGCTGAATGGAGAGCCTGAGGCAGGACTTTTGAGATCCTGACCTGAGCTGAAACCCAAGAGTCAGATGCTTATGGGCTGAGTTACCCAGCTGTCCCCCTCCATCAGTTCTAAATTGAAGTGGGCACCACAGAGCCACCTAATCACTAAGATAATTGTCTAAATAATCCCTTCAACTAATTCCCTTTTCTAGCCATGTTTTTCTATTTCCTGCCTCCTATCCTTTCCCCCAGGTCAGTATTTATAAAAGATAGCTGCTGTTCTTTTCTCACATTGACTAAGTTATATCCATGTTTTTGGCTGTTCTAATCAGCTTTTTCTTGATTTGATACTCTCCTGATCACTTTTTAAAAATCTCACCATCCCCTCCCCAGTTGGACTCCCCTCTTCCTTCCCTCCTTTGGCTTGTGATTATAAAGTTAGTATCCTCCAAAGCAAAGCTACATCTCATACGTCAAATTCAAACCATAATTTGTATCATCAGGATATAGGATCAACCTTGATTACACTTAATGTGTTTTGTGAGGGTTATTCATGGCTTCATCTGATGAAATGTGTTTGGCAGGGCTTGCTGACACTTGCCTTCCTCCAGCCCATGTAGTTTTTCTTATGCAGGAGAACAACACTTTGAAGTCCTCAGAGTGGTGGGCACCCAGGAGCCTGAAGTTTCAAACGAGACAAGGGGGGCCTTACATGTCTCCCCTTTCTCTACTGGTGAGTGACTGAACATCCTCATCAAGGGTCTGCTGAGGCGTTGTGGAATATAAGGTTGCAGATCTGCATTTACAACCCTTTGAATTTTTCTAAGCTGGCTTGGGTGAGAAAAGGGGTTGGAGAAGTAACTCTAGGAAAAGGAGGAGACTCGTCCCCTGATCTTTTTATTTGTTTCAATTTAAGGAGGGAAAAAATTTCTTGGGCATTTAAAATTTTTCTGTTTTATTCTTAGGTGCCTCGTTAGCGCAGTAGGTAGCGCGTCAGTCTCATAAAATTTTTCTGTTTTATTCTTTATTTGTTTTCCTCACCCTAATTTTTTCCCCCTACCCTAATTTTTAAAAGTACAATGGGCCCATTGTGAAAATGGTTTTAAAATACAAGAATATAAAAAAGAAAAGGGACGCCTGGGTGGCTCAGTTGGTTAAGCAGCTGCCTTTGGCTCAGGTCATGATCCCAGTGTCCTGGGATCGAGTCCCGCATCGGGTTCCTTGCTCAGCGGGGAGCCTGCTTCTCCCTCTGCCTCTGCTGCCACTCTGCCTGCCTGTGCGCTCTCTCTCTCTCTCTCTCTCTCTCTGGCATATAAATAAATAAAATCTTAAAAAAAAAAAAAAGAAAATAGCTATCTCATAAAGGGAAATCTGTTATTAACATTTTACCTTATTTCTTTACAGTCTTTTAACTATGTGTATAGTTTTACAAAGTTGAAGTCATATTACATATATATAATTTTATATCCCACTTTTTTTTTTTTAAAGATTTTATTTATTTACTTGAGAGAGAGACAGTGAGAGAGAGCATGAACGAGGAGAAGGTCAGAGAGAGAAGCAGACTCCCCATGGAGCTGGGAGTCCGATTCGGGACTCAATCCCGGGACTCCAGGATCATGACCTGAGCCGAAGGCAGTCGTCCAACCAACTGAGCCACCCAGGCGTCCCTATATCCCACTTTTTTAAACTTAAAATTGAAACTCCTTGTAAACATTACTTTTTAATGGATGTTTTTACTCTAACAAATGAACCATAATTTACAAAATTCCCTATTTTTGGACACAGTGGTATCCAAATGTTGCTTTTACAAATAATGCTATAATGTAATTCTTTTTTTTTTTTTTTAAAGATTTTATTTATTTATTTGGCAGAGAGAAATCACAAGTAGATGGAGAGGCAGGCAGAGAGAGAGACAGGGAAGCAGGCTCCCTGCTGAGCAGAGAGCCCGATGTGGGACTCGATCCCAGGACCCTGAGATCATGACCTGAGCCGAAGGCT
>NC_081568.1:75507311-75509223 GCF_022355385.1 Mustela nigripes | reverse complement strand
CTCCCTGCTGAGCAGAGAGCCCGATGTGGGACTCGATCCCAGGACCCTGAGATCATGACCTGAGCCGAAGGCAGCGGCTTAACCCACTGAGCCACCCAGGCGCCCCTATAATGTAATTCTTGAACATCAGTCTTTACCTGTATTTCAAAATATTTTCCTTAGGATTAGTACCAAGAATTATAATTATGAGGTTAAAGAGTATATATAAATATATTTTAAGATTTTATTTATTTATTTGACAGAGAGAGAGAGAGACAGTGAGAGAGGGAACACAAGTAGAGGGGAGTGGGAGAGGGAGAAGCAGGCTTCCCACTGAGTAGGGAATTTGATGCAGGGCTTGATCCCAGGACCCTGACATCATGACCTGAGCTGAGGCAGATAGTTAAATACTGAGCCACCCAGGTGCCCCTAAAGAGTATATTTTTAAGATTTTTGATATATATAGTCAGATTTCTTTCCAAAAAAGTTGTAGGAAAATAAATATTCATTAACAATCTATAGGTCTTTGGATAAGTGATTATTTTTAACTGCTAATTAGATTGATAAATATTTTATTTTATGTTAAAAACAATTAGTAGTGATTTCGTGTGAATATTAGCCATGTACATTTTACCTAGTAAATGACTGTGCCCTTTGTCCATTTAGCTACTGGAGTCTTAGGTACCCAGGCACTCAGTTGCTTTTAATAGACAGTGGATTCAAGATACTCCATGGGTTTAGGATCTAACCTCAATCCTGGGAAAAAGTCATTTTAACATAGCCCATGATAAGATTATATTGACCATGTTTCAGGTTTTTGATTTCTTGGAGAAAGGGAAGACTTGAGCATGGTAAATTACTGATTAAGTCTCCTATGCGGGGTGTGTGTGTGTGTGCGCAAGCGCATGTATGTATCTTTTAATGTGATAGAGTATACATAACATAAAATTTGCCATTTTAACTATTTTTAAGTGTACAATCCAGTGGCATTAAATATATTTACTATGTTGTGCAACCATCACCACTATTCATTTCCAGATTTTTCTCATCATTTAGAACAGAAACTCGCTACCCATTAAAAAATAACTCCCCTATTCCTTTCTCCCTCCAGCTCCTGGTAACCTCTAATCTATTTTCTGTCTCTGTGAATTTGACTTTTGGACGATTAGTGGTATAACATTCTGTTTATCTATTAATTTGTTAATGGACATTGGGTTGTTTCTACCTTTTTCAATTGCAAATAGTGCTACCATGAATACTGGTATACAAATATCTGTTCAAATCCTTGCTTTCAGATCTCTGGGGTATATACCCAGAAATGGAATTTGTGGATTATAAGATAATTCTGTATTTGAGGGGAAACCACAATACTCTTTATCCATATCAGCGGCATATTTTTTTATTTTAAGATTTTTGTTTACTAGAGAGAAAGCACAAGTAGGCAGAGTGACAGGCAGAGGGAGAGGGAGAAGCAGGCTCTCCACTGAGCAGGGAGCTCCATGTGGGGCTCAATCTCAGGACTCTGGGATCATGACCCGAGTTGAAAGCAGCCACTTAACCGATTGAGCTACCCAGGCACTCCTCAGCTGGACCTTTTTAAAAATCTTTGTTTTTTTGGTGTTGCACTGTATGAGTTTTTTGTATATTCTGGATATTAATTGCTTATCAGATATATGGTTTGCCAATATTTTCTCCCATTTTTGTACATTACCTTTTTACTTTCTTGGTGGTATTTTTTTTTTTTTTAAATATTTTATTTATTTATTTGACAGAGAGATCACAAGGAGGCAGAGAGGCAGGCAGAGAGAGAAAGAGGAGGAAGCAGGCTCCTGGCTGAGCAGAGAGCCCGATGTGGGGCTCGATCCCAGGACCCTGAGACCATGACCTGAGCTGAAGGCAGAGGCTTTAACCCACTGAGCCACCCAGGTGCCCA
>NC_081568.1:75498384-75507211 GCF_022355385.1 Mustela nigripes | reverse complement strand
TATTTATTTATTTGACAGAGAGATCACAAGGAGGCAGAGAGGCAGGCAGAGAGAGAAAGAGGAGGAAGCAGGCTCCTGGCTGAGCAGAGAGCCCGATGTGGGGCTCGATCCCAGGACCCTGAGACCATGACCTGAGCTGAAGGCAGAGGCTTTAACCCACTGAGCCACCCAGGTGCCCCTCTTGGTGGTATTTTTTGATGCACAGAAATTTTTAATTTTATTAAGTTCAATTTGTTCATTTTCTTCTTCTTTTTTTTTTTCATTTTTTTCTTCTGTTGGCCCATGCTCTAGTTTCATGTTAATGAGATCATTGCCAAATCCAATGTTATGAACTTTTCCAACTGTTTTCTTTTTTTTTTCCAAAGATTTTATTTATTTATTTGATAGACAGAGACCACAAGTAGGCAGAGAAGCAGGCAGAGAGAGAGAAGGAAGCAGACTCCCCACTGAACAGAGAGCCCGATGCGGGGCTTGATCCCAGGACCCTGGGATCATGACCTGAGCCGAAGGCAGAGGCTTTAACCACTGAGCCAACCAGGCACCCCTCCAACTGTTTTCTTCTAAGAGTTTTATAGTTTTAGCTTTTACATTTGGGTCTTTGATTCATTTTGAATTAATTTTTATATATGGTATAATGTAAGGGGTCCTGAAGAGTTTTTAATATTGTCCATATAATTGGCAGGACAATGGAAACTTTTTGGAAGGTGAAATAAAATATCTGGGCAGTCCCATTACTACATTTCCAAAATTGGATAAAAATCCAGAACTAGAAGATCAGGCAGAGGAGACTTCTGATGAATTGATGGAGTTTTCTCTGGAAGATCAAGAAGAGGGCAAGGTAAGATACTGTCTGATAACTTTGTATTTTCCCTATTCCTTCATTCTTGAATAAACAATATTGTGCATCTCCTGGGTTTTAGCCACTGTACTAGGTCTACAGAGCTCAAGAAGACATGGTCTCTATACTCTAAGGGCTACCTGAATAATACGGGGTATTGGTAACAGTGGGATTCTTTTCTTTTTTTTTTTAAGGCTTTTATTTAATTATTTAATTTATTAATTAATTTATTTATTTTTAGGCATTTATTTATTTATTTATTTATTATTTGGCAGCAAGAAACAGCAAGAGAGGGAATACAAGCAGGGGGAGTGGGAGATGAAGAAGCAGACTTCCTGCTGAGCAGGATGCCTGATGCACTCAATCCCAGGACCCTGGGATCATGATTTGAGCTGAAGCAGATGCTCAACTACTGAGCCTTCCAGGTGTCCCCAGCTGTGCGATTCTTATTACCTATGGGTGAGAAGGTTCCAGTTAGTAGTTTGAATACATCACCCTCAAAGTAATTCGGTATAAGTGATGCCTCCAGAAGAACAGTAATGGATGGAACATACCTAGCATGATTTTTAGCTATTTTACAATATATCCTCCCTGTGTCACTGGGAGGCATACCTGAAACCTGTGGCTTTTTGGTCATATACGGATATGCCAAAGGTAGATTCTGAGGTATTTGGCTTTTCTAAATCAACTTCATTTCTGTGAAGCGAATATGTGTATGAGTGTGTTTCTAAATGTATTGATTAAATAGGCAAATGTCATATAGTTGAGTTCTTGGATTCTAGTCCTCATTCTCTTATTTAGTGTTATGAGCATGAGAAAGACGCTTAACCAGTATAAAGCTCAGTTTCTCATTTTTTCTTTTTAAAGATTTCATTTATTTGTTTGACAGAGAGAGACAGTGAGAGAGGGAATACAAGCAGGAGAGGCAAGAGAGGGAGAAGCAGGCTTCCCGCTGAGAAGAGAGCCTGATGTGGGGCTCGATCCCAGGGTCCCGGGATCATGACCTGAGCCGAAGGCAGACGCTTAACAACCAAGCCACACAGGCACCCCGGTTTCTCATTTATAAAACAGAGAACATAATAATGAGAAATATTTCCTCAGTAGGATTGTTGTGAATATGATTAAGTATTAAACACTTTATAATACTTTATTGTTAATAAAAACAAATGTAAGCTGTAACAACATTCGGTAAATATTTATTATGAGACTGTTATGAGTTAGGTGCTATACCAGAACTGAGGACAGAGTTGTGATTAAGATGGTCAAGATTCCTAACTTCCATGGAGCTCATATTTATATTTATTCTAGTCTAAAAGATAGACTAAGTAAGTAAGTAAGTAAGCAAACCAATACCCAAGATAATGACAAGATTCTCAAAAGTGCTATGGATGACAGAGTGGTATGAAAAAGGATGTAGAGGGCGCATGGGTGGCTCAGTGGCTTAAAGCCTTTGCCTTCAGCTCAGGTCATGATCCCAGGGTCCTAGGATCGAGCCCCACATTGGGCTCTCTGCTCCATGGGGAGCCTGCTTCCTCCTCTCTCTCTCTCTTTCTCTCTCTGCCTGTCTCTCGGCCTACTTGTGATCTCTGTCTGTCAAATAAATAAACAAAATCTTTAATTAAAAAGAAAAGGAAGGATCTAGAAGTTTAGTAGGGTGCTGCTTTTAACTTTGAGTAACTAGAGCAGTGCTGACACTACAATGAATTTGAAAAGAAGGAGGAATTCAAAGAGAGTAAGATATGTTCTCTTTTGGACATTGAGCACTCCCCCTTTTTGTATTCCTTCTCTTGCTGTTTCTCTCTGTGAAATAATTAAATAAAATCTTTAAAAACAAAAAATGATTTTATTTATTTATTTGCCAGAGAGAGAGAGAGCGCACACGAGCAGGGGGAGTGGCAGGCAGGGGGAGAAGCAGACTCCCCAGTGAGCAAGGAGCCCAATGCGGGACTCAATCCCAGGACCCTGGGCATGACCTGAGCTGAAGATAGATGCTTAACCAACTGAGCCATGTAGGCATCCCATATGCTTCACTTCCTTAATCTACAAAAAAGAAAAGGCTTTGATAACGATTTCATAGGGTTGTTGTGATGATTAAATGAGTTAATTATACATAAAGCATTTAGAACAATACTTGCCAATTACTAATGTTTAATTATTATAATGTAGTGTAGTAAAAGTGCTTAATTACTGTAGTATAAGGTCCAAAATGCATGGAGTTATAAAGACTGGTAGAGAAGGAATGCATGATGGCCTTGATGTCCTTAGCAAAGTGAAAGTTGCAGTAATCTGTGACTTAGAGGAAGAGTGTTAGGTGGCAGTCTTGAAGAATTTGGAGAAAGTCATAATCAACTTTTGGAAACCTCAGAAAGGAATTATTAAAAAGCTAATAAAGTGACATTTGTAAGGTTTAATGTGATAGACCTGCATGGCATAGTGTGCTGTTGCCTAGAAGCAAGATTGGAGACTTTGGAGCTCTAAGGATGATTGAATGTTAGAGGTATCCACTGGCAGATGAAAACATCAACTGGGGTTGAGTTAGCATAAGTGATTGTGAAAGTAGCAAAGAATGGGACACCTGGGTAGCTCAGTTGTTGAAACGTCTGCCTTAGGCTCAGGTTGTGATCCCAGGGTCCTGGGATTGAGTCCTACATTGGGCTTCTTGTTCAGTAGGGAGCCTGCTTCTCCCAATGCTTGCTGCTCTTCCTGCTTGTGCTCTCTCTCTCAATAACAAATTAAAAAAAAAAAAAAAGTGGGCGCCTGGGTGGCTCAGTGGATTAATCCGCTGCCTTCGGCTCAGGTCATGATCTCAGGGTCCTGGGATCGAGTCCCGCATCGGGCTCTCTGCTCAGCAGGGAGCCTGCTTCCCTCTCTCTCTCTCTCTTTGCCTGCCTCTCTGCCTACTTGTGATCTCTTTCTGTCAAATAAATAAATAAATAAATCTTTAAAAAAAAAAAAAAAAGTAGCAGAGAAGTAGATGATGATGAATCAAACAAAGCCTGGATAAGGAGCCAAATGTCTCACTGGATAGACTCAGTAAGGTAAGAACAGCAATGTGGTTGAAAGTTGCCAAGGAGGAAGAAGCTTCTGGTTTAGAAACTTTAAGAGCTAGCAGAAATTTAGTTAATTTGAGGATGTGACAAGTTTGAATTCTTGGTGGTAGAGGAAGTGGAGGGTTGCAGGGTTTTTTGTTGTTGTTGTTTTTGTTTTGTTTTGTCCCTGCTTACTGAGAGGGTAATGTGGAGTGCAGGAGAAGCTTGGTGCAAGTATTTAAGAAGTTTTGAAGTCCCTCTCTGAGGGGTTTTCAGTTTTTAGAATGTGGTATGCATGTGGGGAAATAGTAGTCTGGATTTTAGTGTTTTGAGTAGTGTCTTGGGAGACAAGAATGGAAAAGAAAAATGAGAGGCAGGTAATAAGAGTAGGTTCCATTTATTGACTGTTCATACTGGGCACTGTGTGCTGAGCTGTTTATATCCAACATTGCTTTTAATTTTCATGTCAATCCTGAAATAGGAGTATGATACCCCTTTATTTTTTTTCTTCTCTCCCTTTTGTTTTTTCTTTAATATTGTCATGTTTTAGGAGGAGAATATCAGACCATGGAATAAAGGCTCTTACCCAAGGTCACAAATTTAGCCATTGGTAGAGTCTGGATTTAAGCTGAGAGATCTGCCTGACTCCCAAGCTGGTGTTTTTACCAATATCATGGTGTCTTTTACTCAATATGCCTGGGAGGTAAAAATTGTTCCAGGAACATGTAATAGTGACATTTGCTTTTATTTGTTTATCTATCTATTTTTTATTTATTGGAGAGAAAGAGAAAGAGGGAGCAAGCATGGGAGGGGCAAAGGGAGAGAGAATTCCAAGCAGACTCTGCACTGAGCTCAGAACCTGACACAGGACTCGGTCCCAGGACCGCAAGATTGTTATCATGACCTGAGCTAAAATCAAGAGTCAGATGCTTAACTGACTGAGCCACCCAGGCATCCTGACATTTGCTTTTTGCATAGGTTTGGTAAGGTTGAATACCCAGAGTTTGAATGGGTTGAAGTATTAGGAAGGGTGGTGAATCAATTATCTAGAACACTGCTGTTCTGTAAAACGTTCTGGGATGATGGAAATGCTTTATATCTCTCCAATACGGTAACCACTACGTGGATTTGAAGCATTTAAAATGTGGCTTGGGCGCCTGGGTGGCTCAGTGGGTTGAGCCTCTGCCTTCGGCTCGGGTCATGATCCCAGGGTCCTGGGATCGAGCCTCACATCGGGCTCTCTGCTCAGCAGGGAGCCTGCTTCCTCCTCTCACTCTCTGCCTGCCTCTCTGCCTACTTGTGATCTGTCAAATAAATAATTTTTTTTTAAATCTTAAAAATAAATAAATAAATAAATAAAAATAATAATAATAAAAAAGAAAGGTAGGTTTAAAATAGACTGACCCCAGCAAATAATCTGGAAATTTTGTTTGTTTATATAGAAGAATAGCTTCTGGCTGTGAGGTATTTTTTGAGGGGTTTTTTTTTTTTTTTTGGTGTTTAAAAAATATTAAGTCCACCTGTACCCCTGGGGATAAAAATATATGTTTATATATGCCTCCCCATTAAATTTGAGATATTACTAAATGTCCAACTTTAGCCAAATTGCAAATGACTGCCAAAAGAGACCAGATAACTTAATCATTGCAAATTGTCCAAGTGTAATGAAGGAAACAAAAAGGGGGCTGAGATAAACACTAATAGAAGGAGACCTTTAAATGGGAATAAATAGGGACGCCTGGGTGGCTCAGTTGGTTAAGTGTCTGCCTTTGGCTCAGGTCATGATCCCAGGGTCTTGGATTGAGTCCCGCATTGGGCTCCTTGCTCAGTGGGGAGCCTGCTTCTTCCTCTGCTTGTACTGCCTGCTGCTACCCCTGCTTGTGCGCTCTCTCACTGACAAATAAATAAAATCTTTAAAAATAAATACATAAATGGGAATAAATAGGAAAGGCCTCCTTGAGAAAAAGAGATTTACTTGAGAACAGGTTGATTAACTGTCCCAGTTTGCCTGTCATTGAGGAGGTTTCTATGACCTGGGCCTTTCAGTGCTTAAACTGGGAAAGTCCCAGACAAATTTGGGTGAGCTGGTCACTCTAGTTGTGCAGGAACCATACACGACATGACTAGAGCCAGAGCATTCCATGAGGAGGGAATATTGTAGGTGCAAAGGTCCCAAGTTTGAGTAGATCTTGGTGGGTACAAGGTACTGAGAAGCCATTGTGAGGGACAGGGAGAGTTGCCTGAGGTGGGACAGAAGAGGCAAGCAGGAGACAGATCATGCAGGGCCTTAGGGCTATGGTGAGTGTGTGGATCTTATTCTAAGTGCATTGGGAAGCAATTAGAGGATATTCAGTAGAGGAATAATAAGTTTGTTTTATAAAGACCACTCTTGTTGCTGGATAAAGAAGAGTAGGAAGGATTAAGAGTTTGAAGGAGGGAGGATGTTGGAAGCAGGTAAGAGTAGGATAGGAAGCTATTGTGGTAGTCTCAGGAAGGGTTGATTGTAGCCTAGGCTACGGTGGTGGCTACAGAGACAGAAATGGATGAATTCAGATGGTGTTTTGGATACAGAACTGACAGGCTGTAAAAGAAGGATAGGATCATGGATGAGTTTAGACATATTAAGTTCCAAGTGTTTTTATTTCCAAGAGAAAACATAAGCAGTTAGAAGAAAACTACCTTCTCTCACCAAATACAGCATCCTATCTTCTTTCATATCCATATAACTGCCATCCCTCTTGTTATACTGTATAAGTGTCCCTCGTCCTATCTGAAGCTCCCTCCCCCTCTGCACTTCTTCCTCTTCATTCATTCATTCAATCATTCCTTCATCCGGTAATGCTGGAGATACAGTACCGAACACAATAACATAGTAAAGTTTGTTCTCTTGTAAAGCTTGCATCCTAGTCAGGAGGAAACAGATAAAGAAACAAATGCATTTATAATATGACAGATGGTAAAATACTATGGTAAAAAAGGAGGGTAAACAGAATAGGGAGTACATGGATTGGGCTGGAGTAGAGTGGGAGTTATTTTTGATAGGTTGCGTAGATTAGAGAAGACCTCACAGATCTTTGAGCAGACATCTGAAGCAGTGAGGGAGCCAAACAAACAGTTAATAAGAAGGGATGAGGGGCGCCTGGGTGGCTCAGTGGGTTAAGCCGCTGCCTTCAGCTCAGGTCATGATCTCAGGGTCCTGGGATCGAGTCCCGCATCGGGCTCTCTGCTCAGCAGGGAGCCTGCTTCCCTTCCTCTCTATCTGCCTGCCTCTCTGTGATCTCTCTACTTGTGATCTCTACTTGTGATCTCTCTCTGTCAAATAAATAAATAAAATCTTAAAAAAAAATAATAAGGGATGAATTTTTCTAGACAGAAGAAAGATCAAATGTAATGGTTCTGAAGTGGGGGTGTGCTAGGCATCTTCCATGGAACAGCAAGAAGGCCAGGGTGGCTGGAGCAAAGTAAGCAGGTACACAGTGGTAGTTGAGGCTAGAGAGTAGGTAGCAGGACAAGTCATGTAGGGCCCAGTAGGTCATTGTAAACATTTTGCAAAACTCCTGAGTCACATGGAAGCATCTCCTCTTGTCTGCTTCTGCAGGAATCGGCTCTCTTTTTCTCCCTCCTGTATTAATCTCCTAGATTAATACTTCTCCAGTTCTTTGGTATCAGGACTCATTTGCAATCTTAAAACTTATTGAGAACACTTTGCCTGATCTTTTGGGAGAAGCATCCAGTTTTTCTCCATTGAGTATGATATTAGTTATGAGGGTTTTTTAAAAAAGATTTTATTTATTTGAGAGAGAGAAAGAAAGCAAAAGAGCGCAAGTAGAGGGAGGAGCAGAGGAAAGGAAGAGGGAAAGAATCTCAAGGAGACAGGACACCTGGGTGGCTCAGTCAGTTAAGCATCTGCCTTTGGCTCAGGTCATGATCCCAGGGTTCTGGGATTGAGTCCCACTTTGGGCTCCTTGCTCACTGGGGAGCCTGCTTCTCCCTCTGCCTGCCACTTTCCCTGCTTGTGCTCTCTCTTTCTTTCTGACAAATAAATAAATAAAAATCTTAAAAAAATTTCAAGGAGACTGTGCTAAAGCAGGGAGCGCCACATGGGACCTGATCTCATAATCGTGAGATCATGACCTGAGCCAAAACCAAGAGCAGATGCTCAACCAACTAAGTCACCCAGGTGCCCCTCTTTCTTTCTTTCTTTTTTTTCCCCCCAAAGTAGACTCCACAACCAGCATGGAGCCCAACACGGGGCTCAAATTCATAACCCTGAGATGAAAACCTGACCTGAGACTGAGTCAGCTGCTTAACCAACTGAGCCACCCATGCTCACCAAGCTATCACCTCTAGTGCCCTTTGTCAGGCTGAAGAAGTTCCTTTTTATTTTCAGTTTGCTAAGAGATTTTAGCAGAAACAGGTAATAAATTTTGCCAAATGCCTTTTCTGCATCTATTGAGATGATCATGTGAGTTTTTTTTAACCTATTAATGTGATTAATTACATTGATCTTAGAATGTTAAAACAACCTCGCATTCCTGTGATAACATTATTTGGTTATGATATATTTTCCTTTTTATATGTTGTTGATTTGATTTGCTGAAATATTATTGAGGATGTTTATATTTCTGTTCATGAGAGACACTAATCTTTAGTGTTTTGTTTTTCTTATAATGTCTTTCATCATTGGAAAGAATTCTTTCTTTTTAAATTTTCTGGAAGAATTCTGTAGAATTGGTGTGGGTTTTTTGTTTGTTTGTTTTTTAGAGATTTTATTTATTTATTTGATAGAGAGAAAGAGACAGCAAGAGAGTAAACACAAGCCAGGGGAGAGGGAAAAGCAAGCTTCCTGCTCATTTCTGCACATATGTCATCTTATCGGAAAGGCCGTTCCTGACAACTTTTCCAGCCCAAATTTGTTTCCTGTCTTTTGATTCTCCTTTATTTTTTTTACCTGTAGAAT
>NC_081568.1:75421216-75498374 GCF_022355385.1 Mustela nigripes | reverse complement strand
ATGCTGCTACCTAAAAACACATGGTACATTTGTTTATTTTTCCACTCCCTTATTCACTGCTCTATCATCTAGTAGGTACTCAGAAATTATCAAGCAAGTATGTGGCTATGGAAATCTAGAAATTAGAGCAGAAGTTTTGATTGGAAACAGATATTTGAGAGTCATCTTTATAGAGGGAAAATTTGAACTCACAGGTAGAAAAAGTGGGGCTCGATCCCAGGACTCTGAGATCATGAACTGAGCTGAAGGCAGATGCTTAACAAATGAGCAACCCAGGCGCCTCTGTTTTTTGTTCTTTTAAAATGTTAGGCCAATTTCACCAGTAAAGCCATTGGGACCTAGGCTTTTCTTTGTGCGGAGTTTTTAAATTACTAATTCAATCTCTACTTTTTGTAGGTTTCGTCAGGTTTTCTGTTCCTTCTTGAGTCAGTTTCAGTGCTTTTTGTCATTTTAAGAATTTGCCCATTTAATCTGAGTTTTCTTATTCATTGATACATAGTTGTTCATAGTATCCCCCATGATCCTTTTTATTTCTGAAAAATTGCTAATAATGTTCCTTCTTTCTTTCCTAATTTCAATAATTTGAGTCTTCTCTTTTTCATGGTTAGTCTAGCTAAAATTTATCAGTTTTATTGATCTTCTCAAAAAATCAACTTTTGATTCTGTTGTTTTCTCTTTTTTCTGTTCTTTACTTCATTAAGTTTTTGCTTTGATCTTTATTTCCTTGATTCTGCTTCCTTTGGATTTAGTTTCTTTTTTGATGGAAGGTTAGGTCATTGTCTTGAGATCATTCTTTTTTCTATAATGGGCCTTTGCAGTTATAGATTTTCACTTAAACACTACTTTAGCTTTATCCTAACATGAATTTTGGTGTGTCATATCTTCATTTTTATTCATCCAAAAGTATTTTCTGATTTCCCTTGAGATCTTTGTTGACCCAATGAATATTTAGGAGTGTGTTGTTTAATTTCCACTTAACCAAATTTTCCACATTTTTTTTTCTGTTATTAATTTCTGATGAATCCATTATGGTTAGAGAACTTACTTTGTATGATTTCAGTCCTTCAAAATTTATTGAGGCTAGTTTATGACTTAGAGCATATGGTCTATCTTAGAGAGCATTTTATGTATATTTGAGAAGAATGTACATTCTATTGTTGGGTACAGCATTCTGCTGATGTCTCTTAGGTCTAGTTGGTTTATGGTATTGCTTCAGTTAGTTTTTGAGGTTTCTAAAAATGGTACCATACCAAATGTGACCATTACTGGCCTTGCTAGTCTCACCAGTGCCTTTGCATTTGTTATTCCTTCAGCCTGGAACATTCTTCCCCTGGGCAAAATTTAGTTTCATTTCTGCACATATGTCATCTTATCGGAAAGGCCATTCCTGACAACTTTTCCAGCCCAAATTTGTTTCCTGTCTTTTGATTCTCCTTTATTTTTTTACCTGTAGAACATGCTGCTACCTAAAAACACATGGTACATTTGTTTATTTTTCCACTCCCTTATTCACTGCTCTATCATCTAGTAGGTACTCAGAAATTATCAAGCAAGTATGTGGCTATGGAAATCTAGAAATTAGAGCAGAAGTTTTGATTGGAAACAGATATTTGAGAGTCATCTTTATAGAGGGAAAATTTGAACTCACAGGTAGAAAAAGTCATATAAGGCAAAAGTGAGGAATAAAAAAGGACCAGGACCTAACCCTGATAAATCCAACATCTGTTAAAGGTTTGGTAGGTGAGGAGACCTAGCAAAGAAGACTGAGAAGGAGCAACAGAGAGGTAGAAACATCATGGTTCTTTTAGTTTAGGGATTGCCTATACTAGCATTAAACTAAACTAGGAGGTGACACTGAAGCCAAGGAAGATGGCCATAGCCAACTCAGTGGAAGCCACTATGAAGTTCAGAAAGATAGATGTCTAAAGAAGTGAGTGTCAGGGGCACCTGGGTGGCTCAGTGGGTTAAGCCGCTGCCTTCAGCTCAGGTCATGATCTCAGAGTCCTGGGATCAAGTCCCGTATCGGGCTCTCTGCTGAGCAGAGAGCCTGCTTCCCTCTCTATCTCTCTCTGGCTGCCTCTCCGTCTACTTGTGATTTCTCTCTGTCAAATTAATTAAAAAAAAAAAAAATCTTTAAGAAGTGAGTGTCAGATACGGTGACATGAAGATTGTTGAGAATCTTGACAAGAACAGTAGAGTAGTACAAACAGAAGCAAGTCTGTGTATATTGAACAGTGTGTAGGCCATGAGGAAATGGTGATGCCACCTCAGTTTACAAAACAGTGATTATTCATTTACACCTTTTTATAAAAATCTGTAGGTAGAATCAAGCTTAGCAAGTTTCCTTTTCTTCTACCTGGTCTTTTCAGTGCTTAAAACTCCCAGATATTGAAAGTGTTCATTGATTCCTTAAAGAAAGTCTCTAAGATGTTGGAGGAAAAGGAAAGTTAGATGTTGAATGCAATCTAAGCCAGCTGGTCCTGGGTTCCCCCCACCCCTGCTTCTGAGAACTGGGAAACTTGTGACTAGACATAGCTACAGTACCCTCACTATCATCATCCCTTCATGACCGAACACGAATGCTCTTTGCAGTAAGTTTCCATTTGTTTTGATATAAATGTTTTGGGAAGAATCTGTCAGAACAGTAGTGACTGTTTCTGTTTGTTAAAGTAGTTTTCTCCTATCATTTATTTCGGGATTCTTGCCTTTAGACCATATGAAACTCAAGAAGATGTTTATCAACTTTATTATCACCATGATAATAATAGCCACCAGAAAACTAAAGTGTTGATGCAAGAGAATAGAGATTTGAGAAATAGACTCATGCATATATTGTCAATTGATAATTAGACCAAGATACAAAGAAATTAAATGGAGAAAACTGTCTTTTCAACAAATTGTGCTGGAGCAAGTGAAACACCTAGATGAAAAACAAAACCTCAATCCATATCTTATACCTTATGTAGAAATTAGTACAAAATGGATAATAGACCTGAATATGAATTTTCAAACTATAAAACATCTGAAGGAAAAAAACATAGGAGAAAATATCTGTGATCTTGGGTTAGGTAAAGATTTCTTAGATATAATACAAAAAAAAAAGGAAATATTTCCCTTAGTAACTATTTCATTCCAAACTCTTAACAATAAGCCCTTAGAGGAGCCTGGATGGCTCAGTTGGTTGAGTGTCTGACTCTTGGTTTTGGCTCAGGTTGTAATCTCAGGGTAATGAGATCCAGCCCAGCATCTTGAGCCCCGCATCCGGCTCTGCACTCAGTGGGGAGTATGCTTGTGATTCTCTCTCTCCTTTTCCTCTGTCCCTCCCACCGCTAAAATAACAAATAAATTTTTAAAAAAATAATAAAATACAATAAGCCCTTAGCTTAATAATTTGGTGTGTTCTAGAGAGGCTTTTTTGGTTAAAAGAAATAAAGGTTGCACTAAGGCCCTTAAATTTGAAATTCTGATCTGGCTTCTTCCTGCATTCTTCTCAGGGCAGAATTGAAGTTATATGAAGGGAAGTCTGTCAAGAAGTCTTGGGACGCCTGGGTGGCCCAGTTGGTTAAGCAGCTGCCTTCCGCTCAGGTCATGATCCCGGTGTCCTGGAATCAAGTCCCACATTGGGCTCCTTGCTTGGCAGGGAGCCTGCTTCTCCCTCTGCCTCTGCTTGCCATTCTGTCTGCCTGTGTTCACTCTCTCTCCCTCTCTCTCTGACAAATAAATAAATAAGTAAAATAAATATTAAAAAAAAAGTCTAGGTAGCCTGTTCCTGAGACTTTCACCACATCTATTCTGCCACTGTAACTTTGGTTCATCCATGCATTCATCATTGGCCTCATGGCCTTGACTGTATCTTTTGGCTTTTCCTTTTAAGCTTTGGCTTCTGTTGCTGCCTAATTATTTTGCCATTTTCTAAGTTTGACTCCCAGGAAAGGGAACCTAAATGGCCCAGATTATTTTTACATGTTCTAGGCTACTAAATGGATGTGTCAAAACAGCACTATCAGGGACACCTGAATGGCTCAGTGGGTTAAAGCCTCTGCCTTAAGCTCAGGTCATGATCCCAGGGTCCTGGGATTGAGCCCCGCATCATGCTTTCTGCTCAATGGGGAGCCTGCTTCCTCTCTCTCTATGCCTGCTTCTCTGCCTACTTGTGATCTCTGTCTGTCAAGTAAAATCTTTAAAAAACAACAACAACAAAAAACAGCACTATGGGCTGGTCAATGGCTCTGGGTAGGTTTGTGGGGACAAAGGGAGTTGACTACCAGGGATCCAAGGGGACAGGTAGGTGTAAAATACTGGTTCGTAAAATATGAACTGTACTTTCAGCTGGTAATGGGAACAATGGAGTTTCCCTTAGATGGGACCACGGATGTGACAAACACTATAATAGATATAGTTACTATAAAGTAAAATATTGATGTTTTTATTTTATTCTCCCAGAAACCACTGACCATCAACTTATTTTCTAGTTATGGTTCTATTATTATTTAGCCCCCCCCTTCTAAATCAATCCATAGTTGTTAGTGAGGTGAGTGTATAAAGTAGGAACTTCTGGCTTTCATATAGGGCAGAGGGTATCTGGGAACAGATTAGTTGAAGGGTCTCTGGCTGGCTCAGTCAATAGAGCATGGGACTCTTGATCTTGGGGTCATGAGCTCAAGCCCCACATTGGATATAGAGATTACTAAAATTAAAATTTTTAAATGATCTTGATTAATTGAAAGTTGTTATCAGAGGTCATTTAATACTTCTCCCTGCCTCTGGTTATAACACTAAAATCATGGTTTTCAAGGAGACAGTAGTCCATCTTCTTGTACTTTAGTCTGAGTTAGTAACTTCCTAGGCCAGTTCCTCATGGTATTTAATCCATTTTTTCCCAATGGGCTTCATAGTATCAACCCTGTAATGGTCATCCTGATACTAGATTCTGGTGTTCCCTCTTCCCTCACATGATGCTTATGTTGCTATTTTTCTTTCCCTTTAACAACCCGCTTTATAAGAAAGCCGAGTTATTTTTTTCTCTCTCCCTCAAAGAAATTACTATCCCCCCAAAGTGACACATACTCTTGCTGCTTAGTACTTTTTACATAGGCTGACCTTTTTGGTTTGTCATCTTCATTTTTGTTGGGGTCCTTAAATCTTGATTGTTAGTCTTAGGATCCCATAGAGAAACTGGGATTAGGTTGGTTGTTTGGATTTTCACTTGCCTGGAGGAACTGAGCTTGCATTTGCTTTCTTCTACAAGAATTGGTACATTTAAGATGGTCAGGTGGTGAATTTGGTTTGGCTAGATTTAATACATCTTGGGGAGATGGAACATCATGTACTCTGAGAAGAAAGATATTAATGAGGAGGGGAAGAATGGTTGCTTACCTAGGGTTTTGCCTATCAAACTCGAGTGTTGCTAGAAATCACTGGGGTAGCTTGCTAAAATGCAGATTTTAATTCAGTAGGTCTGGGGTGAGGCTCAACATCTAGGATTCTTCAGTTCTAACAAGTTTGCAGAAGATGTTCATGCTACTGGCATGCAGACACACTTAGAGGAGTAAGAACATATGGGGTTGATATTCCCATATAGGCATCTCTGAACAGAAGCTCCTTGTATCGCTCCCCTTCGTTGCCAGAGAATTTGAACAGGCCAAGACTGAAGCGGGTGGTAAAATTCAAGAACAACCCAATACCAGATAAAGAAAAAAAGGAGTATTGTTCTAACCAAAAAGAGCTCAGGAAGGTAAGAACTTTTTAAGATAAGAATCTGTTTAATCCTCTATCTCATTGTATTCTCTGCTTTTTTGGTATGAGGATTATTTTAGGATATCTCGTCTTCTTTCTCATTACTTCTACTTTTATCTCTTTGTTCTTTATGTCTTCCTTGTCTTTTTTACATTGTACCCATATATAAAATATTTAACAATAAATATCTGTTATATTATACTTTTGAAAATAATGTTGGCATACTTCTTCCCAACCTTCTTTTATAAGATTTGAGAGGACACAAGGAAACCTGGAATGGTAAGAATATTTACTGCTGTTTTACCTGTATTCTGACAGAAACAGCATAATGAAGCACACTGGTTTGGTAGGAGGCAACTTTTAAAAAATTTAGTTGTCATTCCCTACCCCTCCTTTTAAAAAAAATCTGAATACTATTTTATAAAATCAGCATATGATAGTATAGAAGTTATACATAAACAAAAGAAGCTGTTGTGAAATGCCCATAATCCCATAGACCAGAGACTATTATTGTCAACATGTGGTGTACATTCTTTGAGACTCTTTGATGCAGTTTTTTTTTCTTTTATTGAAGTGGTATTACATAGAATCTAAAAAAAATAAGCAGAATGGGACATCTGAATGATTGAGTCAGTTAAGCGACTGCCTTTGGCCCAGGTCGTGATCCTGGAATTCCAGGATCAAGTCCTACATTAGGCTCCCTGCTCAGCAGAGAGTCTGCTTTTCCCTCTGACCCTACCTGCTGCCCCCCCGCCACCCACCCCGTGCTCTCTCTTTCTCATTATCCCTCAAATAAATACAATCTAAAATAATAATAATAATAAAGTGGTATTACAAAGTACGAGTTTTCTCACTTTCTTAAGAATATCATGAATTTATTTTTGTGACAAGGAAATTAATATACAATATAACTTTATAGTGCATAATAGGAATATAATGTGTGAAATATGATTTGCTTAACTAAGACTCTTATTTATTAGTAATCTTTCTCTATTATAAACCTGCTAGGATATTGATTTTTACAGCCAAATCTTTTTGCATTTTTTTTTCAAAGGGTGTACATATTTTTAATAAGTCTCCACTCCTGGTTTTTAAATCTTTAACATGAAAATTGGCAGTGGGGGGATTCTTGTCATCCTCAGGGCTTAGGTCTAAAGAAGACAGTTTCTCTCTGTGACATTAATGTCATTCAGATGCTGGAGGAAGATTCTAACCAGGGCTCTCTGATTGGTGATTTCTCCAAGGTGAGTTTGGTTATATTCATCTTATATTCCATTGAGTCATTTTGGGTCTGAGTCTTTTTTTCTTTACTTAAAGAGGACACTAGGTATAATTATGCATCCTCACCAAGGACTATATGATAAACTGAAGATGCTCTGGTGGTAGATTTAGACCCCAAGCCTTTCTAGTGAGAAGGTATTTCTTATTCATTTTGGGAAAATCCAGAGCAGTGGGGAAGCATGAGGCATTTTACTTTTTTCCTTTTAAAAATATCTTTTAAAAATATCTTTTAATACTATGTAAATAATACTTGGTCATTACAGAAAAAGTAGAAAATGAAGTATACCTCAAGTCTTATAAAAATATTATTGCTTTGGGGGCACCTGGATGACTCAGTCAGTTGAGCATCTGCCTTGGCCTTGGATCATGATCCCAGAGTCCTGGAATTGTGTCCCCCATGGGGCTCCCTGCTCAGCGGGGAGTCTACTTTTCCCTCTGCCTTTTCTCCTTCTCTCTCCCTCTCTCTCTTTCTGGCTTACTCTCTCTCAAATAAATACATAGAAGTTAAAAATATATATATATTTATAAAATATAAATATATATACATACATACATGTATATATATGTATATGTATGTGTATATATATGTGTATATATACATATATATTGTATATGTATATACACACATATATATACACAATTTATATATATATATATATAATTGCTTCTAATATCTCGGTACATACTCCTCCAGACTTTTTTCTATGTGTTTTCACACTTACACATACCCAAATACATTTTTTTGTTTTTTCACAAAAAATAGTTTTTACGTTTTGTGATCCACTGGCTTTTTTCCTCATCATTTAGTGTATCAGGAACATCTTTTCATGTCAATAAACAATTCAGCTTCATCATTTTGTATTTTTAATAGTATAGTATTTCATTTTTTGGGCTGCCCATAATTTTTTTATTTTTATTTTTTTAACATCTTAAGTTTATTTTTTTTTTTCATGTTCCAAGAATCATTGTTTACGCACCACACCCAGTGCTCCATGCAATATGTGCCCTCCTTAACCTTAATACCCACTACCAGGCTTACCCATCCCCCCACCATAACCCTCAGTTTGTTTCTCATATTTTTTTTTAATTACATTTTTTAAAAAAATGTTTAAGTTAATCTCCACACCCATGTGGGTCTTGAACTCAAAACTCCACAATCAAGAGTTGCATGCTTTACTGACTGAGCCAGCCAGGCACCCCTGCTCATAATTTCTTGTAGGATATTTACTTTTACAATTTTTCCTTATGAAGTATACCAAGACGGGCATATTTGTAGCTTTTTTTTTTTTTGTAGCTAAATCTAAAACTTTGTGTGAGTTCTTAATTCATTCCTTAGAATCACTGCATAGAAATGGAATTGCTGCATATGTGCATTATGGAGACTACTGATTCTTTTGAAGGCATCTGGGGCTTTATTTATTTATTTATTTATTTAAGAATGAGAGAGCGAGAGAGTGCACATGTGCAGGGGCTGGGGTGGTGGCAGAGGGAGAGGGAGAGAGAGAATCTTAAGCAGGCTCCAAGCCCAGTGCAGAGCCCATCATGGAGCTCAATCTCAGAATCCTGACATTGTGACCTGAGCTGAAATCAATAGTCGAAAACTCAACCCAGGTGCCCCACATGTGGAGTTTTAAAGGTCATTTGGAAAGAAGGACAATATATAGGTCTTTGATTTCAAATTGAGGTTTAGAAAACTTGCTCTTATTTCAGTTCTTGGGTATTTCTAGGTATATGCGCTGCCAACCGTGTCAGGGAGACACCAAGATCTGAAGTACGTCAGCCCAGAAACAGTAAGCAGATTTCTGGAGATGGTAACTGGTTGCATAAGCTACCATCTGGTCTGTTCTGTCCCTAAAATCCCCACTTCCATTGTATTTCACGATAGTCACTCACATAGGCTTCTCATTCAACTTGACGCTGTGTTAAAGAACTCCCATTTATCCCATTCTTTTGCTTTTGTTTTTAATTAAACAAATGATAGATAATTGTTATGGAAGCAAGCAAGGAAAGAAGGGAGGGAAGGAAAAAAGTTAAAATCACTCAGTTTGGGCAAACTTACATCCTGATTTACAATCCCATTGACACCTTTCAGTGCATGATAATTATTAATAGTATTCTCTTTCACTGTCAAAAGTGTCCTAGTTTGTGCAATAATTATTTGGTCACCCTACCCATAATCTCACCACCAAAGATAACCACTAGTAATAGTTTCCTTGTGGCCTTCCAGATTTTATTCTGGAATATATTTGATAAAAATAGGATCATAATGAACATGTAGTGTTGAAGAGTAGCAAGACATTGTAAACATCTTTCTACGTCAGTAAACAAATCTATATTATCCTTCTAATGGCTATATATATATTGGCATGTATAATTTAACCCCCATTTTTGAATAGTTAAGTTATTTGTAACTTTTTTAATTATTTGATAACTTGAGCTAATATTTAAATTATTTGATAGCCTAAAATAATGGCTGAGATGACTATTGTGCCATGAATTTGTGTACTTTTCTGTTCACTAAAGATGTTGGGAAAGAAGTTGCTGGTTCAAAGTGTAAATACATTTACATTTACAAAGTTCGCTGCAGAAAGGTTGAACCAATTTGCACTCCTACAAGTATCTCAAGGATATCAACCCTTTTCTGAAAGACTTGCTTGCTTCCTTTACAATGGAACCATTTCCCATTTCGTCTTGGAAAGTCAGAATCGCTCCCTGCTACCTGTACTACTGCAGAAGCGCTTTGGTGTCTTCTGAGAGGCTGATTGCAGCCACACCTGCCTCCAGATGAGTGCCTTGAATATGTTTTTCCCTGATGTCTCGGCAATACCAGCTACTTTGGTGCTCCAAAAAGACCATTTCGTATTTTATCCTTTTGAATGAGCGGTAGGGATGAGCCATTGCCCCATTTCAAATATAAGTGACTTTTGGAGATTGGGCATCGGGTGAAATTCTGAGTGACTAAAGGGAGTGCAAATCAGGAACCATGTGATTGACTCTTGTCTCCCGAAGTGATAGGGAACAGGGTGTTCAATCATCATTTCTGTAGGTGGCTGCCTTGCTATCAGGGAAGTTCCAGAGCTTGATTGAGAAGTTTTATATCATCGATTGCCGCTATCCATATGAGTACCTGGGAGGACACATCCGGGTAAGGTTACATTAGTGGGGAGGTGCTGGAGGTAGCTCTTTAATGAGTAGAGCCTATGGACATAGGTCCTATGAACTCCAGAACCAGGGCAGAGCTTCTACTTTTGGAGCACATCAAGGCTGCAAGTCCTCATTCTTGTTCTAATTCTGTAAACCTTGAGCAATTTACTTTCCCTTTCCCTCCTAGACCAATCTCCCTTTATTCTATTGGAGCCAAGAGCTCCTACTTGGAATTAAAATATTTATCTAAGGATGGAGAAGAACCTTGCAGACACTCATAGACATTCTTCACAATGATTCCTATGCATTGGAGGGGGGGCAGTCAGATCTACAAACATTTATTGAATACCTACTACATGCCAAGCTCTATGCTAGACTTTGGGGATAGACAGAGAAATAATTAGATCGTGTGCCCTGAAAGTGCTTATAGTCTAGACTTCCTGGCCCAAATATTCCAAGATGGTATCCCAGTTATTTCTAAGTATTGGAACTATCCACAGGCCCTTAAGGAAATACTGAAATTTTTCTACAGGAAGCCTTAAACTTGTACAGTCAGGAAGAACTGTATAACTTCTTTCTGAAGAAGCCCATTGTCCCTCTCAACACCCAGAAAAGAATAATCATCGTGTTCCACTGTGAATTCTCCTCCGAGAGGGGTCCCCAAATGTGAGTGTGTATATGGGGTAGGGTGGGTGTTAGAAATGGACCTTGAATTGGGACTTAAAACCAGGGAGACTTCCCAGACCAGTTCAGGCAGAGATTGGAATGAATGAATGTAGTCTTTCCATTGTAGTTTAAAGTTAAGGGGTAGAAAGAAAGGTTTCTAAAATTTAAAAAGTTTGGAGCAGTGAAGGAAAAAGGATTGGAAATGAAGAGGAGAAAGAGTGACTTGCTTGAATCTTGTTTTGCAAGGACAGTGAGATCTGGAGGTCCTTTTAGGTTACCCGTAGTCAATTCTTCCTTCCCCTCCCCAGTGAATGACACATGGAATCCTGACCTTGCTTCTCTCCACCCCACCCACCTCTGGGTTTTCTCTAAAGGTGCTGCTCTCTGAGACAAGAGGACAGGGCTCTGAATCAGTATCCTGCATTGTACTACCCAGAACTATATATCCTCAAGGGGGGCTACAGAGACTTCTTTCCAGAATATACGGTAAAGGATGGGCCACATGGGGCAACAACAGGAGAGCTCAGGCTTGGGGGAGCCAACTTGAGCATGCAACTTCCAGGGCCTGCAAAGCCCTCCAAGAACAAACTCCTGCTCCTTCTTAGCTACCACCAGCAGCATCTCTATTAAACCTAGTAAAGTTCTGGAGACTAGAGTATCCCTTACTTTGTCCCCTACCTTTCAGGAGCTGTGTGAACCACAGAGCTACTGTCCTATGCATCATCAAGACCATAAGGCTGAGCTGCTGAGGTGTCGAAGCCAAAGCAAAGAATGGGAAGGAGAGCAGCAGCTGCAGGAGCAGATTGCCTTACTGGTGAAGGATGTGAGCCCATGATAGTGGGTCAGTGATTGGCTGTCTAGGAGTCTCCAAAAGACACAATAGAAATGCTGAGCAGAAAGAAGCCATGTTGTATATGACTAAACCCAGGATTGTTAGAAGATGTTTGCAAGCCAACAAGCTGCCAAGCTAATAAAATTCCAGGCCTGGGGGTTGGTTTTAGCAGAGGTGCTGGGTGGTGACTGAGTCCTGGAGCTGGCTCTAGAAGGGTGTGGCCTTGAGTTACCTGGAGATTTGTGTTGCTTCAGGAAGTGTTTGCATTCTCTTTCCATTTAGACACGTCCTCTCACAAGCCGGCTAGCTCTTTCCCTGGGTTTCTGCCTGTTGCAACAGAGTTGTCCAACTTTTTTCTCTGTACTTGCCTTCTGTGTTTCCTTCTCTCCCCTTTTCTTAAATGGGAAAATAAACACTGCAGAATGAGAAATTTGATTGTGAACCCTGTCTACTCCTAGAAAATCTTTATAAGGAAGAGATCATCAAATTCATCTCTTTTAGACAAAGGTATAACAATCTTGATATATAGCTGAGGCCAAGGTGCTTTTCTCTAGACCGTTTGTTCTCAGATTTGGGCTCTGGACCATAGGCATTATCTGAATTTGTTTGAAATGTAAATTTTCAGGCCTCACAGCAAGACCTCTGGGGGCTCAGAATTACGGGTTTTAAATTTTTTCCCTTTTAAATGATTCTGATGCATGCTGAGGCTTGAGAACCACTAAATACTGGAAGTAAGGAAAACTTTTGTTTTGTTTTGTTTTTTTAAGCAGGGGTTGGGTGGGGTGAGGTAAGGGGAAGAAGCAGAGGGAGAGGGGGAGAGAGAGAAGCTCACTGCCCAGCGCAGAGCCCGAGGTAGGGCTCACTTAACCAACTGAGGCACCCAGGCACCTCTTAAGGAAAACCTTTTAAATTGCCTTCTTTAGCAATATTCCAGCTTTCCTTTTCTAGACCATTCCAAGTATGAGTTACCTAAAAGTATGCTCCACACTCAGCACTCCATGATAACTAGGTTCAGAAAACCATAGTGTTTAACATCTGTAAAGCAGGTTATAGGCCTGAGTTGGGCTTAAAAAGATTCCTTATCTAGGGTTGCCTGGGTGGCTCAGTGGGTTAAGCCTCTACCTTCAGCTCAGGTCATGATTTCAGGGTCCTGGGATTGAGCCCCACATTGGGCTCTCCGCTCGGTGTGGAGCCTGCTTCCCCCTGCCTCTCTGCCTACTTGTAATCTCTCTCTCTCTCTCTGTCAAATGAATAGATAAAATCTTAAAAAAAAAAAAAAAGATTCCTTATCTACAACCTCCATAGACTTTTGACTTTTCCCATTTCCCATCTCTTTCCTTGACTTCATTTCCCATCTCACAGAGAGGAGTTTAGGACTTGGGATAGTTGGAAGTAGAGATATGTGCTGTCTGAAGGTAGGGAATAAAAGGATAAAAAAGTAGCAAACAAGAGCCATTAGACTTAAGGAAGACCTTTTAATTACTTCTTCTTCTTTTTTTTTTTTTAAAGAAAACCTTTTAGGGGCACCTGGGTGGCTCAGTTGGTTAAGCATCTGCCTTCGGCTCAGGTCATGATTTTAGGGTCCTGGGATCAAGCCCCACATCAGGCTCCTTGCTCAATAAGGAGCCTGCTTCTCCCTCTCCCACTCCCCCTGCTTGTGCACCCTCTCTGTCAAGTAAATCTTTAAAAAAAAAAAAAAAAAAAAAAAAAAAAGGAAGCCTTTTAAAGTGCATTCTTCAGCACTATCCCAGGCTTTACATTCTTAGAGTTGTTAAGGCAGGTAGGCTTTTGTCTTCATAGTGAGATACACCCCTATGTTCCTGGAGTGGCAGTGGAATTGACTCAAAATTGTCACTCTCCCATATTAACCTAGTGGGAGTGATAGCCCAGGACTAGAAAAAGACAAAGATGGGCGCCTGGTTAGCTCAGTGGGTTAAGCCTCTGCCTTTGGCTCAGGTCATGATCTCAGGGTCCTGGTATGGAGTCCCACATCGGGCTCTCTGCTCAGCGGAGAACCTGCTTCCCCCTCTCTCTCTGCCTGCCTCTCTGCCTACTTGTGATTTCTGTCTCTGTGTGTCAAATAAATAAATAAAATCTTAAAAAAAAGAAAAGAAAAGGACAAAGAGCTCTGAAGCCTGGCTGAGTCAGAATAGAGACCAAAGTGACCTCTTCCTGAGTTCTGGAGCATGGAAACCTTTTTTAAGTGAGCGGGAGGGAAGAAGGGCTGTGGCTGGACTGATGTCGGCAAGCGGGGGCCAGGGCCCTTCTGGAGTGCCTTCTGTGTGACTCCCAGCAGAGGGCACTGTAGTATTCTTTAATGCAGCTTCTAGAGCCTGCTGCCTCCACCGCCCAATCCTGCCTCTGCCCACAGGAAAGCTACCTGGACTTCTCCCTGAGCCCTTGAGCTCAGAGCTCAGAAGGGCGGAGGGGAAAGGAGAGAAAAGCTGTTTCCCATTAGGTGCAGATGGCTGAGGGGAGTCCTCTGCTCCTCTCTCCCACCCCCACGTACTTATCCCTGCCAAACAGGTACTCCTGGTGGCCTGAGGAGGAAAATATTTGAAGCACCTCTACTTCCAAGTATGAGGAAGGGATCCCCTAACTCACTGCCTAGCTTAGTGGGTCATTTCCTGTTTGTTTTCCCCAGAAAAGTGGAACCAACCCTCCCCCCTGCAGGAAGAGACTGGTACACATGTTCCCATTACAGTAATCTTAATTAAGTGGAAGTTTGGAGTTGCAAAACAAAAACTAGAGCTTAATTATTTTTATCTACTTTGTGGAAAAAAAATTGTATTTGCCTAAAAGGCTCCATTTGCTGCCTGTATAATTCTTATAATGTCCTCCCTTTGCATAGGTGCCATGTGATTTGATTCATGTTGTTTTCAGGAATAATAATAGTAACTAATATTTTTCAGGTGCTTACTGTATGCGAGACTTTTTATGAACTCATTTTATATGTATAAACTCATTTAATTTTCACAGCAATTCTGTGAGGCAGGCACTTACTATTTTGCACATTTTACAGGTAAAGGAATTGAGACACAGAGGGATTAAGTAACTTGTTTAAGGGATGCCTGGGTGGCTCAGACAATTAAGTGGCTGCCTTCCACTCAGGTCATGATCTCAAGTGGAGCCTGCTTCTCCCTCTGTCTACTCTGCCTGCCCCTCCCCGCTGCTTGTGCTCTCTCTCTGACAAATAAATAAAATCTTTAAAAAAAAAAGTGACTTGTTTAAGATCACACAGCTAATGAACAGTAGAGTTGGGGTTTGAACCCAGGCAGTATGGCTCCAGTGTCTATACCCTGAATGGATTTGCTGTTACCAAATCCTCATCAAAGAATAGCATGCCTTTCTATTCACTGTATTAGATGTTAAATATATAAGAGCCTCAATTATAGATTATTTTTTTTTTAAGATTTTATTTATTTATTTGACAGAGAGGTCACAAGTAGGCAGAGAAGCAGGCAGAGAGAGAGGAAGGGAAGCAGGCTCCCTGCTGAGCAGAGAGCCTGATGCGGGACTCAATCCCAGGACCCTGAGATCATGACCTGAGCCGAAGGCAGTGGCTCAACCCACTGAGCCACCCAGGCGCCCCTCAATTATAGATTCTTAAGAAGTCAGGGTTGTATGGGTTGCTTGGGCTCCACAGATGAGACTAAGGGCTAAGACCCCAGGCGGGAGACCTTGGCATGTGTTGTATATTAGGTTAGCTTTATACTAACACTGATTGTATTTGTTCAACATAAAGTCAAGAAATGAAGATTCTTTCTAAAAACAAGGTTTTTGGGGGCGCCTGAGTGGCTCAGTGGGTTGAGCCACCGCCTTTGGCTCAGGTCATGATCTCGGGGTCCTGAGATCGAGTCCCGCATTGGGTTCTCTGCTCGGCAGGGAGCCTGCTTCCCTCTCTCTCTCTGCCTGCCTCTCTGCCTACTTGTGATCTCTACCTGTCAAATAAATAAATAAATAAATAAATAAATAAAATATTTAAAAACAAAACAAAAAATGGTTTTCAGGGGGTGCCTGAAAAACTGACTTGACTGGCTCAGTCATTTAGGCCTCTGACTCTTGATTTCTGCTTGGGTTGTGATCTTGGGGTCATGAGATTGAGCTTCACGTTGGGCTCCAGTCTCAGTGTGGAGTCTGCTTTTTGCTTGTCCATCTCTATATGCTCCTCCCCCACTTGCTCTTTTTTTCTCAAATAAATACAATACATTTTTTTAAAAACAAAAACAAAACATGGTTTTCAGTCTTAGTCCAGGACCTGGCTGACCTCTGGCATAGAGAAGGGAGGAGCATTTTCCTTTTCTCATCAGGATTATAAAGTGGGAGGGGGTATGGAAGAATAGATTTCCCCCTTCCCCATTCAGTTCAGGCAAATGTTGAGGAAACACCAGTTCCTTTAAATGTGTATCTGGGGTTGTCAATTCTAATTACCACAGGTATTCAATTATACTGTTCCTGCCCTCAAAAGTCTGGCAAGGTAGAGAATGGTTCCCTTTTTTTCTATCCCTGTATGCAGTCTGGCCCACTAGCAAAGGAAAAAGGTACTGTAGCCTCCATCTCCAAGGCAGTAAGTCTGGTGGTGGGAGCAGGTCAAGTTCACAGAAAAATTAACTCCTGCATGCTACTTAGAATGATAACATTTATTCACTGTGTGCTCTGTGCCAGGCACGATGAGAAACTCTTTACTATATACTTGTGTAATCCTGATAACTGTTACATGAAGTAGATACTATTATTAATTTTACTCCTGCAGAAACTGAAGCAAGGAAAAATTAAGTGCTGTGCCCAAGGTCATCCAGCCTTTGTTGAAAATGGCAGTTGAATCCAGGCAGTCTATAAAGCTTGTGTTCATAACTATTCACCATACTGCTAAGACCCTAGGTGAGGGTAGCAGCAGGAATTAAAGCTTCCAGTGAGAGAGGGCTTGAGAGAAGGCAGAAAACCATGATTACAAATGAAAATGGAGTAAGATACAAGGTTTTTAGACTGTTGAGCCCAAGCAGCGGATTGCAAAGCCTCTCAGGGCAGGGTTTGTCTCTTAATCATTTTTGCACCTGGTTCAAAGTTGAACCCGTAATCAGTCTCAAAAGACATTACTGAATTGAATGATAGCTGAGTAGCATCATCTTTGTAGAAAGGACAGGCTCATTTGTCATTATCCACAAGGTTCCCAAAGGCAATGCTGCTTATCTAGCAGGTGTTGGCAGTCACAGGGGATGTGGTTGGTGGGGAGAGGGTGTGCTGGAAGAGCTGTCCATATAACTCCTGGAGTCATAATTATTTACAGAGGCTTCCTCATCCCTCCCCTACCTTTGGCTTCCAATCATCATCCAAGGCCCAGTGATGTCAGGCTCTCCACTCCAGTGCCCAGACAGAAAGATGGTCCAGCATCTCATTCTCACAGAAAGGCTGGCCTGTTACAGGTAGAATTGGGCATTGCTGTCAGCCTAGCAGTTTGAGTTTGTTCCTGTCTTCCTGGTCCATTCCATGGGGATGGCACTGAATGGACACTCAGAGTATGCATCCTGAGCACATGCCTTTTCTCACCCGATCCTGCCACCCAAACTTGATTGGACTTGTTTGCTGAAGGAGGGTTGGAGCAGAGGTGACACCTCTTAACTCCTCCCATCCCAACCTCTATTGATTCATAGGTCTTTCAGCTATTTCTTAGCATCCCAACCATCTGAAATGGTTACCAGTTGGGGCCCCTGGGTGGCACAGTTGGTTAGGCACCTGACTCTTAGTTTTGGCTCAGGGCTGATCTCAATATTGTAAGATCAAGTCCTGAGTCAGGCTCTGTGCTCACTGAGTCTGCTTGAGTTTCTCTCCCCTGGCTATGCATGCTCTCTCTCTCTCTCTCTCTCTCTCAAATAAATAAAATCTTGAAATTGTTTCCCTTTGCTTTTTTTTTTTTTTAAAGATTTTATTTACTTATTTGACAGATCACAAGCAGAGAGGCCAATGTGGGGCTTGATCCCAGGACCCTGGTCATGACCTGAGCTGAAGACAGAGGCTTAACCACTGAGCCACCCAGGTGCCCCTGCCTTTTTTTTTTTTTTTTTTAATTTTATTCATTTATTTGAGAGAGAGAGCAGAATCAGGGGGAATGGCAGAGGGAGAGGGAGAGTGGACTTAACGCTGGGGCTCGATCCCAGGACTTTGGGATTATGACCTGAGCTGAAGGCAGACTCTTAGCTGACTGAGCCACCTGGTGCCCCAAGTTACCCTTTGCTTTTATTTTTTTTATTTTTTTTTTTAAAGATTTTATTTATTTATTTGACAGAGAGAAATCACAAGTAGGCAGAGAGGCAGGCAGAGAGAGAGAGAGGAGGAAGCAGGCTCCCTGCTGAGCAGAGAGCCCGATGCGGGACTCGATCCCAGGACCCTGAGATCATGACCTGAGCCGAAGGCAGCGGCTTAACCACTGAGCCACCCAGGCGCCCTACCCTTTGCTTTTAAATCCCATTTTGAAACTATTGCCAGAGTGGAGTGGACAGTGGGGGCTATCTGTGCCCAGCTACAGCTTTCTGACTTAACATACAGAGGTAGTATGGAGCTGGGGGAAATCAGGCCCTGTATAAAAGCTGAGGAGCCAGATGTTCACTTTCACAGCTCTCCTGGAAGACTGGAAGGGCAGATAGAGATTAAAATGAAGACCAAACTCCATTTAAAGTGCATTACAGCTCAGGAACTAGCTCCCCCTGGGCAGGAGAAGGGAGGAAACGGCACAAGAGGCCACATCTCTCCTTCCTTATCTAGGGCCACATGTCTCTCTACCAGCTTTGTGAAGTGTGATTTACACCCCTGGCTGGAATGACTCTCTTTCTGGGCTGATTACATCGGCAAATGCCCCCCAGAGGCCACAGCAGGCTGGCCATATTCAGAAGCAGCAGCCAATAAATCTCAGAGGTTTATATTGCACTTCTCAATACCCTCCTCCTGGCCCTCTGCCAGGCCTCTGCACAAGTGAGGAGAGGGTTTGGGCTGCAGGGGTTGGGGATGAAACCCTCCACTTCCTTTTATCATCCTCTCTCTTCCTAAGCACTTAGTTATTCTTCCAAGTCATTGTGTCTCTGTTTTTACCCTGGGAGCTCTTGGGAATCAACCCTACCCCCCCAAAAATACCCTTACCCTTGTGGGTAGAAATCCTGGGCTCTGAGCAAAGCTGTGTTTCTACCTCCCTGTTTAATCTTAGTAGAGTAGGTTGCTTTCTGAAACATACCTGAAGATGAGGAGGCTCCTAAAGTGGTCTTTCTAGCCACCTTCCTCAGCGATCCTGTCGTTCCTCCAGGTAATTCTCTAACCTGAACAGAGTTTAATCCTTCCACCCTCCCTCATGACAGTGAATTTTGGAGGAAGCTAGTCTGGCGTTAAGTCCTGGAATCTGGCCGCAGGACTGTCCTCAGCACAGCCATTTCACCTGTCTGGGACCTATTTGCAGAATCATAGGTTAATGGTAACAGCCCAAGCTTACCCTTGAAGTTCTTCAACGGGTAATGGAGGCATGGATGTGCAAATTCTAAGAGGAAAAATAAATACTAGAAGTGAAACTGCCCTTATGCTGACTTGCTCAGCTTTTGCTACAAGATTTCACTTGTTCCTGGAGGGGGTGGGGGTCCAGCAAATAAGAAATGGTGCTTTTCTTGGTAAATACTTGGGCCCACGAGATGGGGACTCTCCGGAGGCAGCTGCCGCAATTGTCTTGGGCAGAATTCTCTAACGGAAGTGGGCAGCGGCGCGCAGGTGGGCAGGCTCGGGTAGAGCACCCTCTTGCACGCGGTCGCCGGGGCACCTAACTTCGCTCATCCCCACCCCCGCGGCCCTCTGCCTAGAGTAGAAGCGGCGTTGTGGTGCGTCCGAGCACTTTGGAGTTGGAGGGCGGCGCCCAGGACCCTGGTGGGAGAGTGTCGGCGCTACGCGGGAGGAAGGGCGGGAGGCGGCGTTGGAGGAGCCCCGATCGCAGAACCTCTGGGCGAGGAGCGAGGAGAGCGCGGCGCCCGGCGCTGGCACAGCGTCTCGGACGCGGAAGGCTGGCGTGAGGACCAAGCCATGGCGCGTCCTCCAAACCCGCGAACACTGCCGCCCGCGCTCCTGCTGCTGATGCTGGTATCTCTGCGGCTCCGAGCCGGTGAGTGTCGTCTGTGAGTCCACCGGCCGGTTCCGGCCGGGGCGTTAGGGGGAGGAAAGGGGAGCATAGACCGGGTGCGGGTCACAGGTGTCCATCTGTCGGAGGAAGGAAGCCCAGGGTGCTAGGAAGGAGGTACCTTGAACGCATAATACAGTTTTTGAACTATTATAGATTGAATGCCAGCCATGGCCGGGACACCCACGCATATCCCGTTTCCACCACCCCCCACCCCCACCCAGTCCCGCCTCGTCCCTCTTTTGAGGAGCGTCTGCACAGACATAGAACAGTTGCACCCAGGCCACTTCCCCGACAGCATCTCTAGAAGGCGGGAAGAATCAGAAGCAGGACAGCCCTTTGCTGCTCACTGGCTTCAAGTCTTCCACTCCCTGTAAGGACTGGGGAAGTGGACTCTAGGTACAGATGAAGAAAGAGAAGTTTTTGTTTGAACTGACTTCTCACAAATTAGGGTTGTAATCTGCTGCTAGAACTTGCTAACATTATTTGAGAATATTTCTTGTCACCAACCTACTTCCACCCACCCCCCTTTCAGGACATATTTGTATTGTTTTAATTGGAGCAGAAGACTTGCTACAGGGGAAGATGGCTCAGCACAGTGCCTTGCCCTATTATAGATACATAAAAGGTACTTTGTGGAATATATAGTTCAAGGTCTGGTTTTAGGACCATGCCATTCCCCGGACAATGGTAGCCTGGGATCCATGATCTCAGGGAACATGCCCATGACCTTTGGGAGTGGGATGAATGCGTGGAATCTTATTATGAGACTCTTGCATAGAGCCCGAGTGGGGGAAATCCTGAGGCAGTGATCACACATGGACCCATCAGCTAGGGCCATAAAGTAGTACTTGAGGAACACAATCTTGACTGCAAGACAGGTATGGAAGAAGAGAGGGAAAGCTCTGGTTTGTCCAGATTGACTCCATCAGTAAATCAGGGCAGCAAAGTATCATTGGTCTGATTTGACTTCCCAGAAAATTTCACTAACCCTAATGGTATAGCTGCACATCAAGATTAGGGTAAACATTAAACACCTTCCTAATTAATCAGTTATGTAGCAAGTTCCCCCTTGTTATGATGAAATTTAACATTGCCCCTACTTTTCTTTTGTTGAGCTGTGATTGCTCCTAAATCCACCTCTGTTCAGACTCAGTGAACCATCATCTATGAAATAGGAGAGATTTACTTCTGACAATTGTTGTGACTCAATATTTAGTCCAGTTTTAGCAATGAGGCTTAGACTTGTTACATCTCTTTCATTAGGCACTTATTGGTACCTACCAGAAGTAACCTCTTAAACATTTAGTATTTCTCACACTGCTTAAATCCCTGTTTCCCTTTTGGTAAAGATAAATATCTTATGCCTTCCCTAAATTTTTTTTGAAATTTAAAAGCTTTTTTCATCTTCCACATATGTAATGATCAAATATGCTTTTTTGAACCTTTGTAAATTCTGATACAGCCCTTAAAGGGGCCTAACGCATCTCTTCCCTCCTTTGAGAAACACTGGTTTAATCCAAACTCCTTACCTTACATTTGGGCAACTAAAGTTCAGAAAGTGAAGGCACGGGGTGCCTGGGTGGCTCAGTGGGTTAAAGCCTCTGCCTCGGCTCAGGTCATGATCCTGGGGTCCTGGGATCGAGCCCCACATCGGGCTCTCTGCTGAGCGAAGAGCCTGTTCCCCCTTTCTCTCTGCCTGCCTCTCTGCCTTCTTGTGATCTCTGTCTGTCAAATAAATGAACAAAATCTTAAAAAAGAAAGAAAGGAAGGAAGGAAGAAAGAAAGAAAGAGAAGGCAGAACTGGGACTAAGGTGAATGAGTGAAGGGGGGGTACCAAGAAACAGTAGTCAAGATAAAAAGTATTTTAATGCAGTATTTTTAATTTTATTTATTTATTTTAAAAGATTTTATTCATTTGACAGACAAAGATCACAAGTTAGCAGAGAGGCAGGCAGAGAGAGAAGGGGAAGCAGGCTCCCCACTGAACAGAGAGCCCGATGTGGGGCTCAATCCCAGGACCCTGAGATCATGATCTGAGCCGAAGGCAGAGGCTTTAATCCTCTGAGCCACCCAGGTGCCCCAATGCAGTATTTTTTTTTTTTATTAAAGATTTTATTTATTTATTTATTTCACAGACAGAGATCACAAGTAGGCAGAGAGGCAGGCAGAGAGAGAGAGAGAGAGGGAAGCAGGCTCCCCGCTGAGCAGAGAGCCCAATGTGGGGTTGATCCCAGGACCCTGGGATCATGACCTGAGCTGAAGGCAGAGGCTTTAACCCACTGAGCCACCCAGGTGCCCCAATGCAGTATTTTAAAAATATATTTCAGGTTTGTTTTTTTTTTAAAGTAATCTCTGGGTCCAACATGGGGCTCCACCAACTGAGCCAGCCAGGTGCCCTTCAGTGTAGTATTTTTAAAAAATCAAAATTTTTTAAATTAAAAAAATTTTAAACAACTGCCTTCAGCTCGGGTCATGATCCTGGAGTCCCAGGATCGAGTCCTGGATCAGGCTCCCTGCTCAGTGGGAGCCTGCTTCTCCCCTCTCATGCTCTTTCTCTCTCATTCTCACTCTCTCTCTCAAATAAATAAATAAAATCTTTTTTAAAAATTTAAAAAAATCAAAATCAGTGCTCGCTTCAGCAGCACTTACACTAAAAATCAAAATCAACGTTCCCCCCAAAATCCATGGTGAGCGAAATGTAAAAAATTTAAATAAAGAGTGATAATGCTATGCTGAAGCTTATTAGATCCTGAAGCAAAAGGTGTGATCAATACTACTGATACTGCTTTTGTTTGTGCATTGGGTATGACCAGTTCTTAGGGTGCGTCCTATTTGCCAGTGAACTTGGTAAAACTCAGATTCCTAGGCATTATCACCAGAGACTCTGATTCAGTAGTTCTGGGATGAGGTCAGAAATCTGCATTTTTAAAAAAGGTTTTTATTTATTTTCTTATTTAGAGAGAGAGATAGTGAGAGAGAGCATGAGAGCATGAGAGGAGAGAAAGTCAGAGGGAGAAGCAGACTTCCTGTGGAGCTGGGAGCCTGATGTGGGACTGGTGCCTGACGCAAAACTTGATCCCGCTTTGGGATCATGACCTGAGCTGAAGGCAGTTGCTTAACCAACTGAGCCAACCAAGCACCCCAGAAATCTGCATTTTAATAAGTAATCTACTTGATTATTCAATTGTAAAAGAAGGTTGAACTAACTAAACTCAGGCTCCTCCTAATTTTGGTACTTTGTTGTTGTTTTTTTTTTTCTTTAGTATTTTATTTATTCATTTGGGTGGGGACACAAGCGATGGGGAGGGGCAGAGGGAGAGGAGAGGGAGAAGCAGGCTCCTCTGACCCAGCAGGGAGCCCGATATGGGGCTCCATCCCAGGACCCATAAGCTAAAGGCAAATGCTTAACCGACTGAGCCACCCAGGTGCCCTGGCACTTTGATTCTAACTAGAAGGAAGGTGTTCAGAGAAGTTACAGAGGTGGCTCACAGAATTACTCTATTATTTGTTTATCTCTTAAATAGTAGGAACTCATAAAAAAACGAGCATTGTACTAGGCACTGGCAACAGAGTAGTGTTAAGATACATGTGGAAGTCTAGACAGAGATAATCAATAAAAACTCAAATTTAAAAGATCAAGTGATGGGGCGCCTGGGTGGCTCAGTGGGTTAAAGCCTCTGCCTTCAGCTCAGGTCATGATCCCAGGGTCCTGGGATCCAGCCCCACATTGGGCTTCTCTGCTCAGCAGGGAGCCTGCTTCCTCCTATCTCTTTGCCTGCTTCTCTGCCTGCTTGTGATCTCTGTCTGTCAAATAAATAAATAAAATCTTAAAAAAAAAAAAAAAGATCAAGTGATGAAAGTGCTATGCAGAGTTTTGGAGTAATGATGTAGTAGAGTAGCTTGGGGGTTATTTTACATTGGTTTGTTAGAGATGGTCTTTCTGTGGTGACATTTAATCTGAAAAGTGAATTACCAGAAAGGGTCAGCCACATGAAGATTGGGAGAAGAGCATTCCAAGCAGAAAGAAAGGCTATGGATAAAACACTAAGGTTGACACAGGCTTGTCTGGTTCAGTGGCAACAGAAAGAAGGCTGGTGTGCGTGAAAGGAAGTGGGAGAGGAAGAGAGGGCTAGGAAGTAAGTGCATGGGAACTGTTGCAAGAATTTAAGCAGAGAAATGAGATGACCTCATTTATAGTATTTAAGAGATGATCCCATATAATGCCCAATTGCCATTAGAATTATGTTATATTCACACAATGGAATGATATACAGTAAGAAAAATAAAAATAAGATAGTTACAACCATACTTAATAGTGTGTGTGAGGATGCTTGTGTGGCTCAATCAGTTAAGCATCTGTCTTCAGGTCATGATCCCAGGGTCCTAGGATTGAGTCCCACATCAAGGCTCCTTGCACAGTGGGGAGCCTGCTTCTCCCTTTGCCTGCCATTCCCCCTGCTTGTCTGTGTGCACTGTCTCTCTCTCCCCCTCAAATGAATAAATAAACAAAATCTTTAAAAAAAAAAAGTGTGGGTGAACTAAGCATAATATCAAGCAAGAGAAACCAAGACACCAAAAGCACATATTGTATGATGGAATATTGAGCAAGAGAAACCAAGACACCAAAAGCACATATTGTATGATGGAAAAGCAGACAAAACTAATCTCTAATGTTAGAAATCAAGACATTGGTTTCCAAGGAATTGGTTTCCTTCAGGGGGTTGGTGACTGGCAGAGGGCTTCTCGAGTACTGGTAATGTTCTGGTTCTTTATCTGAGGTCTGGTTTCACAGTATATTCAATTTGTAATTCATTGTACTGAACATTTTGATTAGTGCATGTTTCTGAATGTTGTACTTCAATGAAAAATTATTACCAAACATGATATACAAATGACAAAATGCACAAAATATGCTCAACATCATAAGTCTTTAGGGAAATCCAAATCAAAACCACAGTAATATGCCACCTCACACCTGTAAGGATGGCTGCTTAAAAGAAAACACAAAAGAGAAAATAACAAGAGTTGGCAAGTTTGTGGAGAAATTGGAACGTTTGTACAATGCTAATAGGAATGACAAATGGTACAACCACTGTGGAAAACAATTGGGTGGTTCCTCAAAAAGTTAAACAGAATTACCATATGACCCAGCAATTCGACTGGTAAATATATACCTAAAAGAATTTTATACAGGAATTCGAGCAAATACTTCTACATGAATGTTCAGAGAAGCCCTGTTCACAATAACCAAAGGCTGGAAACAACCCAAATGTCCATCAACTGGTGTATAGATAAACAAAACATGGGCTAGCCATACAATGAAATATTACTTCATCTGTAAAAAATGAAGTTCTGGTATATGCTACCATGTAGATGAACCACAAAAAGCAATATGTTAGGTAAAAGAAGCCAGATATAAAAGATGACCTATTTTATGATTCCATTTGTATGAAATATCTAGAAATGGGTAAATCTGTAGAGACAGAAGTTAGGATTGGTGGTTGCCAGAGACTAGAGGGGAGGGAAATATAGAGTGACTGTTTCATTGGTATGGTTTTCCTTTTGGGATAACAAGAATATATTGGAGTTGGATAGATGTGATGGTTGTACAACATTGTGAATGTACTGAATGTCACTTAGTTATGCCCTTTAAGCTCGTTAATTTTATGTTGCATGAATTTCACTGAAAGTGGTTTCCAACCTAAAAAATTGTCATTCAAAAAGGTGGCTGCAAACAACAAAATGGTAGTTACATTAGGTGAAGGATGTATTAACTAATCTTATTGAGTTGATCACTTCACAATATGTACATGAATCAAATCATCACATTGCACACCTAAAGCTTATACAATGTCAATCACATCTCGACAAAGCTACAAAACAAAACAAAAAATGGCTGAATGGTATGGGAGAATAGATTTGGAAGATGGACAGGGAGACCAATAAAGAGTCTTGGAAGGCAGCGCCTGGGTGGCTCAGTGGGTTAAGCCTCTGCCTTCGGCTCAGGTCATGATCTCAGGGTCCTGGGACTGAGCCCCGCATCAGGCTCTCTGCTCAGCGGGGAGCCTGCTTCCCCCTCTCTCTCTGCCTCTCTGCCTACTTGTGGTCTCTGTCTGTCAAATAAATAAATAAAATTTTTTAAAAAAGAGTCTTGGAAGTAGTTCGAACAGGAATTGATGGTAGTTTGAGCTAAGGAGGTGGTGATAGATGTGGAGAGAAGTGGACAGTTTCCTGATATATTGTGGAGTTGGTAGGACTTGTTTGATTGAACAGGAAAGAGAAGAATTAAAAATGACTCCTAGAAGTTTAACCTTGCAAAAATGATGACATAATGGCATTCTGGTACCCTTTGATAGGGATGCTAAGTCCTAGGTTGTAGGGTCTTCCATGAGGGCTGAACTATAACCAGCCTTAGTATTCTTGAGTGACAGAATCAATAAAAGCTCCCAAACTCCAACACTAACCCATTCCCCCTGGAAGATATTTTTAAGTGACTTTTAATGGAAGCTTCAGAGTTGTTAACTGTCACTCCCAAGCACGTTTGTCAACTCTGGTTATGATAACCAAAGGCTGGAAACAACCCAAATGTCCATCAACTGGTGTATAGATAAACAACCCTGCCCATGCATTGCTCTGCCAAGGGTCCTCTTCCCTGTGCCTGGCAGGGTCACCAGGCTCAGCTTCAAATAGTAATCCCCCTCCTTCTCCCAGGAGCCTTTCTTCATACCACCTCTTCTTGGATCTGATCTATTCTGTCCAAATTGTGACAGCTACAGATTCTTGACTTCTGCTGGACTTTTCTCCCTATTTCTTCCTAAAGGCTCTTGTGCCACCCTAAGACTTTCCTGCCCAAGAGTTTGTGTGTGTGTGTGTGTGTGTGTGTGTGTGTGTGTGTTTTAAGATTTTATTCATTTATTTGTCAGAGAGAAAGAAAGAGAGTGAGAGCACAAGCAGGGAGAGTGGCAGTCAGGGGAAGAAGCAGGCTCCCTGCCCAGCAGGGAGCCCAATGTGGGACTTGATCTGAGGATCCTGGGATCATGATCTGAGCCTAGGGCAGATATTCAACCAACAGAGCCACCCAGGCATCCCCTGCCCAAGGTTTTGTCTTGAATCCTCCCTACCCTGCCTTGCAATTTGTTAATCCCAGTCCGCTACTCTGACCTCATGTGCGCCTCACCTGGTCTTTCTCCCTCCACAACAGACCCCCTTCCTACTGAGGGCCGGCTGATGAACAACTGTATCCAGGCCAGGAGGAAGTGCCAGGTTGATCCTATTTGCAGTGCTGCCTACCACCACCTGAATTCCTGCACCTCTAGTGTAAGCACCCCATTACCCGCACAGGAGCTTTTGGTCCCTGAGGAGTGCAGGGAGGCAGCACAGCACCTGAGGAATAGCTCTCTGATGAGCTGCACATGCCACCGCCGCATGAAGAACCAAGTTGCCTGCCTGGACGTCTACTGGACCGTTCACCTTGCCCGCAGCCTTGGTGAGGTCCCCATCATAGAATGAACTAAGTTAAGGAATTTGGCTCTCATGGGTTGTCATTTAATCCTGCAGAATATAGGCCAGATGGGTAGACTCTGACTGGGATGGTAAAGAAGCTCTGCATATAACATCAGTAAGAAGTAGAGGGATGACTTGACAGTATCCTTCTGGGTACCTACAACACTGCCCTCTCTTCTCCCTTCTTCCCTCTTTCTTACCTGGTCACATGTAGTTGCCTCTTGGCAGAACTCTGAACCAGCCTGAGGCCCAACCTGGGCAATTCATGGAGCAGAAGGGTGTGGACAGGACATGGAGGAGAATGGTCTTAACCCATTCAGAGATTCCAAATAAAACATAATCCATAAGTTCTGAGAGGGTGGGGGTGGGCAGTGTCTTGCTCCTGCCTTTAACAGGAAGGATACTCATTAACCAGACAGAATGCAGTAAGAGAGAAGACACTGGAATAGCCAAAGAGAGAGGACCTTCCTCTGACTCTTTACAGAGACAGCTTTCTGTATTAGTCCACTTTTACAGGACTACACCAAAATAACAGAACAGTGACTTGTAAAACAAAGGTTTAGTTCTCGCTCATATTCTGTCTTAGCTGTGTCATCTGTCCTCTTCATTTTCAAATCCAGGTTGAAGGTACAGCCTCCGTCTAGGAAGTTCTTTGATTACAGCAGAGGGAAATAAGTAATGACAGAATCGCTTGATGTTTTTAAAAGCTTCTACTTAGACGTTACATGAAATACTTATGCTCACATTCCATGAACAAAGCAGATCCCATAGCCAAGCCTGACCTCCCTGGTGAGGGGGAAGTATACTCCCACAAGAGACCCTGAAAATCACATGGCAATAAGTGAGGATGTATAATCTTACAGGGAGGGCAAAGTACTATACAATCTACCATAGTTCACTCTTTGGTTAAAACACTCATTTCTCTCTCTTCCACAAGGAAAATGTATTAACCTCCTTCCTTTTCATCTTTTCTTTCTTTCAGATTTATTCTTTTTTTTTTTTTAAAGATTTTATTTATTTATTTGACAGAGAGAAATCACAAGTAGATGGAGAGTCAGGCAGAGAGAGAGAGAGAGAGGGAAGCAGGCTCCCTGCTGAGCAGAGAGCCCGATGCGGGACTCGATCCCAGGACCCTGAGATCATGACCTGAGCCGAAGGCAGTGGCCTAACCCACTGAGCCACCCAGGCGCCCACTTTCAGATTTATTCTTAAGTAATCTCTACACCAAACATGGGGCTTGAACTTACGACCCCAGATCAAGAGAGTTGCATGCTCTTCCAACTGAGCCAGTCAGATGCGTATCACCCCACTTTCTAAGGAAGATACCCTAAAGTTTCTAGCCAAACAGTGTATCAGGCTCCCAGTCTAGGATCTTGGGAAAATTTCTCTGTCAGGTCTGGATATAACTCCTCTTGATCTAGCTACCTATGGACAAAGAGGACAGGTCATCTGCCTCCAGTATGTACTCTGAATATAACAGTGGGGCAGCGATGGGAGACCATAGCGAATACTCTCAGGAAGGTGAGGAATGGGATGCACACAGCAGCCATTGCTTCATAGTGGTTCTGAGGTCCCACCACATAACCATTGTAAGGGCCATCTTCTCTTGGTAGTAGGCTTTACTCTTTAATAAGGATCTGCTTTTGTTCCTTAGAAGAGTTGCTTTATCTATTGTTCTCTAGGGCTGTTGGCCCAGCCCCCCTACCCTGGCAGGTCCTTCCTTTCCCATTATTTTCTTTGGCCATGTCTGAGAAGGATTGTGGAGACTCCCAACTCCTTGAGGAGTGAACACCATTTTCTGCTTGCTTGCTTGCTACCTGAGGAATGCTGGGACTTTTAAGGCTCCAGTAGAATCTATTTGAATCCAGGCTGGTGGCTTTTAGCAATACAGCTCTCTCAAAACTTAATTGCTTTCTATATCTTTGGTTTCTGTCACCTCATGTGCTAGTAGCCTTTCCAAAAATTCTTTTCAAGATGTGTCTCTTTCTAGACCTAATTAGAAGCATTTTTGTTCTTACCAGGCTTCTGTGGGAGAGCCACTACCCTAGTCTTTTTTCTCCAAACATATTTGTCTAACTGGCAGGATTTATTGATACCATCTTAATCATTGAGAGATCTCCACAAAGAGCATGATAGCCATATCATTGAATTAGTGTTTGCCCTAGGGCTGAGTTGTAATCAACCTTATTACTCAAAGCATCTCTCAATTTTATCTTTTACTATTTGAATAAAAAGTATGCAAAAGCAGTTGCATCTCTTAATCCTACAAATCCTCAAATTTCTGGATTGTTTTTCTTTTTGCTCCCTATTTGCAAACTGGTCACTTCTCTGATCTTTTATCTTTCTTGTAGTACCTTGCAAAATGCAGGCAATAGCAGTCAAGACATATTAGAAACTTCTGCTTCTCAGCTTCTTTTCCTTAAAGCACAATCTCATTCAGTACATCTTTCTTCCAGGTTATTGCAGGCAACAATTTTACCAAATGCATTGCTACTGCATATTCCATACCCCTGGAACAGCTTATTCACCATCCACTCACTGCCCAGTCCCAACGCCCAAACCACACATTTTAGGTTTTTTGTTGTTACTGCCGTACTCACTTCTAGATACCAGTTACTTTTTTTTTTTTTAAGATTTTATTTATTTATTTGACAGAGATCACAAGTAAGCAGAGAGGCAGGCAGAGAGAGGGGGGAAGCAGGCTCCCTGCTAGGCAGAGAGCCCAATGTGGGGCTCAATCCCAGGACCTCGGGATCATGACCTGAGCCGAAGGCAGAGGCTTACCCCACTGAGTCACCCAGGTGCCCCACCAGTTATGTTTTTAATAAGAATTTGTTAGTTTATGCTGCAATAAAAACCAATCAACCCCCACATATATGGCCTTCCACAACAAAACTTTCATTTTTGTTCATGTTATACATCTGCTGTGGGGTTCCTTGAGCTAGCTTTGTCTTTTCTCTACCTGTCTTCTTCTTTCTAGGACCCAGGCTGGTAAAGGGAAAAGAACAGCAGCAGGACAATGTGATGGTTCTTAAAATGCCACCTCAGATGTGATTTATGTCACTTCAGCTCACAATCCACAAACTAAAGCAAGTCACATGGGTGACCCTTACAGTAGGGTGTGGAGGTATACTTTTATAGAGAGCCTGAAAGTCACATGGCAAAGGGGTGAGAGGGCCATGGTGTACAGTCCTCTGGGTGGGTAGCCATCATATAACTGGAAACAGTAGTAAATTTACCACATATTTTTAAAAGATTTTATTTATTTATTTGACAGACAGAGATCACAAGTAGTCAGAGAGGCAGGCAGAGAGAGAGGAGGAAACAGGCTCCTGCTGAGCACAGAGCCTGATGCGGGGCTGGATCCCAGGACCCTGAGATTATGACCTGAGCTGAAGGCAGAGGCTTTAACCCACTGAGCCACCCAGGCGCCCCAATTTACCATACTTTTTGTTCCTTATCTTCCACATGTGCTAATTGGTTCTCTTTCAGAACTTCCCCAGAGGGTGGCTCAGTGGGTTGTCTCTGCCTCTCAGGTCACGATCTCAGGATCTTAGGATCGAGCCCCACATCAGCTCTGCTCAGCAGCGAGTCTGCTTCCCCCACCCCTCTATGCCTACTTGTGATCTCTCTCTTTCTGTCAAATAAATAAATAAAAACTTAAAAAAAAAAAAAAAAGAACTTCCCCAGAGACTTCTCCCTGGATCCTTTTGCCTTCCTTAATTTTCCCTTGGGAGCTTTCATGTCTTCCCAAATATACAGACCATCCTTTCCAATTTTCTTGACATCATCCATATTTCTTCCCTCCTAAAGATGCTTTCTCAAAGGCAATTTGGGTGACCCCTTGCACTCTCTCACCCCTGTCTTCCAACAAGATTAATTAGCCAATGCTTATTGAGTACCTACCATGTGTATGAGTTATGCAATGACTTTATAAGACCTATTATGCCCCCTTAAGGAGCCCACAGCACCCTGAGGGTGACTGGGAAAGGTATGTTTCCTCTGAGATCATTGTCTCTTCCAGAGTTCTCTGCTTTTCTCATTCAGGTTCAATTTGGGATCCGGCCTCACTTCCACTTCCTCGGTGTGCGATGCATCTCCATAGGTACATGGTCAGGCCTAGAACAGAGTCTACTATAGCTCCTTCCTCAACAGTAAGAGAAAACAAGACAATCCCCTTGCCTGCTTATGTACGCACAGGCCCTATGCGTAGTGGTTAGGAGTTGAAACTCTGGTATCTGTCCAGGTTTCAAGTCCCAGCTCTACTTTTTAGCCTCTGTGAGCCTGAGCCAGTGACTTAACCTTTCTCAGCTTCTTTCTTCTTTTCTACCCAAAAGCAGCTAGGAGGTCTGAGATTGAATTTTTTTCTTCTTCTTCACTGATGCCGTGGTGCCCAGTGCACAGTGTAGTCAACAAATAGTAGCTTTGTTATTATCATTAAACCCAGTGAATTTACTGAGCCCAGCCTCTACCTTTATGGTCTTGCTTTTTTCTCACCTCTAAACAGCTTGCAACTAGTTAGGGTAGAGGCTGTGCTTTTCCTTTTTTCCACAGGGCTTTGAGGGCTGACGCAGCAGGCCCAGTCCCTCCTGCTCCCACCCCCCAGCCCAGTCCTCAGGATTCTTGTCACCTTGTCTCTAGGTGACTTTGAACTGGATGTTTCCCCCTATGAAGACGCAGTGACCAGAAAACCCTGGAAAATGGATCTCAGCAAACTGAACATGCTCAAACCAGGTGTGGACAGCAAGCTGGGGCGGGGGCACGAGGGGTGGGCCTGGACCCTAGAGGAAGGGTTGTTGGTGGGGAACACAAACCAGAGGGTGAGTTGGGGGAGAGTTCTAGTCTGCCAGATAACTAAAGAAGCATTTTGTCAGGATGGAGGCATGCTGTGATCTTATGAGTCAACAAAGAGCAATAGGTATTAGGGAGGCATTTGAAGGGAGGCCATTAGGGCTCCTGGGTTCCAAAAGATGGGTCTCTACAAAGGGTTTGATGGAGTGGCAGCAGGCCCAGAAAAAATATGCTGAAGTGAAGTATTTACCCTTATTCTAGGCAGCCAGGAAAGTAGCTTTTTGTCCCTGAAGACTAGGAAATTGCTTGTTTTCAAACCATTCTAATGGGATGGGTGAGGTGTTGGGCAGGGAAAATGATGAGAGAGAATGTGACTCCTCAGGGGTGACTCCGGGTGGGAGCCATTGGTCTGGCAAGGACTAAAATGCATGTTTTTCAGGAAAGTGGGGCTGTTGTGTTAATTGGAAAGGAGGAGCACACACGCATGCACTTGCTTATTTTTTTTTTTTTTAAGATTTTATTTATTTATTTGACAGAGAGAGATCGCAAGTAAGCAGAGAGGCAGGCAGAGAGAGAGAGAGGGAAGCAGGCTCCCTGCTGAGCAGAGAGCCTGATGCAGGACTCGATCCCAGGACCCTGAGATCATGACCTGAGCCGAAGGCAGTGGCTTAACCCACTGAGCCACCCAGGAGCCCCTGCACTTGCTTTTTGAGAAGGATGTGAGCTTTGTTGTACATTCAGTCCTATATATCGGAAATAGAATTTTCAGAGAAAAGCATGGAGATTTATACATAAACTCTTAGTTACAAGGAATCTGGGAATAATCTGTTCCAGTCACCCCATTGTTCTGACTGCTAGAATTGCTGTTATAGTAATAGGACCATAACTTCCCAAGACTCAGAATTATGGGGAGATTTTATGCATGTATCAATCATTAAAGACAGACAGGTGTTATTAAAACTGGGCAAAATTGATGCAAAACAAAACAAAAATTCTAAATAGAATTTGGTTGCATCTGTTTCTGTGGTTCAGAAAGTGCTTTAGAATGTTATGGGATCTCTAGATAATGGTTTCCACCATGAGATGTCTTCACTCACTTCATGGGACTGAGGAAGGAGTTTCAGGTGAGCTTTCTGGCCACTTCAATTCTAGATAAGTAAGTGTGATAGATAGATAAATAGATAGCTTCTGTTCCTTTTATTTATTTACTTATTATTATTATTATTATTATTATTACTATTACTATTATACCTAGGCAAGCTGAGGAATAAGATGGGGAAAGCTCACAAATACCGATATAGTTTATGGGTAGGGGGAAAGCCATGGATTAGTAGTGGTCGTATTCGGGATAGTCCTCGCTTTCCTCCTATCCCCAGCACTGTCCTTGTTAAATAGGAGGGTTGCAGGGGTTCCTAGCAAAACTGGGCTGCACGTTTGCACGGAAGACTGGTGACTTGGTGCCCTTCTCCCCCCAGACTCAGACCTCTGCCTCAAATTCGCCATGCTGTGCACTCTTAATGACAAGTGTGACCGGCTGCGCAAGGCCTATGGGGAGGCGTGCTCGGGGTCCCGCTGCCAACGCCCCACCTGCCTCCGGCAGCTCCGCGCCTTCTTTGAGAAGGCGTCGGAGCCCCACTCTCAGGGCCTGCTGCTGTGCCCGTGCGCACCCGCCGACCAGGGCTGCGGGCAACGCAGGCGCAACACCATCGCTCCCAGCTGCGCGCTGCCGTCCGGGGCCCCCAACTGCTTGGAGCTGCGGCGCATCTGCATCTCTGACCCGCTGTGCAGGTGCTGGTGCCAGGTGTGGGCGGGCAGGGTGGGCGAGGGCACCGTGCACACCGCTCCTGGCCGGCTGGCTGCCTTTCTGTGCGGGGTTGGGTTTGCTGCCCAGAGACCGTGGAAAGACTTCACCCCGTAGTTCCCTTCAGTATTTCCTGAAACCCTTTTCTCAAAAACAAAAAAACCAAGAAACCTTTGTGTAAAAAGTTCGGAAAATATAAAAAATACAAAAGCGCCCTCAAAATCCATCACCTGAAGATGATCTACATCCTTTGGGGAGGGTTTCCTTCCAGCCTTTTTTGTATACAGATAAACAAAACGATATTCTAGAAATATATTTGTACTTTTTTTTTTTTTTAATTTATGTGTATATCTCATGGGCATTTTTCTTTGGAAGCAGTATAGGATAGTAGTGCCCACAGGCTCCGGAGTCAGATCTGAATTTAAAGCCTGAGGCTGTGTGACTTTGAGCCCATCACTTGAACCTAAAACTCCATCACTTAACCTAGCGTTCCTCTTAGTCCTCTGTAAAAAGTGGGATAATAATACAGATCTCACGGGATTTTGGTGAGAGTTAAATTGCATAATTTATGCAGGGTAAGTGCTCAATAAATGGTGGTGCTTATTTTGTCTTTTACTATCCTTGGACAACTTGATTTTTAAATGCCTGCATTGTATTCCGTTTTATGGATGCCCCATACTTTGTTTAATCCTTCCTCTATTGCTGGATATTTAGTTGATTTCTTTATTGCTATAAATAATGCTACAATAAATATCACCCTTGTTCATTTTTGTGCACAAATCTAATTATTACTTAGGACATGTTGCTACAAATGCCAGTACCAAATCAAAGTACATGACGATTTGTAAGATGTTTGATACATATTCTGCAGAAATTCTGATCTGGCTTTCCTCTGCCTCTTCAGGATAAAACACTCATCATACTGAAGTTATCATCCATTTAAGTAGCATTTACTGACAACAAGAGTCACCCCAACCTTGTTTTGCAGCCTGGTTCTAACCCTTATTTCTCTGTAACCTTGAGCCTAATGTCTCTGAGCTCCACTTCCTTCTTCTCTAAAATATTACACAAAAGCTCTCAATCATTCATACACCATCACTTACTGAGGACTTACTAGGGGCTAGGGGCTGTTTGAGGTGCTTACTATGTATTAACTTATGTAAACTGTCAAGAACCCTGTGAGATAGATGGTATTGTTTTTTTCTATCATCTTCACTTGACAAAGAAGCAACCGGAGCAGAGAAAGTTTACACAGGTTGTTGAGGTTCATCCAGGTAGTAAGTCAGGAGGTTTGGAGTGAAGTCGGCCTAATGTTCAGCTACACCACCTCTTGTGCTAACTATGTAGCAAGTGCTGGGCTAGTTGACTAAGAAGCTGTCCTTCCAAGGAATTTGCATTTGGGTGGGAGTGACGTAGGAATAAACCAGGCAAAATGTAAAGAAAATCACAGAAGTATGTACAGAAAAAAACACACTTATAATTCTATCACCTGAAGATAACCAGCTTTACCTATCATAGGATCTATATGAATAATAACAATATATGACTTTTTTTTTAAAGATTTTATTTATTTGACAGAGAGAGACCACAAGTAGGCAGAGAGGCAGGCAGAGAGAGAGAGGAGGAAGCAGGCTCCCCGCTAAGCAGAGAGCCCGATGCGGGACTCGATCCCAGGACCCTGAGATCATGACCCGAGCCGAAGGCAGCGGCCTAAGCCACTGAGCCACCCAGGCGCCCCAATATATGACATTTTTAAAAAAAGATTTTATTTATTATTTATTTGACAGAGATCACAAGTAGGCAGAGAGGCAGGCAGAGAAAGGAAGGGAAGCAGGCTCCCTGCTGAGCAGAGAGCCCAGTGTAATCCGGGGATGGGGGGGCTCCATGCAGGGCTCTATCCCAGGACGCTGGGATCATAACCTGAGTGGAAGGCAGAAGCTTTAACCCACTGAGCCACCCAGGCGCCCCAATATCTGACATTTAATGAACACTTGGTATGTACCAACCACTATGCTAAATGCTGTATATGCAATCTCTTATTTCATCCTCACAAAAACCCATGAGGAAGTACTGTTTTCTTTTTTTTTTTAAGGATTTTACTTTTTATTTGAGACAGAGAGAGGGAGAGAATGGGGGTGAGCAAAGGGAGAGGGAAGAGCAGACTGCCTGATGCAGGGCTAGATCCCATGACCCTGAATCATGACCTGAGCCAAAATTAAGAGTCAGATGCTCAACAAACTAAGCCACCTAGGCGCCCCAGTCCTGTTTTCATTTCTATTCACAGTTGAGAAAACTAAGTTTAAAGAAGCTGCCTAAAATCTCATAGCTAGGTATTATGGAGCCCATATTCAAAGTGGTATGCTGTGAGGAATGGTGTGATAGTGCATTTAATTGTGACAAGAATAGGCTTCACTGAGGAGGAAGCTCTGGGCCAGGCCCTGAAAACAGGAGGCTTTGGCATGAAGATGGGTATGTCTGCTAAAGGGGTTGCCAGGGGGAAGGCTGCAGGCCAGACCTTCAATGAAGACTCTTAAAATTTCCCTTCTTCCAGATCTCGCCTGGTGGATTTTCAAACCCACTGCCATCCTCTGGACATCTTAGGGACCTGTGCAACAGAACATTCCAGATGTCTGCGAGCATACATGGGGCTGATTGGTGAGACTGGGGGCCACGTGAAGGGAGCCCACAGGGTGGGCAGCTGTGGGGGTCAGAATGCTCTGGAGATTGAACCCAGATGGAGAAGTCCTGAGACAAGTGTCAGAGAGTGGGGGTGGAATCTGGGTCGGCCGAGGCCTTGGCAATCCTCTCTTCACTCCACAGGGACTGCCATGACTCCCAACTTTGTCAGCAATGTGAACACCAGTGTTGCCTTAAGTTGCACTTGCCGAGGTAGTGGCAACCTGCAGGATGAGTGCGAGCAGCTGGAAGAATCCTTCTCCCACAACCCCTGCCTCAGTAAGTGTGTTCATCTGCTTCCAGCCCCCATGGGTCTGTCAGCTGGATCCAGGCAGAGGAAAAGAGTCAACTCTGTGGTCCACCCTGGTTCCATCCATCTCCTGCAGACATCTTCTGCCCCCTCCTCAGCATAGGTTTACATCCCCTCCAGTCTGGGCCTTCTTCCTTCTCCCATTCCCTGAATGACCGACCCCCAAGCTTCCTGTTCTATCTGTCTTGGCCCCACGGACACTCTCTATCTCAAGGAATAAGCAAGCAGAATAAGACAATAGCCCACTCCCCGCTGCCCTGCTATATGCCAGGGTCCCTTCCATGGGAGCCTGAGAAATCTCTGTCATTTGCCTGCTTGCATTTTACCTTCTCTCCTCTCCTCAGTGGAGGCCATTGCAGCTAAGATGCGTTTTCACAGCCAACTCTTCTCTCAGGACTGGGAAGACTCCACCTTTCCTGTGATGGAACGCCAGGTAGGGCTTCCTCTATTGCACACGTCTTACCTTTACTGGACTACCTGGAGGAAACCCAAAGAAGGGGATAGAGGATGTGACCTCTCTGTGGTCATGAATACCATAGACCTCTAATGGATACCTCAGGGGAGGGGGCAAGGCCTTGACTGAGGCCAAGGTGAGGAACAGGGTAGAGCTGACTCCATTCCATTTCTTTTACAGAACAAAAACCCTGCTCTGAGACCACAGCCCTGGGTGTCCTCTCTTTTCTTCTGTACGCTTCCCTTGATTCTGTTCCTGAGCCTCTGGTAACTGGACTTCCTCTGGGCCCCTCTGCCCTCTACCACACCCAGCCTGACCCGCAGCCTGCAAGGGCTAAGGAAAGAGCAGCATCAGGAAGGAGGTGCAGTAAACAACATGGCGACCCTGACTGCACACTCATATCCAGCTGACTCCAGATGGGGCCATAGTAGAAACTGACTGAATTCTCAATCCCTCTGCTTCTGACTCAGGCTGCCCTTCCTTAGGACTTGGTGACCATGGTTTAGTCCTATCTTTTGGTGGAGACCACCTCTACAAAGCTCTCTCCTAATCCCTTCCTTCTGCCCACCAGAATCACCCAGGCTCTAGCCAATCAGTCATTCTCTATTACATTCTCCAGGTAGGCAGGGCTGGATGTTCTGATGGGAACCTAGAAAGACATTCCCCATGGTGAGGAAGGCTCGGGCAAGACTCCTACCCCTTTGTCAGCAGGAGATGAGATCCTGCTGCCTACCCTTCCTGGGATCCTGCAGAGTATTTGAGCATCAGGGAGCCAGAGCATTTGGGTCTGGCTTTCTTCCTGCTCCTGTCCCAAAGTACTCCCAGCCACTTGCATCATGATTAAATATTTGTCTTAAAGACTTTGCTCTTTTCCTACTTTCTCACATTGTGAATTTATACAGAATTAAGGGTGTTGTGGACACAAGAGTAGAGGCCAAGTGAGACAGCAACCCTGCCACCGGAAGCTGTGTGACTTCCAGCAAGTCTCTCAACCTCTCTGTGTACTTGACATGGAGTTGGAAGAACAGACAGCTTATGGGAAGCTGTTGACTTTGTATCTGTCCCAGATCCAGCTATTTCTAGAATACTGTCTGGGATTTGCCACAGCAGCTAAGAGGGGAGTGTCCTTAGCCTACCAAAGCATTTATGGAGCACGTTTTTTGTTTGCTCCAGACCATGATGGGGGCCAGAGGAAAGGAGAGACTGGCTCTTGATCTCATTTGCAATCCTGTTGGGATAAGGAAACAAAGTAGTTGGGAAAATATATTTATAAAGCTGTGGATGTTTGCCTATTAATTCATTCACTCATTCTTTCCATAAGCATCTCATGAGGGCTTGCTCTCAGGCACTGTGCTGGATGTAGGAGATTCTGAAGTAATAATTCAGATCCTGTTTCAAGTCTTTTACATACCATAGCAGGGGTGTAGACAAGACAAGAAGAAGGAGGTAGTATGATGAGTTATTATAATAATAACCCTCACTTATCAAGTTCCTACTACATGCATTAATTCATTTGGTCCTCCAACATTTGACTTTGTCAGTTACTAGCTATATGACCTCAGGCTCAACCTTTCTAGACCTCACTATCTACATCTGTAACACAAAAAAGCATAGAACCCAGTTCATAAGGACTGAGATAATCCATGTGAAAGCATTGGGACTGACACATAGTAAGAATTGAATAAAGGTAGCAATTATAGTAAGTGGTTTTTGTAGATTTGGACGATACAGACAATTATAAAGAAGAAAGTAAAATCTTTAAAATCCCACCCACAAACTGCCGAATGCTCTCTGCATATCTGCACATGAGAATTGGTGGGTATGTATAATTTTATGTAAATGGGGTGTCCTTGTGTGAGGCACAGATACCTTTCAGCATGCCTAAATGGAGCTCGAACTGCATCACCCTTTTTATCAGCTGCAGAACACAGACTTGTGTGGATGTGTATTCCTTCATATGTGGTTTATTTAACCAGATGGATATTTTGACTGTCTTCCCATTCTTCTCCCAACCAAGTTTTAAGGTGGTGAGGAGGTGACTGGGGGTGGAATGTGTGTAGTTGTTGTCAGAATGGTGGGTGAAATAGGGAAGCCTCTCCTTAAATGTTCTTGTATCCCCTCCCCCGCATAGTCCACCCTGCTCCCAGGAAATGCTTGGCCAGCGTGCAGCCCTGCAAACTTCAGTGAGGGCCCTGGGTAGACCTTCCCTTACTTCCCCTCCCAGGAAGATCTCTGAGCTGGCAAAGCCTCTCCATTTGCTTTGGCTCCATTAGCCTGGGGCTGGGGGTGTGAATGGTACAGTCATTCCTTGCTAAGTGCTTGAATTAGACTAATAGGTCATCTGTGCTTTTCTCTGAAGAAGGTCCAAATTTCTGGTAAACAACCAGACCACTCCCTGAGCCCAGGGCCCAGAGCCAAGACCTGGGGTGGGGGCACAGTGGCTGGACAAAAGCTTTTAATGGTGTGCTGGCTGAGTGGAATGGTGAATGCCATTAGACTAGCTCCTGGGTAACAAGGAGGGAAGGGCCAAGGGCTGCAGTGGTAAATAACGAGTGCTGAATTACAGGCTTCTCTACAGTCTGGGGGTAGAACAGACTGTCTTTTAAGTGAATATCTTCATACTCACCTATTCAGTCATTCATTCATTCAACAAACCTTTAGCAAGCCTTTGCTCTGTGCCAGGTTATGAGTATTTTTCAAGACCTTTCCCTGACCATTGATGGGCTATCACTGTGGTGAAGGGGCAGCCCAGGACTCTAACAGCTGGACCTCAATTGTTTATATCAATTTTAATGGTTTTGGTTGGCAAGTTTTTGGCTTTCTATTTCTAGAAAAGCTTATAAGCATGAGAGATTTATGCTCGTTTTGTTCTCTATGTATATTTAAGTTAGATAATAGTAAAAAAATACTTAAAACCAATTAAAAAAACAATTCATGTTCTTTTGAGGACTGGAAATAATACTTGGTACAGCATCTGATAGAGGATGAGTATTCAGTAATGAGTAGGTATTACTGTTACTGCCTCTGGGAGGGGATCTCTGGGTACCAGGTGTTCTGGAGCAGGGGAGTGATGGTGCTGGGTCTCCTTCCAATTGTGGGTTGAATTCTAGATGGGGCTGCCCCTGGGACATTCACTATTCAAACTCTGAACTCCAAGGGAAGCCAGAGCTCTGGGTCTGTATCTCTGGTCTGAGGAACCTTGGGTAAGAAGACATGGAGTCAAAGAAAGTCAATTTCTTTAAAAGATTTTATTTATTTATTTGAGAGACAGAATGAATGAGAGAGAGAACATGGTGGGGGTGTGAGGGCGGAGGTCAGAGGGAGAAGCAGACTCTCCGCTGAGCCCAGAGCCTGATGCAGGACTCGATCCTGGGTTTCTAGGATTATGACCTGAGCTAAAAGGCAGCTGCCTAACCAACTGAGCCACCCAGGCACCCCAAAGAAAGTCAATGTCTTAGTCAGGGATCTTTTGGCTAACAGAATCATTGGAATTACCTAGTAAAAGGGATAAGTCATGTACTCCAATCCCAGGAAATTCAGCCAGGCCTTGTACTGAGAATGGTGAGTTGGGAGCCAGTCTTGATTGGCCCTCTGTTGAAGGCCTAGACATCTTGAACCATCTACTTCATTCTCTCTGCAGACCAGCTTCTTGTGCATGACCTTACAAGTCTAGCGAATTCACCTTAAATGATCTCCCATCTTAGTTCCAAATTCACAGAAAATCTGATTGTCTGTGCACAGGATCTCGACTGGCCTTCCTGGATCAAGGTACAGTCCCAGGCCTACCAGCTTGGTAAAGGAAACAGAGCCACATACTACTAAAGTAATTACAGGGTCTCAGGTCAGTTAGTGGAGGGCATTTCTCAGAGAACACAGTGTGGCTCAGCAGAACCCCCAAAGGCATAGACTCTTGTCCGGGAATTGGGGTGGATCTTAATCACCCAAAGCCCAGCTTTGCTTCTTTAGTGGCTTCCTTCTTGGCCTTGGAGTATCTTCTCTGAGCTTCCTTTTTGGATACCCTGAAGCTTTCCCATCCCTGAAGGGATGGGAATGTAGGAACACAGGCCAGTTGCTGTGGTCCTTTGGGTCTGAGAAGTACGCTTGGAGCTAGATCTGAGTAGCAGTTCTTTATGGCTGCAGAAAGAGGCTTTGCTAGATTTTTGTTTCTGGCAGTTGAAAAGGAAGGCAAAGTGAAGGGGATCAGAGTATGCCATTCCAAAATATGGCACTTTGGCATGAAGATTATTTTGAGCTGAAGGCAGTAGAGAAGCAACAGATGCAGGAAGAGTTTTGTGTCCTCCCCTTAACAGCCTGAAAGCAGGGCGTAATTGAAGATGGGGAGTCAACACCAAGATGAGTTTGTATAAGCAGACCTTCCTAAAATAGCCCTTCTCTTCCATTAGTTCCCCCATATATTTCCTACTCGCTTCTCTACAATTTATTGCCCTTTGGCCCCAAACCCTCTTTACTTTGTTAGAAGGGCACATAAGACACCTGATCTAACTCTGGGTCTTATTTGAGTTTCACTTCTTTTCTGTAAACTCCCATGCAGGTAGGTATTAATAGAAGTTTTGTCTTTTCTCCTGTTAATCTGCCTTTTGTTAGTTTAATTCACAGGCTTCCAGATACTGAACATAGAGGGCAAAAGAAAAGACTTTTCGCCCCTGATGAAAGCATTGCTGTTTCTTTGGCTGATAACTCTCCATCTTCAACTCTACATTCCATCCAACCAACAATCATGGTCTCTCACCCTTTCCTTTCCTGGGATCCCGGTTGTCAGAAATTCCAGTCTCTTTTCAGTATCTCTGCTTCTTTCAGGAGGAAGCCTCTTCACATCTGGAACTTGGGAGACTTGGTCCAGTAAGATTCCTCTTTCACATATGGAGCTGGTCAAGGCCTTGAGTGGCATACTGTGGGGGTGGGTCTAAAGGTGGAAGAGAGCCAAAAAAATATTAACAACTCACATTTATTAAGAGCCACATGTATGCAAAGCATGATGCTGATGGCTTAATGAGCATTACCTCATTTACTTTTCAGAACGGTCCCACTTTTTCCCCCATTTTACGCGGGGGCTTAAGAAGGCCAAGCAACTTGTCCAGGAATATAGGGCTGACAAGTGACTGATGCAGGAATCAGACCTCAATCTCCCTGACTCCCAGGCATGATCTTTGATCCAAATCACTTTTGTGTAGTGTTGGGGTGAGACCTTATGTTCTGAATTACAACAGAGGCTACGATGAGGAGTGTGGGATAAGGGGGAGGAGCTCTTTTAGGATGTAGATATGGTTTCCTGGAAAAGAAGATATTTGGGCTGGACCTTGGAGAATGAGTAGGATTAATTCGGCAGAAAGCAGGGAAGGGCACCCCCCAAAACCACAGTGAGCAAACACAGAGACTGGAAAGTGCAGGAAGTGTTGAAAGAATGACAAGTAGTGTGCTGTGACTGGAGTTCTGTGAGGGAAGGTGCTCCCAGGTCTTACTATCACTCATCCCCCCACCTGGCTGTCCTGGGAGAGGGGTCTTCTACACAAACACATCCAACTGCAGAGCTGCTATTGTGAAAGGCAGGAATCCTGGAGAACTGATGTGAAGAGTTCTGGCCTGGCATGCTTGGCATCCCTGGCCATTGGGAGCTCCATGGTGCCTTGACCCCTCGGTGACTCCCAGGACACAGAGGTCAGTCTGTGGGGGTGAGAGGATGAAGTGAGCCTGTGTCTGGGCTGGGAACAGTGACAAGGAGAAAGGAAGAGCCCATCCCCCAGAGGGGGGTACAGGAAAGAGCCCCTTCCTGTACTGATCCTGCTTCCATTCCTGTGGTCAGCTTAAGTATCAGGGTGTTTGTTCTGGGAGTATAGTCTTCCCAGACTTTGGTTGGCTTTGGGGTTCCTAAGGAGGCTTCCTCCTGTTGAGCACCCACTGGTAGCCAGGTAGGGCAGGCCATAGGTTGGCACAGAGATGAAGACAAGTTTTGTGGTAGAGACAGACAAGTTATAAAGACACAATTATTTGAGTACTTGGTATGTGTCAAACACCACACTAAGACCTTTACATGTACATCTTTTTTAAAGCTGAGCTGCCTCAGGGGCTCGTCTCCACATGGTATCAATCTAGCATCCACAATATCTGAAGCAAATTTAAATAATTATTGCACCATCTCTTGGAAAAAATACACAGCAAAACTTAAAATCCTCTTTCCCCGTCTGTCTCTGCATTGTATATACAAAACAGCCATCTCTGCACAATCTTTTCTCTTTCTGCATGCTCCTCGATAGAGGTTTATTCCATGAATAAATAGTTAATATTTTATCTCACGTGTATAATCCAGTTGAAACTTCCTCACAGCCCTCCGAAGGCAGGCACTGTTATCCCCATTTTACAGATGGGGAAGCAGATGTCTAGAAGTTAATTCTTGCCTAGGGTCCCACAGCTAATCACTGGCAAGTGCATTTGATCCAGAGTCTAGGAGACTGCTTAGGAAGGGACAGTCCATTTATGAGGGTCTTCATTTGGAGGAGGCAGCATTTGAGTAGAACCTTAAAGGATAAGAGAAGCTCAATAGACAGAGATGGGCAACAGAAGTGTTTTAGGAAGGGAGGGACACTCAAGAGATAAGCACATCACACACTGTGATGTTTGGAGAGAGGCAATCTTGTCCCTTTCCCCCCTCAAGCCTCCCTCTTAACAGTGGTGGGCCTGGCATTTAGGACGCTTGCCTCATTTCCCAACTTTTGCCCCAGGCCGATTTTGCCTGTGCCCTTTAACAGCCTCTATCACAAAGCCGCCTTGTGGCTTCTGAAAGAGACCATCTGATTCAGGCTGGCTCCCTATCACCCTCCTCCACCCCTTATAGGGGAAGAGAATTCCCTCCTAGGCCAAATCAGATCACTTAATTCTTCAGGAATTACATGTCAAGCCTGTATTAGGAAACACAGCTCTCTAGTTCAAGAAAACATGTTGTAGTGAAAAGAGTACAATGGAAAGTGGATCCAGCCTGATTTGGGCTTGAATCTCAGCAAAACTATTTATCGGGGGTGGGGGGGTTCAAGAGAATTGCTTAATCCTGTGAAGCTTCAGTCTCTTGATCTAGAAAATAACTATTGCTAAAAAGTTGTGCCTGATAGATTTGTCAGAGAGGAAGAGGAAATAGCTGGCCAGGAATATATGATCTAATATTTACTTTGGTGTTGGGTATCAGGGACTTGTTGAATCCAGGTTTCTCTGGCAAGAAGTGGACAGTAGGAGATGTCAGGCATGTGGGAGGAAACTGACCCTTAGTAAGTACAAGAAAAGAGGGGAGGTGATGGTTGCAGTATGGACGGAGGGGTCCTAGTCCTGAAGTCTTGTTGTCCTGCTGGAACAATTCCATGAGCCGCTCTCAGCCCCAGCTTCCTCTCTTGGAAATGCCAATTCAACTTAATGAATATTGGCCAAATGCTTGAACTGCTATTTCACCCATTTCATTTTAAATATATATTTTTTCATATTTTGCCTTGTCCCAGAAGAGATTTGAGGTGACTTTTAAAGATACACAATACAGGAGCACCTGGGTGGCTCAGTCGGTTAAGCCTCTTGCTTCCCACTCAGGTTAAGACTCTTGCTTTGGGCTAGGTCACCATCTCTTGGGTTGTGGGATTGAGCCTCCAGCCCCCATAGAGATCCCAAAGGCAGGAAGTCTGCTGGAGAATCTCTCCCTTTGCCCCTCTACCACACCCCTCGCAAATAAATAAGTGAATTTTTTTTTTTTTAAATTAACAACAACATGAAAATAGAGGACCAGAAACCAGGTTGCAGAGAGAATCAGAGTAAAACAGTGACATGTGGATCATTTCGGTTATCTGTAAAACATGTGAAAAGATCCTTCTCAGATTTACCCCATTATCACAAACCCCCTAGTCTATACTGGTTGCATGTAGTAGGCAGTAGAAGACATATCTTAAACAGAACTAAAGGTAATATTTCTGTTTGTGCCTGTGTGTGTGTGTGTGTGTGTGTGAAGGGGAGGGAGGAATAATCCTTTGTAAATTACACCGAAGTACACAGTTTGACACCCCTATATTGGGTAAGAGACCACAGCAGCTGCCTCTGCTTTCTCTATGGCCCGGAGGATTATAAATCTACCGTTTGATTGAGAAGGGCATTCAGTGAGGGGAAGCAAGGGAGAACAAGCCCCAGTCAGTGTTTCAATAAGTTACACGAAAATAAATATTGAGTGCTCATTATCTGCCAGCTAGTCGGCTAAGCATTTCGCATTTTGTATATTTCACATTTAAATTTAGTTTAAAATTAAATTTCACATTTAAATCCAGTTTAAATTATACCTCGGAGGATAGAAAGTTTAGGAGTTGAGGTCACAAGCTTGGGTAGGGAGGGGTGGGAGTCCCACCTCCCTCAGTAGCTTGCTGAACGTCCTTGGTTATTGCTACGTTCCTCCACTCTGTGAGCCCCAAGTTCCTCCATCCCCCTTTTGGGTCGTCATAATGAATCACAAGCTGAAGCATGTTAAGTGCTCTGCCCAGTGTTGGCATAAAGTAGACAACAATAGCATAAACAATGCAAATGGTTATTGACCGATCAGGATGGCAGGGACATTCAAACCCTGAAACGCTATCCCCCACCTCGGATGCCCCTGGCAGGGCCCTGGGTTTAGTTAGGGCGGTACCGGCAGCTCCCCACTCCCACCCCTGGCGCGGGCTTCTCCCACCCCTGGCGCGGGTGGAGCCGCGATGGGCAAAGCCTCAGGCAGCGTGCGGGGAGGCGAGCCGCCTAATGCAGTTGTCAGTTAATTAGGGGAGAAGGTTATGTCATTAACGGCGGGATCGATGCAAAGGGAATTAAGAGGCTCTGGCAGCGCCGCCGTCGCGCGCTCTGCGCGGGCCCGGGGCCGAATTCAACAAAAATTCGATACGCATTAGCTGAGGATCAGTGGCTGCCCGGGTCGTGGTGCGGCAGAGCGGGGGAGCTGCGCCTGGGTCCCGCGGCTAAAGCCGGACGCGGTGCTCTGCTGGGAAGGGCTTGTGGCGGGGAGGGCACCACCGGCTGCGCGGCCGGGAGTCTCCGCAAGACGCTGGGTGCGAGGCGTGGGAGGCCGGAGGTCATCTCAGGGAAGCGTCATGGCCTGATCCTAGCAAGGCAGCGAGCACTACGATGCTGGGTCACTGTTCAAGCATTGCGGGGGAGCTCCTCCTGCAGTTTCCCAACTCACTCTGACCCTGCTCCTCACCCCCTTACCGGGCCCACTGCCACTCATCCATCAGGCCCGGTGGACCTCAGTCACCTCCCCAGACTAGGCCAGGCCATCCTGTAACCCACCCTTACCAGCACTTATTTCTTCTTAGCCTTTATCACAGTCTCATGATATGTGTGCGATCTGTGCGACTTCCCTGGTCAGTGTGTTTCTCCTGACCAGCTTGCAAACTCTGGGTGGGGAGGCAGTGTGGGCCTGCACCCACAGAGCCTGGAACGAGGCAGGTGCTCAGGAAATATTTGCAGAAAGAAGGAATCCCCTCAGCCGCAGTGAGTTAATTGGTAGAAGGAGGAAATGAAGACTGGAGGAAATGAAGTGACCTCCCCAACATCACAGCCATCTCCCAGCTCCCACGCTCTTTCCTTGAATAGACTACCTAATCTGTCTGAATCCTAGTTTTTCCATCTAGGGCAAAATTCATTACAGTAAACTCCGTTCTAGGTGCCAGGAACCATGCTAACATTTATTTGGATTTGCTCCTTTAATTCTTAGAACAACCCCGTGGGATTGAAATCATTTATTATAGGGGGCCTGGGTGGCTCAGTCTGTTAAGCCTCTGCCTTGGGCTCAGGTCATGATTTCAGGTCTTGTGATCAAGTCCCACATCTGGCTCCTTCCTCAGCAAGCAGCCAGCTTCTCCCTCTGCCTGCTGTTCCCCCTGCTTGTGCTCTCTTAATCTCTCTCTCTCTGACAAATAAAGAAAATCTTTTTAAAAATCATTTATTATGAAGGAGGAATTTGAAACAAGCGAGAGCTGGGCCGATCATTTGCCTGTTTACCCTCAGATCCATTGTCCCCTTTCTGATATTCTGTGTCACAGGTGGACCACCCCCCTACCCCTATCCCACCTCCCATCAGGCTGCATTTCCCAGGCTCCCTTGTCAGCTGGATTTTGGCTGGGTTTGGCCAATGGTAGCCACTGTACAAGATTGGAGGGCTGAGGATAGAAGGAGCCAGTATTCCTGCCTTGACAGCTTCTGGGGGCCTTCCTTTGGCCTCCAAACCAGTGTGGTAGTGGTTCACTACCACTGAGTTACCTCACTTTCCCCATTTTGGCTTTAAAGTTCTTCTGTCACCCGAGTGGCCACAGTGTTAAATTCTTTGTATTAAGTTCCCTCTGTCTGAAATACTTATAGGGAATTCATTTTCCTGATGACTGGAAGAGCTGTGATTTCAATCCTGATCTGTCTGACCACGACAGTGTGCTTAAAGCATTTTATGGAAGATGAGAGTGGGTAAAACAGTAAGAGAGTGATAACCATTTTTTAACCACCCCAGCCAGAGAACTCTTTCCAGGTCTCTTCTGTGAGAGAAATCAGTTTTAAAGCTAATGGTACACTCATAAAACCTTTTGTTATTTATTTTTATATTTAAGAAATTCTACTCTCCATAGCTAAAATATTGTTTATGCCTAGAAATGAAGATATTAACGGAATCTTAGTTAATATTTAAGATAGTAACTAGAGTTGTGAACATTCAATGAACTAATGGCATGTAGTAGATGTTCTATGACGATATCCTCCCTAACTCCTTCAAAACCTGACAGAATTTTTAGTACCTACAGTTTGTTCGTCTTGGTGATCCTGGAGGGCGGAGGACAGCAGCTCTGTTGTTCATTTGTTAGCATCGTCCTTTTTACACTGTAGATTCACCTTGCCCGTTGGACCAATGAGTGAGAAGTAGAAATCAGAGGGCTGGCCCAGCAGCAGATGTGTGCCATGATTGTTAGTTCTGAGTGAATGCTCCTAAATCAATTGGACCGCCCCAGAGACTTGGTTGGCAATGAATGAGACTGTGAGATGCTTTTTTTGTGTGTGTGTGTGTGAGATGCTTTTGACGCACACATTCAGGTCCTGATTTGAGTGAAGATGTCTGCTCAGCGGTCCCGAGGGCAATTTTCTCCTGATTGATTTGCAACTTTCAATCTTAATGGAAAAGAAGCCAAGTCTAAAGGAGGTAGTTTAGTCCCTGAACCAGAAATCCTTGTTGTGCTTCTCTTTCTGAACTTGGGGAAGGGGGTGGGTCATCTCCTATTACCTGCAAAGGGGGTACAGAGGCCAAAGTTTGTCAGGGAAGGGTATTTAAGTTGTGTTGGTAGCTGTGAAGAGGAACTTCTTAACCTACACAATCCCAGTGACACGGGAGAACCAGGAGACCAGAAACTGCCCCTAATGACAGAAGAACAGCAGCTAGCAGATCAGGTCTTCAGCAACCACAGCCTGGAGCCTGGGGCTGTGAAGTCCCACTTGTACCCTTGATCAAGGAACTTCACTGGAAGTTATTCAGCAGCTGAAACTTGCTTTTTTACAGGGCACCTGGGTGCCTCGGTTAGGAAAGCGACCGAATCTTGATTTCAGCTCAGGTCATGATCATGAGGTGGAGCCCTGCATTATGCTCTGCGCTGGGCATGGAGCCTGCTCGGAATTCTCTCTCGCCCTCTCCCTCTGCCCTTCCCCACTCTGCTCTGCGCATTTTTGCCAAGGTGCAGCAGCGAAGGCAGGAACTGGAACAGGTGCTGGGAATCCGCTTGACCTAACTGCTCAGGGACCCCCTCCTCTGCTGGGAAGGGGACCACCCTCTGGCGTCATAGACACATAGGCTAAGGATGGGATGAGGGGTGCCTCCTGTCCCCCTCTGCTCCCCAGCTAGAGTTTCATAAATGTAGTGCTAGGATTCCTTGTTGCTTGGTCCCCAAAGCCTTATACTTACTTTTTACTTTGGCTTTAAATGGGTTCTCCACAGCTGCCTCCTTTGCTCCCTGCAGGCAGGCGGGCCCCAGTCGGTCCGCTGGACGCTATGCTTTGATTGACATTGTCACGGAGACCTTTCAGACCCAGGCCCGCTGGCTTTGCTTGTTTACAGACCCCCTTGGGGCCAGTGTCCGAGCTGGCTCTGGGGAGCTGGATGAGGGAGAGGAGCACAGCTCACACTCTTCCTGGCCTTTCTAAACCAAAGTTCTTTGCCATTCCTACCAGCCCAGCCTTGCTGCTGGTTTTTCCTTTTCTTTGGGTATTTGCACTATGTGGGAAGCAGGTTTTTCTATGCGGGAGCCACTTTTTTTGTACAGGGGTAAGTTGGGGTTTTCAGGGAGCCCTGTTTGGTGCCTCCTTCTGTTTTTCCTCAATCTATGCAAGTGGCTCTGGCCGCCATCATCTCCTCGGACGCCAGAGGCCTGCCAGCCCAGCTCTTGAGCCCAGGGCGGTAGAGCCGCCCCCAGGGGGGCTCCAGTTCTCTGACATGGCCTGAGGTACGGGTGTGCGTGCTTGGTGGAGGGCGGGGGGATGTGAGGGGGCAGGGAGAAAGGTCTGTCGCTGCCCTTCAGAGCTTGGTAGAAGGGTGGACCCCAGGGCTTGGCAAGTGCCACTTCTGGCAGGTTTGGAAATTTCCAAATAAATCTTTGTTTATTGGTGGTAAAAAATAAATAAATAAATAAATAAATAAATAAATAAAAATAAAAAAAATAAATAAAAATAAAAAAATCGTTTCTTACCACAATAACATTAGCCTATACCCCTAGAAGTGAAGAGCACAGGATCTGGAGTCAAATAAATCCAGGTTTCAATCCCAATTCATTGTGACTTGACTACTTCTCACTTAACCTTTCTGAGCCTCTCTTCCTCATCTGTTAAAACAGGAATGATAATACCTACCTGGGGTGGTTTGCTGTGAAGATTAAATTAGATGCTAGGGTGAGAGCTTAAGAAATGATAGCCATGGGGCGCCTGGATGGTTCAGTGGGTTGAGCGGCTGCCTTTGGCTCAGGTCATGATCTCAGCATCCTGGGATCGAGATCCGCATCGGGCTCTCTGCTCAGTGGAGAGCCTGCTTCCATCTCTCTCTGCCTGCCTCTCTGCCTACTTGTGATCTCTCTCTGTCAAATAAATAAATAAAAATTTTAAAAAAGAAAAAAGAAAGAAGAAATGATACCTATGATTAAATTGTTCACAGATTTAAATTGCTCAGTTGGATAAGCTCCTTCCTTTGGCTCAGGTCGTGATCCTAGAGTCCTGGGATCAAGCCCCACATCAGGCTTTCTGCTCATCAGACAGCCTAATTCTCCCTCTCCTCCCCACTCTCTCACTATCACTGTCTCTCTCTCTCTCAAATAAATAAAATCTTAAAAAAACAAAAACAAATTGGGGCACTTGGGTGGCTCAGTGGGTTAAAGCCTCTGCCTTAGGCTCAGGTCATGATCCCTGGGTCCTGGGATCAAGCCCCCTATGGGTCTCTCTGCTCAGCAGGGAGTCTGCTTTCTCCTCTCTCTCTGCCTGCTTCTCTGCCTGCTTTTAATCTCCATCTATCAAATTAACAAATAAAATCTTTAAAAAAAAACACATAACAATAACAAAAAAAAAAAACAAACTAAATTTATCCACCAGCTAGTATTTTGGAATACAATAGTCTAGTCAACTAGGTCATTATAGTCTTCAGAACTCTCTACAAATCAAATGCTTTGATTTGTTGCCCAAAAAGCTAGATCTGGGCATCCATGTTTGTACTCTCTCCCCTTGGCCACTGTTGATTGGACCAAGAGTGAACTCTTAACCTAAGGACAAATCAGATTCCTTTCCTGGGAGCTGAAAAAGTCAATTGTGGGGAGTCATGTAGATTCCAGAGCAAGTACCACCATTTTGAAGTGTGTATAGTTCATGGATAAGCTGAGAAAACTGATAAGGAGAGGTGTGAAGAGAAATACAAAGAAGAAACTACGTAGCTTTACTCCACGTGAAAAAGAGAAATGGCTCTGGTCCTGGTGATTTTTCAGTTTCATGAAGCTTACCTTTGCTAATTTCCTATCTTTGGAGTCTATGCAGTCTGTACCCAACCATTAATGCCCACCTCTTCCTGGGCTAACATGCGAACATCTCTTTTCCTTGGAGCTACAGAGACCACGCTAGGATGAGAGCAATGTTGTTCCTTTATGAGGTAAAAATGCTTCTTTAAAAACTCGAGTGGTCTTTTTAGGAATGAGCTTGTATAAAACACACCCTTATGACAGAAAAGTAGTAAGCACAAATTGGTCAGACCAGTTACTAACCAGAGTGTCAACAAGAAACTAGTCAAGAAACCTTTTTTCCCATTTTGTCATTGTACTGAGTCCCAAATTATTTGATTTGCAACAGTGCCTTGAAGTTCCCAAAAAATTGCATTACACGATCTTACAGTTTCTAAAAGAATGTTGAGGAACTAAGCTTGGGTGGGGTTCAAGGACTTACATGCTCTAAAATTAAATTAGAATTAAAGTAAAGGCTCTCTGGATGCCTGGCTGGCTCAGTCAGAGGACCTTGTAAGTCTTGATTTTGAGGTTGTGAGTTCAAGCTCCACCGTGGGTGTAGAGATTACTTAAACTTAATAAAATTAAAAAAAATAAACATTTATGAAACAAGATGGGATTGGGAGGGAGACAAACCATAAGTGACTCTTAATCTCACAACAAACTGAGGGTTGCCGGGGGGAGGGGGTTTGGGAGAAGGGGGTGGGATTATGGACATTGGGGAGGGTATGTGATTTGGTGAGTGCTGTGAAGTGTGTAAACCTGGTGATTCACAGACCTGTACCCCTGGGGATAAAAATATATGTTTATAAAAAATAAAAAATTAAAAAAAAAATAAACATAATTATATATATATATATAAAAGTAAATGCTCTGGTATCCACTCAACTTAGTAGTTTTGTGAAGGTAGGGACTGGATCTTAGTTGTTACGTTTTCTCAGAGCTTAGTGCCTATTCAGTAAGTAATTTTTTGAATAAATGTTGAGACCTCAATACTGTCATCAAAAGACTGAAAAGGAGTTTGGAAGCTTTAGAAAGTAAAATGGTGATTTTTTAAAGAAGATTTTATTTATTTGACAGAGAGACACAGTGAGAGAGGGAACACAAGCAGGGGGAGTGGGAGAGGGAGAAACAGGCATCCTGCCAAGCAGGGAGCTTGATATGGGGCTTGATCCCAGGACCCTGGGATCAGGACCTGAACTGAAGACAGATGCTTAATGACTGAGCCACCTAGGTACCCCAAAGATGTTGATTTTTTATTTTTTATTTTTATTTATTGTTTTTAAGATTATTTATTTATTTATTTGTCATAGAGAGAGAAGCGAGAGCAAGCACAGGCAGACAGAGTGGCAGGCAGAGGCAGAGGGAGAAGCAGGCTCCCTGCCAAGCAAGGAGCCCGATGTGGGATTCGATCCCAGGATGCTGGGATCATGACCTGAGCCGAAGGCAGCCGCTTAACCAACTGAGCCACCCAGGCGTCCCAAGATGTTGATTTTTTAAAGAGGATTCTAATTCTAAGGCAGAAGTATTGAAAAGTAGGTAGATAAGAAGGGTGGAAGGAGGGCTCCATAGACTTATAACTTCAAAATAGCCACAGGAAGAAACACCAGCAAATTCTGAAAGTTTCAAAAGTTTGAGGTCATGAGCTTCATTGAGAAGTGCTAGCATTTTATGAGTTGAATTGCACCTCTCCAAAATTCCTTTGTTGAAACCCTAATCCTCAGTATCTTAGAAGTATCTTAGTAGGAAATAGAACCGTTGCAGGGGCTCCTGGGTAGCTCAGTCTGTTAAGTGTCTGACTCTTGATTTCCACTCAAGTCATGATCTCAGGGTCCTGGGATCGAGTCCCACACTGAGCCCCACATTGGACTCCATGCACAGCGGGACTCTGCTTGAGATTCTCTCTTCCCCTTCCCCTGCTCATGATCTCTCTCTCAAATAAATAAATAAGTCTTTTTTTTTTTTAAGGGTAAGTTTATTTATTTAAAAAAAAAAAAAAAGAGGGACACCTGGTGGCTCAGTGGGTTAAAGACTCTGCATTTGGCTTGGGTCATGATCCTGGGGTCCTGGGATCGAGCCCCGCATCAGGCTCTCTGCTCAGCGGGGAGCCTGCTTGCCCCCTCTCTCTCTCTGCCTGCCTCTCTGCCTGCTTGTGATCTCTGTCTGTCAAATAAATAAATAAAGTCTTTAAAAAGAGAGAGAGAGATAGGACAAAATCTTTTTTAAAAAATTTTATTTATTTATTTGACAGAGATCACAAGTAGGCAAAGAGGCAGTCAGAGAGAGATGAAGGGAAGCAGGTTCCCTGCTGAGCAGAGAGTCCGATGCAGGGCTTGATCCCAGGACCCCGGGATCATGACCTGAGCCCAAGGCAGAGGCTTTAACCCATTGAGCCACCCAGGTGCCCCGAGATAGGATAAAATCTTTTTTTTTTTTTTTTTTTTTTAAAGATTTTATTTATTTATTTGACAGAGAGAAATCACAAGTAGATGGAGAGGCGGGCAGAGAGAGAGAGAGAGGGAAGCAGGCTCCCTGACGAGCAGAGAGCCCGATGCGGGACTCGATCCCAGGACCCTGAGATCATGACCTGAGCCGAAGGCAGCGGCTTAACCCACTGAGCCACCCAGGCGCCCCTAGGATAAAATCTTAAAAAAAAAAAATGGGGGTGATGGACTCCTCAGTGACTCAGTCATTAAGCATCTGCCTTTGGTTCAGGTCATGACCCCAGGGTCCTGGGATCAAGCACTGCATCGGTCTCCCCACTCCGCAGGAACCCTGCTTTTCCCTCTCCCTCTGCCTGCTGTTCTCCCTGCTGTGCTCTCTCTCTCTGTGTCAAGTAAATAAATAAAATCTTTTAAGAAGAAAAATAAAAAATTAAAATTTAAAAACGGAGATAGGGCCAAGGCAGATGTAGTTAAGATGAGGTCCTGCTGGAGTAGAGTGGTCTTATAAGACAATACATCTTGTATTCTTATAAAAAGGGGGAAATTAGGGGTGTCTGGGTGGCTCAGTGGGTTAAGCCTCTGCCTTTGACTTGGGTCATGATCTCAGGTTCCTGAGATCGAGCCCCGCATCGGGCTCTCTGCTGATCGGGGAGCCTGTTTCCCCCTCTTTCTCTGCCTGCCTCTCTGCCTACTTGTGATCTTTTTCTCTGTCAAATAAATAAATAAAATCTTTTTAAAAGTGGGGGGGTGGGGAATTAGACAAGCACAGAGGAAGGATGTCAGGCGAAAATGAAGGCAGAGATCAAGGTGGTGCTTCTACAAGACAAAGATACCAAAGATTGCCAGCAAACCACCAGCCAGGGGAAAGGCCTGGAACAGGTTCGTTCACAAGCCTCCAGCAGGAACCCAAGCTTCTGACACCTTGATTTTGGACTTCCAGTCTCCAGAACTGTGAGACATTTCCATTGTTTAAGCTACCCAGTGTGTGGTACTTTGTTATGGAAACACTAGCAAACTAATATAGGAAGCACACAAATCCAAAAAGACCTCCCCTCTGTCTCTCCAGTGGCAATTCATACCCAAGCCCAGATGTTTAGAAATATGTGTGCTCTCCTCAAATCATTGCTGTTATAACAGCTCCAGTCAGGCCTGCTTCTAAGCAGCAGTCAGAAAGACTGGGAAAGCCCCTAAGACCTCAGTCATTTTAAGTCCAGTCCCCTGCAATGATGCAGTTAAACAAGAACATCAAGAAATTCCTGCTTAGGCCTGAAGAGCTTTAAAAATGTTTGGGGGTGCCTGGGTAGCTCAGTCGGCAAGGAGTCAGCTTGGGATTCTCTTTCTCCCTATTCCCCCACCCCCACCCCAGGCCACTGGCTCTCTAAAATAAATGAATAAATCTTTTATTCAAGAATTTTAGAATTATTTAGCTATTTTACCTTCCTGTTATTTGAATAAGCAGTGACAGTTGCTTTACATTCATTGATTACTACCTGTTGGGGAATTTGCTAAGGACTTTATACAAATCACTTCTTTAATCCTCTCAACCTTAGGAGATAAGAACTATTATTATTTACATATTATAGACGGAGACACTGAGACTCAGTGAGTTAGCTTATCTATAAACACACAGCTAGGCAGTAATGGAACTGATCTCTAACCCAAGTTGGCCTGAGCCCAGAGCCCAAGTTCTTTGTTACCATGCTGTTCTGTCTCCCAGCCTAAGACATAGCAAGAGCTCATGGAATATTAATGCTCTTCCCTTGTCTGACTTAGTCTTGTTGTAATTGACATAAAAGCTACTGTTTGTTCTCCCTGCTTCAAACTCAAAATGAAAGTAAAGTGCCAGGCACATAGTAAGTGCTCAGTAAGTATTAGCTATTATTACTATTAAAATTGCATTGTACATGTTCCTGTCTAGTAAAGATGGCGAATCCCTAGTCTACTGCTAATAGTGGGTACTTAGAAGTGTTCTTGAATGAACAAGGCCAGTGGGATAGGGACCTGGAAAGTAAAGTTGATCTAGGAGAAAATGAGAGGCAAGAGTGGGGAGGTTGGGGCTGAGGAAGGGAGCGAGGGACACAGAAAGCAGTTGGCAGAAGGCCAGACTCCACTTTCCGTTGCTAAGGCTGCCCCTGGGGGTTGGGGGGTGGGGGGGTGTAGTCCCTCTGCTTCTGATTGGTCAGTTTACCTTGTTTTATCCTTTACTTCCTCCCTTTCGGGGTGATGGGGAGGCTGCTGCTTGTGGTTGTATAAAGCTTTCTGGAATTCTTCCAGGAAAAGGATAAGCTTGTGAGGCGCTAGCAAATTCTGGGGGCATAGGAGTGTGTGAACAAGAGTGATTGTGTCCGGGCCGTCAGTGCCAGGGTGAGGCAGGAGGGTAGGAAATCAGGTGCATTTCTGTATAAATCCCAGCTCTCCCATTCCAGCAACTGTGTGACCTTGGGCAGGTAACTTACCTGCCTGAGTCTGATTTCCTCTTCTGTAAATAAGGACGAAATAGTATCTATTGACAGGCATTTAAATGCTTAGTACAATGCCTAATAAGTAATTGCTGCTATTATTATTATTATTTTAAGTGTTAGGATTTGATGTCTTTTCTGCCTGAATATATGGATTCACCAGTTATCCTCCTCTCCCACCTATTCCCTCAGTCCTGAAAATTTGAGCCAAGTATTTCCAAGTGCCCCCTGACGCCCCTACTTTCCCTTGGGCCTTCCAGTGGGGCCAGGCCTTTGGATACCTTTGGGCAGCCCCAGGATAGGAGAAAGCATGCCTTCATGATTCTCGGATGGTCCTTTTTTCCCCACAGCCCAGGAATGATTGATAAAAGCCTTATCTGAGTCACATTCCATTATGAGATTAAATCAGACTTGCTCTGGGGCCTTCTGGCTGCTACCCCAAGCTGGATGCCGGCAGCTCCTGGTTATTGCCTTTGGCCCAATCTGAGGTCATCACACTGCTATGGACCCAAGGGACCCCAAGGGGCAGGAGTTGAAGAGAGGCTCTGGCAGCCATTTGGGATTACTTTCAATTAGCCAGCACTGACTAAAAATGGAAGCCACAACCAGGTACCCATTCGGCACCACGGGGGAGCAAATCAGAGATGGACACTTACCCCGCTAGCTCCAATCCGAGCAAAGGATGACAGGCTCCTTGAGAGCAGAAGACAGAGATGTGGGAGATTAGCAATGGGAGTAATGAGGCCAAGCAATAATTCTGTGGTTGCAGGCAAGTTGCTAAATTTCTCTGAATCTTCAACTCTCAACTTGGAACATTAGCATTTACTACAAAAGTTAACCTAAATGGAAATGGTACTTGTTAAAAGGACAAGACCTTAAGATAAGACTGGGTTTGGATCCTGGCTTGGTTACCCACTGGCCTTGTGACATTGCTGTTAACTTCTTAGAGCCCCAATTTCCTCCTACACGGAAAGGAGGAAATAACACTTTTCCCTCCCAAAGTTGTGAGGGTTATGGAAAACTAGGCATAGCGGTTAGCTTTGACTTGGACAAGTGGGCTTACATACTTGTCCCTCCCCACCCCACCACCAGTGCTGCTCAGTCAATAGACACTCATGATTTTTCTTCTCCTTCAGGCAGTGTGGAAGGGTATGGGTTTAGCCTTCTTGTCTACCATCCCAAATTAGGAACACAGGAGAAAAGTTGCATTTCTCTTGCTAAGGTCTTTCGTGCATGTTTTTGTGTGACCTGGCTGAAGCCTGGACTAACCCAGGTGCCACATCTATATGAGGTCACCCATGTGGAGTTTACTGAACTGTTTAGGACCAGCCTAAGCTTCAGGGGCAGAGCAAGGAGAAAGGGAGAAAGAAGGATTTTATTAGCTTTCAACAATCAGGTGGGTCTGGGAATAGTCATACGCAAGCTGTGAGCTATCTGGAAGGCTATCCAAAGACAAGTGAAGTCTAAATGCTCAGAGCCAGGCTGCCCCAGAAAAGGCTCAATCTGGAGCCTGGGTGCCAACTCAGGACTCCCAGTTTATACTTCATTCTCTCTGCCTGGGTCCTTTACCTCCCTGACTTTTTTTCTCCCCTATCTCTTGTTTTTATTTGCCACCACTTCTAAATTTATTGTGGTTGATTGTTTTCCTGTCCTGGACCCACTTGGTAATCTGGCATGTGTGAAAGGTCATCAGATCCTGTGCCTGTTGGAAATGCAACAGTCTTTGTGTACCTCTTGTGTGCCTGACGTGATCTCATCTCATTCTCAAATCAACCCTATCAGCAAGCTTCTCTTAATATCCTCCTATTCAGGCTGAGGAAACTGTCATTCTAAGAGAGAAGACAAATTGCTCATGGTCACTTCGCCAGGTAGCAGCTGAAGCAGGACGTGTCCAAAGACAACATGACTCCAAAGCCTGTGACATTTCCGCTCCAACTCCAGATAAAGAGCATGCACAGTTCTCAGCTGCACCTTCTCCCCTATGGACCCTGGGAAAGTGTGTGAGCTATTCTGTTTTCCCAGGGAGGGCTAAAAGCCCACCAGAGTGGCTCCTGTGGTCTTCAGAAAAAATGGGACAGTAGGATGTCTACTTCAGGGGAGAGAAATCGGGCCCTGAGCTTGCAGGAGGAGGGATACTGGGAGTGGAGATTATTCTATCCAACTTTTAAAGAACATAAGCAAAATAAAACAAAAATGGGGGAGGCAGAGGTTACTTTGAAGTGGTGCCAGTAGGTGTACCCTGCTAGGACAGTGCTTTTGGGACCATGGGCCTTGGAGTCTGCTAGACCTGGGTTCGAGTGCAACACTGGCACCTGCTTCTTTGGGCGACCTTAGGCAAGGTATTTAAATTCTCGAAGCCTCAGTTTCTTCATCTGTAAAATGGAGATGATGACAATCCTTTGTTGTGAGGATTAAATGATACCATGCACATAAAGCCCTAATACGTGGACCTCAGCCAATATAAAAAAAATGGTATTATTTAGTAATAAAATTGGGTTAAGAGTAGACACCTTTCAGAAAGTTTCTATATCTTGGGTGGTGGTTATATGAATGTACGCATATGTAAAAAATATCATTGAACTGGAATGTCCACCTAAAATCAAGAAACCAATTCAAAGCCGAAGCACTGGGATCAAAGAATTGCAACTCTTTGCAAATGTTCACATAGATTTGTGTAGAACCCCAAAGGGTGTCCTGATTATAGGAGGTAGACTCGGGTTTTTAAGAGGGAGAAAAGAAAGAGGAGGTAAGTTGTTTCTAAGACGAGTTCATTGGTGCTGATAAGGAGGACTGGTTTTGTACTTCATTGATTGGTCAGGTGGAGTAGTCATTAGGCAAAAGTCCATGTCTTTTCAAACAGGATTTTCTCGTTCTTGCTGACTTCTGGGGATGCTGGAGATTTGGTCCTGTTCAAAGATTTAGAAAACAAGATGTGCAAGACAGTTCCTCCAAATGGCTGCTCTGGCTTTATTTTAAAAATGGATCTATTTGCATTATTGTTCACAGTGCTGCACTCTTCACCTGTGAAAATATGTACTTGTATGTATCATATACTTCAACAATAACAACAACAACAACAAGAAAAACAAAAGGAAGCTCTTGTGAGCCAGGATTGATGAAGAGAAGGGATTCGAAAAATTTTTTTAAAGAAGATATCACAAGTAGGCAGAGAGGCAGGCGGGGGTGGGGTGGGTTGGGAGCAGGCTCCCTGCTGAGCAAAGAGCCAATTCAGGGCTCGATGGGGCTCCATCCCAGGACCCTGAGATCATGACCTGAGCCGAAGGCAGAGGCTTAACCCACTGAGCCACCCAAGCAGCCCAGGATTCAAAATTTTTAAAAAATGACACCTGGATGGCTCAGTGGGTTAAGGCATCTGCCTTTGGCTGAGGTCATGATTCTGGAGTCCTTGGATGGAGTCCTGTGTCTGGGCTTCTTGCTCAGCAGGGAGCCTGCTTCTCCCTCTGCCTGCTGCTCCCCCTGCTTGTGCACTCTCTCTCTCTCTGGCAAATAAATAAAATTAAAAAAAAATTTTTTTTTAACTTTGCAGCCTAAAACGTAGGGGAAAATGTATTATGGAGGTATGTCAGGCAGTTAATTAATAAATGCATGTGGTTTTTCCTCCCTGGATTTTGTCATGCTTTGGGGATTTGTCAGTTTTCTTAAATGTATAATTTTTTTGTGACCCCTTGTGTTGTTCTGAGCAAATATTCACTTTTATAGTTAAAAAACCCCACCCTCTTTGGTAGGGCCGAGCGGTAGGACCCTCTTCCCAACCGGAGAAAAGGCAGGAGCGTCCAGGTTCCATAAGCATGGAGCCACACCCAGCATGCCCTCCTCCCATTGCCCGGCTGTGGGATCTTGCAGCTGTCCTTGGGAAAGCCTGCCTAATGGGAAGTCTGTGGCCATCAGGCTCAGCACGGTACCCCTGCTGAGGGAGCTCCTGCTGGATCATCTTCCCTAGGAGAATGAACAACACAGTGATGTCAGTCCCATCAATTCTCCCTCTTCCCTACAGTTCTCAGCAGTGACCTTGGAGGTGAGGCATCCTTAGGGGGACTTTCCTGAGTCAGGGATAAAGGACATTGAGAAGGGGGTTACCCAGGGAGCCCCTGAAGAGCAGGACTGGTAGCCAGGCATCCCATTACACCCTGGGGCTATTACCTTGGGGAAAAGGAATTAGACAAGCCTGATTTTCCATTATGCAAAGAAAGGGCTTTTCAAGTAAATTTCCATTTAAGAATGAGCTTAGATCAGTGAAAGTGGCGGCCATAATAGCTTAGATGGTCATCACAGCTATTAAAAACACATTTTTTCCCCCTGTGCTCAGGCTGCCTTGTCATCTTCATATTGTTCATCCCCAGAAGACTGTGACTCAACCTTTCCCCAGCTTCTGGGAGCCAGGTTAATGTCCATCTATATTTTCAACTTTTTAATTCTTCAACATATAGGGTATATGAAATTTACATGCTTGGAACAGGCTGTGGGTGTATCCAGAATGTTATAAAAAGTAGATCTGGGGTTGGAGATGGGCAGTGTGTAGTCAGTAAAGCACTCCACACGTTGGTCATTGGTTACAGTGTTGAGCTCACCTCTCTCTTCACACCATCTTATGCTGCCCATTCCTTGCTTAGATCCTCATACATCCACAGTTCATTTTTTTTTTTTTAAGATGAAAGTTTTAAAATATAGGTAACTTTAAAAAGTTTCTTTTCGGTGTAACAGTATTCATTGTTTTTGCACCAAAAAATATGGAACTCTTCACGAATTTGTGCGTCATCCTTGCACAGGGGCCATGCTAATCTCTGTATTGTTCCAATTTTAGTATATGTGCTGCCAAAGTGAGCACTCCACAGTTCATTTTTAGTTCAAGGCATTCAAACTGGTGTCTATGTCACCTGGATACTCTTCTCCCACTCTCTCCCAGGCTGACACCTACTTACTCCCAGGTCTCAGCTTGAATCTGATGTTTTCAAGGACGCCACCCTAAAACCCACACCCCAACCCCAGACCAGGGTAGGGCTTTGAATGGCTTTTCTTTGTCTGGGTAACAAACCACCTTCAACGATGCATATGCTCATACTTCTGTGATTTTGACTGGGCTCCATCTTGCCTGGGGTGATCTGGCAAAGTGCAGCTGCCATCAGTTGTTGGGTTGACTGGGTGCTAGCTCTTCCTGGATAGTCTCACTCATACGTCAGGAGCCTCAGCTAGACTGCTGGGAACAGCCGGGACAGGTGGAATGTCTGGGACAGCGAGGAGGCTAAACTGGGGGTTTCCTACATGGTGGTTTTCAGGCAACAAGAGGTTGGCAGTAGAAGCTACAGGGTCCTTAGAGGCCAAGGCTCAGAAGTCACATAACAATGTCTCTTTCATTGTATCTATTGCTCAGCATCGGGCTCCCTGCTCAACATCGGGTTCCTTGCTCAGTGGGGAGCCTTCTTCTCCCTCAGCCGGCTGCTCCCCCCGCTTGTGCTCTCTCTCTGACAAATAGATAAATAAAATCTTAAAAAACAAAAGTCATATTGCAAAAAGGCACATACCCAGGGAGAGCTAGTACAGACAGCTCTCTAAGCTTTTCTTCCACTGCTCTTATCATAACTGTTATATAATTCCTTGTGTGATTGTTTATTTATCGTTTTTATCCCCCCACTAGACAACTTCAATGAATGTGAGGACTGACTGTCTCATTCATCACTCTATTCCCAGAGCTTGGCACGAAGTGAGAGCTAATTAAATGGTTGTAAGTGAACACATGGATGGATGAATGAATAAAAAAATGAATAAATGAAAGATAAGATTCTTGGAGTTCTAAAATTGCAGCATAAGATTTTGTAGATAGTCCTAGGTTTGAATCCCAATTCTATCCCTTCCTAACTGCTTGACCTTGGGCAATTTGCTTGATCTCTCTGAGCCTCAGATTTTCTTTCTTTCTTTTTATTTATTTATTTTTAAGATTTTGTTTATTTATTTGACAGAGAGAAACCAGTGAGAAAGGAAACACAAGCAGGCAGAGTGGGAGAGGGAGAAGCAGGATTCCTGCTGAGCAAGGAGCTCAATGCAAGGCTTGATACCAGGACCCTGGGATCATGACCACAGCCAAAGGCAGATGCTAAATGACTGAGCCACCCAGGTGCTCCTCTTTCTTTCTTTTTTAATCTTTAAAGTGGGGGTAAAGGGGCACCTGGGTGGCTCAGTGGGTTAAAGCCTCTGCCTTTGGCTCTGATCATGACCCCAGGGTCCTGGGATCAAGCCCCGCATTAGGCTCTCTGCTCAGTGGGGAGTCTGCTTCCTGCTTCCCTTCTTCTCTCTCTGCCTGCCTCTCTGACTACTTGTGATCTCTATCTGTCAAATAAACAAACAAATTCTTAAAAAAAAAAAAACAAACAAGTGGAGGATAAAAATAACCCCCACTATCACAGTCCAGTCCTAACTATAAGGGTTTCAACTCCACATTCATTCTCCCCCCTTTTCTTTGAGACCCTCTTAGCTTTTCTTACTTATTAGGTGAGGGGTGTTAGTTACTTTACTTTAAAGGCCTTCCTCCAACTCCAGAGCATTGGAAACTGGGTTTTCAGGACAGAGTACATTCCGCAAAGGTCACCAAGACTCCATTCTATATAGACCACTGTGTCCCAACACCACTACTGGGTGTGAACTTGTGGTTCTCAACTAGGGGTGATTTGGGCCCCCCGCCTCCAGGCCATTTGACCATTTTTTTTTTTTAAAGATTTTATTTATTTATTTGACAGAGAGAGATCACAAGTAGGCAGAGAGGCAGGCAGAGAGAGAGAGAGGAGGAAACAGGCTCCCTGCTGAGCAGAGAGCCCGATGTGGGACTCGATCCCAGGACCCTGAGATCATGACCTGAGCCGAAGGCAGCGGCTTAACCCACTGAGCCACCCAGGCGCCCCATTTGACCATTTTTGAGACAGTTTTGGTTGTCACAGTTGGGGGTAGGGGCATGCTGCTAGCATCTAGTGGATGGAAGCCAGACACATGAAACATCTTACAATGCACAGGACACACCTCCCCTAGCCCCAACAAAGAATTATCTGGCCCCTACAAGGTTGATATGGCCCAAACTCTGCTGGAACTTACTATTCTTTCAGTACTCACCAGGTTTAGATATAATAAATTCTTCTTGGCAGTAGTCAACCCTCGCTTTTCTTTAGCCTCTGGTGTCTGGTGATGGCCACAGTCCTCCTATCCCTGGACCACACAGTTTTGAGCAACAGCTTTTACTCATAAGCAGTTTGAAGAGAGGGTAGGGAGGAAATGGCTCCATCTGTTGGCCGGAGCCTGCATCACAGCAGGGAACACGGCGGATTTTTCCAGGAGAGACCTCAGGTGTGTCATCATCCTTCTCGGTATTACACACCCCAAGGGCAGCCAGAAAGCTGTAAGTGGGACAGCACGTGACTAGATGAAGTTGCTACTGATGCTGTCTCACGTGACGAGTGTGGGATTAGAGCCTAGGTTATTGTATTTCAGGGTTTCGTTGTATTTAGCAACTTCTTATTCTTCTTGGAATACTTCCCTTCTTATTCTTAATTGTGAAACATATATTTATGTCACATATAGTGCCTAAGCGTGCTTATACACAGCATACAGTATATAAGTACAGTTTAAATAATAATAATAATAATAATAATAATAATATATATTTTATTTTTTTTTTAAAGATTTTATTTATTTATCAGAGAGAGAGAGAGGGAGAGAGCGAGCACAGGCAGACAGAATGGCAGGCAGAGGCAGAGGGAGAAGCAGGCTCCCTGCCGAGCAAGGAGCCCGGATGTGGGACTCGATCCCAGGACGCTGGGATCATGACCTGAGCCGAAGGCAGCTGCTTAACCAACTGAGCCACCCAGGCGTCCCAATAATATATATTTTAAAAATATTTTATTTATTCATTTGAGAGAAAGAGAGAAACAGAGGGAGCACAAACAGGCTCTGAGCAGGGAACCTCAAGGGAATTCTGTCCCAGGACTTGGAGAGCCTGACCTCAGCTGAAGGCAGATGCCTAACCATCTGAGCCACCCAGATGCCCCCAGTTTATTTATTTATTTTTTTAAAGATTTTATTTTATTCATTTGACAGAGAGAGATCACAAGTAGGCAGAGAGGCAGAGAGAGAGAGGAGGAAGCAGGCTCCCCGCTGAGCAGAGAGCCCGATGCGGCACTCGATCCCAGGACCCTGAGATCATGACCCGAGCCGAAGGCAGCGGCTTAACCCACTGAGCCACCCAGGTGCCCAAGATGCCCCCAGTTTAAAGAATAATATTAAAAGAAACACCCATGACCCACTACTCAGATTAGGAGAAAACATTACATACCGGTTCTGTAGAAGCCCCCCCACCCTATGGACACACTTACACTGTCATCAGCTCTCTTTCCTTCCCCGCCTTCTATCCCTTTGCTTTTTCTCCTTTCCTTTCCTTCTTTTGTACATTCTTTTCTTCCATTCTGTTCCTTTTAAAGAATTTTTTTTCGGGACACCTGGGTGGCTCAGTCAGTTGAATGTCTGCCTTCAGCTCAGATCATGATCCCAGTGTCCTGGGATTGAGTCCTGCATTGGGTTCCCTGCTCAGCATGGAGCCTGCTTCTCCCTCTGCCTTCTTACCTGCTCTGTCTGCTCTGCCTGCCCTTCCCCCTGCTTGTGCTCACTCTCTTTCTCTCTCTGAAAAATAAATAAAATCTTAAAAAAAAAAAGAATTTTTTTCTTTCTGCCCTCTGACATTTAATCGCTATGAAACCTAGAGTAAGATACTTAATTCTATGGACTTCAGCATATCTATCTATAAAATAGAAATAATAAGAACAATACCTACTTTACTGGCTTGCTGTGAGATTTAATGAGGTAATGTTTGCGTGGGCATCAAATGAGATAATCTATGTAAAATCTTAACAGACTTTGGCATAGTTGTAAGTCCCTAAACAGAAGCTATTTTTTTTACATTATTATTTTATTTTATTATTACCTTTAAAAATTTTATTTATTTATTCATGAGAGACAGAGAGAGAGAGAGAGGGGCAGAGGGAGAAGCAGACTTCGCAAGGAGCAAGGATCCCAATGTGGGACTTGATCCCAGGACCCATGGATAATTACCTGAACCGAATACAGATGCTTAACCATCTGAGCCACCCAGGCACCCTATATTATTTTTATTATTTTTTAAAGATTTTATTTATTTATTTGACAGACAGAGATTACAAGTAGGCGGGGGGGGGGAGCAGGCTCCCTGCTGAGTAGAGAGCCCGATGCGGGGCTCAATCCCAGCACCCTGAGATCATGACCTGAGCTGAAGGCAGAGGCCTAACCCACTGAGCCATCCAGGGACCCCATTTTAAAATAATTTCTTCTCTGACAGAAGAACTCTGTGTTATAACAGAAATGCACATGGCTGTGAGAATCAGAGAGACATGGGTTCAAATAGTGGTTCTGTTATATACCAGCAGTAGTCACTAAAACTCTCCAGCTATCAAATGAAGGGCAATAATACTGATGGTTGGTAATCTATCACACAGGGCTGTTGTGAGAATCAGAAGAACAGACAGTTAGGGGTGCTTGGGTGGCTCAGTGGGTTAAGCCGCTGCCTTCGGCTCAGGTCATGATCTCAGGGTCCTGGGATTGAGCCCCGCATCGGGCTCTCTGCTCAGCAGGGAGCCTGCTTCCCTCTCTCTCTCTCTCTCTCTCTCTGCCTGCCTCTCCATCTACTTGTGATTTCTCTCTGTAAAATAAATAAATAAAATCTTTAAAAAAAAAAAGAAGAACAGACAGTTAAAGTACACAAGAATCAGCTAAGAGACGTGTTAAAATCTTTCTCTCCCTCTCTCCTTTTCTTCTTCACTGACAGGGTAATTTTCTTTTCAGCAGGGGTATTAAAGGTAGCTGTGTGCCTGTACAGTTTCTCTTAAGCTCTATATCCAGTTTGTCAAGTGTTTATCAAGTGGCAACAAGCGCCTTCCTGGCTTTGTGTTGTTAAGCCTAGGATACTAATCTCCTTGGAGGAAATGAAGTTCTAGGGTCATCTCCCTTCCTAGTTCTGAGCCCCTGGTTGAGGCCACTGGGCATCAGGATGTTGAGTGCAGCTCTGCTCTCTGAGACCCATCCTGTGAGCTTGGAGGCTGCCTGCTGGGTTGGCTTGGTGATGTGTCCTTGTGCACACTTAGAAGGAGGCATCCTGACCAGTAAGTAGACACAGTGGGGGCTCATAAAATGAAAGCAGAATCTCTGACTGTAAGGCAGGGATCAAACTCTGGGGTCCTCTCACCTCTTCTCCCATTCAAGGTATCTGTCGAATATTATGCGAAGGGAGAGTCCTTGTTCCTTGTTCCTTGTTCCGGAGTAGGTGAGATAATGAGAGACTGAGGTCTCTAACTTTGGTTTCTGGAAGGGGTTCATAGGCTTCCAATGGGAGAGGAGCTTGTGCATCCCAACCATAATTGTAACTTCTTAATTCCTCATCACATCACTACCTTTTCATTCAGGTGCTGTTTAGTTTGTTTTAGGTGGTTTTTTTTTTTTTTTTTTAAGATTTTAGCTATTTATTTGACAGAGAGAGAAAGATCACAAGTAAGCAGAGAGGCAGGCAGTGGGGGAGAGGGGCAAAGCAGGCTCCCTGCTGAGCATAGAGCCTGATGTGGAGCTCAATCCCAGGACCCCGAGATCACGACCCCAGCTGAAGGCAGACACTCAACCCACTGAGCCACTCAGGCACCCGTAGCTTGTTTTAGTTTTAAGATTTTATTTATTTATTTGACAGAGACTGACACAGCGGGATAAGGAACACAAGCAGGGAGAGGGGGAAAGGGAGAAGTAGACTCCCCGCTGAGTCTGAGCCACCCAGACACTTCTCATGTACTGTTTAAAAACAGAGATTGGGGGCGCCTGGGTGGTTCAGTGGGTTGAAGCCTCTGCCTTCAGCTCAGGTCATGGTCTTAGGGTCCTGGGATCGAGCCCCGCATCGGGCTCTCTGCTTGGCGGGGAGCCTGCTTCCCTTCCTCTCTCTCTGCCTGCCTCTCTGCCTACTTGTCATCTCTGTCTGTCAAATAAATAAATAAAATCTTAAAAAATAAAAATAAAAACAGAGATTGTTTTCTTTCCTCTGACTTGCACTGAGGCAGTCTGAGTTCCAATTTTCAATTAAAAAGTTATCAGAGGCAGGGATGCCTGGGAGGCTCAGCCAGTTAAGTGTCTGCCTTCAGCTCAAGTCATGATCCTAAGATCTTTTTCCTCTGCCTCTCCCCCTGATTGTGCTCTTTTTCTCTGTCAAATAAATAAATTAAATAAATAAAATTAAAAAGAAAAAAGAAAGCTATGGGGGCGCTTGGGTGGCTCATTCAGTTAAGCATCTTCCTTGGGTGCTGATCATGATCCCAGGGTTCTGGGATGGAGTGACACGGGAGTCTGCTTCTCCCTCTCCCTCTGTGCCCTATCCTCCCACTTGTCCTCTCTCTCACACTGTTTCTCTCTCAAAGAAATAAATAAAATCTTTTAAATCTACAAAATCCATGTAATAGGAGGGACTGGGAGAGGAGGGATCGTATAGGAATAAATATTATATGACATTACATCAAAAAGCAATACAAGGTAATGATACTACTATTTTTATTTTTATTTTTTTAAAATTTTATTTATTTATCAGAGAGAGAGAGGGGGAGAGAGCAAGCACAGGCAGACAGAATGGCAGGCAGAGGCAGAGGGAGAAGCAGGCTCCCTGCTGAGCAAGGAGCCCGATGTGGGACTCGATCCCAGGACGCTGGGATCATGACCTGAGCCAAAGGCAGCTGCTTAACCAACTGAGCCACCCAGGCGCCCCAAGTAATGATACTACTAGAACAACTATGGCCTTAATTATTGTGTAAAAAATGTATGACAATTCTATCCAATTTAGGTTTTCATTCATTGGGACAAAAGACTGATTGCGCCCAAAATGTGTTGTCTTGCCAAAGCATTTGAAATCTTCTCTATATTATTGTTTAAAAAGAAGACATAAAAATTTATAAAATCATATACCATTGTAAAAAATGTGATATTTTAAAGGGGAAAATGTAAGAATTCTAAAGAAGTCATGAAAGCATTATTTGACCACCTATAAGGCCATAAACAATCACATCTCATTCTATATGTCAGTATATATCCAGTTTATATACACATGGGTGGGACTCCTGGTTGGCTCTGTCAGTCAAGTGTCCACCTTTGGCTCAGGTCATGATTACAGGGTCCTAGTATCAAGTCCCATCGAAGGCTCCTTGCTCAGCAGGGAGTCTGCTTCTCTCTGGGCCATCTGCTCCCCCTGCTTCTGCATGCGAGGGCTCTCTGACCAAAAAAAAAAAAAAAAAAAGAAAAGAAAAGAAAAGGAAAAAAGAAAATATACACAGGGGTATGATACAATGCAATTTTTGTATTTGCTAACAAATCAGGCTTTTTGTTCTTATTAAAACACGTATAAAGTGTACATCATTTGTGTAACAAGAAAAAAAATTCTGCCTCACATACTGTATATTACAGTGTAATAAAGTTGACTTTATAATACAATTTTTAATATTACATATAGATGTAATATATATACTATATATACTAATCTAAAACAAAAGACTTTAACTTAAAAGCACTTAAATATAACACCCAAGGAATAACAAATGATTTGAAAAATTCTCAAGAGAGCTGGTAAAGTCATATATACTATGAAAAGTTTAAAAACAACAACAACAAACTGTTGAAAATGTCCACATAATGTTTAAGAACCCTAGGGGTAGATCTGGCTTTTAATCTAGGCTCTCTCCTTGGAAAAGTGATAGAAACTTCCTGAAGTTCCATTTCGTCTGTAAAATTGGGATGATACGACTATCATTGAGCTGTTTAAAGGTTAAACCAGAATACGCTTGTAAAAAGACAACCCGTTATAGGGTAAACCCTCATTAATGTTAACTATCCTTAACCCCTGGGGTGGATAAAGAGGAAGGATTCTTCACCTGAGGCCATATAGCCTACTACTCAAGGAAAAATCCAGAAGCTACCGGGCAACCTTGCTAGACCTTACATCATTTCGCCGTCCAATAGTACAGAATCTGCCTACAGACCACTCTCTCTCGTCCAACCGCATCACCACTAAGGGGCAGGGCATTTTCCCTTCTGCACCCTTTCTTGCTCCAACTCTCAGCCCCAGCTTCCCAAACCACTATTCCATTTACTCGTACGTCTTTGTACCGCCCAGAAACAATGCCTTTTTAAAAAATCCCCCTACATCTTCTCTTTCTTCTCTAACTTTCCCGCCCCAGTAGCTCTTGATCAATCGGAGATGGGATTCTCTCTTCTTTCCCCGCCTCTTGGTGACGTCAAGAGAAGTCACACCTCTCATTGGACATTCTGGAGCAGAAACCTACCAATATCTGGCAGACTTTTTTGGTGCAGACGGACCGCTAGTATTGTCGCTGGTGATTGGCTGGAGTGACGAGCCAGGAAAATGGCTGCTAGTCCGTCTGTAGTCCCGGTGGCTGTGACTGCTGCGGTGATCCCCGTCCTGTCACCCAGCAGCGATTTCTCAAATTTGCGAGAAATTAAGAAGCAGCTGCTACTCATCGCAGGCCTTACCCGGGAGCGGGGCCTGCTACACAGTAGCAAATGGTGAGATGTCGGGGTCGAAAGGGGCTGGACTTGGATCCTTGGCCTTGGGGTCCGTGGAGCTAATTCAGTTTGGGTGTTCCAGGTCCGCGGAGTTGGCCTTCTCCCTCCCCGCCTTGCCTCTGGCCGAGCTGCAGCCGCCGCCGCCTATTACAGAGGTAAGGATTTCCATCTCTGCTAGCGCTCCTCATCAAACCGAAGAGTTACCGAGTGCGCTGTCGCTGGATGGGACCATAAAGCTTATCAGGAATGTTTGTGGAGGGAATTCAAGCATTTAAGGAGCTAAATGTTCTAAGCGATTTTATCAGTGTGGGTTTGTTGATCTTTGTAAAGATTTGGTGGTGCTTTACTTAAGCTGGAGAAAATTAGTAAACAGTCCTCAAAAGACTTAAGCCTTTTAAGGTTTTGTAGCCCAACCCAATGTTCTTTACGATGAGGAGGATCAAATTTTTTTTTTTTTTTTTAAAGATTTGTCAGAGAGTGAGAGCGAGAGAAAGCGCACAAGTAGGGGGAGTGGTAGGCAGAAGGAGAAGCAGGTTTCCCTCAGAGCAAGGAGCCGGATATGGGACTGGAACCCAGGACCCTGGGATCAAGACCTGAGCTGAAGGCCGAGGTTCAACGCACTGAGCCACCCAGGACTACCCAGAAGACTCAAAGGTGTTTTTTTTTTTTTTTTTTTTTAAAGATTTTATTTAATTATTTGTCAGACAGAGATCACAAGTAGGCAGAGAGGCAGGCAGAGAGAGAGAGAGATAGAAAGAGGGAAGCAGGCTTCCGGCGGAGCAGAGAGCCCGATGCGGGGCTCGATCCCAGGACCCTGAGATCATGACCCGAGCCGAAGGCAGCAGCCCAAACCACTGAGCCACCCAGGCGCCCCGACTCAAAGGTTTTAACAACAGTGTGAAACTGGCTTTGGATTCAAATAGTTCAAATCTCAGCTACACATGTGACTTTGGGCAACTTACATAATATGATGAGCCATAGTTTTTTCATTTGTGAAATGCAGATAATAATAGTATCTACTTTAAGGGAATATAGAGAAAATTAAATGAGATACTAATATATTTCACATATGATCTATATAGCAGGTATTTTTACATAGTCTGTGTAGTCTGAATGATTTTCATCATAATCCATTTCGTTTTTCCTGAAGATGCCACTTCTTAACCCCAGAAACCATGAGTATTTCCTACTCCAAAAGGTATTGGAGATGAGAGGGGATGGGGAAGGAAAAAAGCAAATGGTGAGAGGATATGAAAAAGGACACTAGAGGAGTGCCTGTGTGGCTCAGTGGGTTAAAGCCTCTGCCTTCAGCTCAGGTCATGATCCCAGGGTCCTGGGATTGAGTCCCAAATCCAGCTCTCTGTTGGGTGGGGAGCCTGCTCCGCCCCCACCCCGCCTCTCTGCCTACTTGTGATCTCTCTCTCTGTCAAAAACAAAAACAAACAAACAAACAAAAAAACCTTAAAAAAAAAAAAAGCCACTAGACTCCTAAGCTGAATGGATATATTTAGAACTTGTTACAATGAAGGAAACACTGAATATGTTTTGGTTCTGATAATATTTGGTTTTGTTTTGATAATATTTGCAGCAAGAGGGATAAGGAGAATGAAGTTATTAAAGTTTTAAACAACTTACCTCTAGAATTTGTGAGGATTGTATGCTTTTTTAACTTAAATATGCATCATCTCTTTTATTTACATACAGAATTATGTCTGTGTTCTATACCTTTTGCAATACTAACATGTCAAAACTTTTTGAAGTATAAAAAACACAAGTAATTGCACAGTATATTGCATTTTTTTAAAGACATTATTCATTTATTTATCACAGAGCGAGAGAGAGCGAGCACTTGTAGTGGAGAGACAGGGTAAGGGAGAAGCAAACTCCCTGCTGAACAAGGAGCTTGATGCGGGACTCCATCCCAGGACCCTGATATCATGACCTGAGCCCAAGGCAGACGGTTAACCAACTGAGCCACCCAGGCATCCCACTATATTACATTTTTGTACATATTTGAAAGACTAGAAGAGGCAAATATCAGATATTAATGCTAGACATTTTCCATGATGTTTCCACTATTTCCTCCTCAAATCTCTACTACTTGCTCCATTTTACTGATAAAGAAGGAATTTTCAGGGGCACCTGGGTGGCTCAGTCGTTAAGCGTCTGCCTTTGGCTCAGGTCATGATCCCAGGGTCCTGGGATCTAGTCCTGCATCTCTGTCAAATAAATTAAAAAAATATTTTAATTAAAAAAATAAAATAAAAAAGAAAGGAATTCTCAGAGAAACTAAGTAACTTCCCTATTAATGTCATGAAACCAGTAATTTAAGGAATTGCAATTTGAATCCAGGTCCCTAACACTAAAGTCTATGCAACTCCCACTAAATTTAAAGAAATAGTACACGTTTCTGAGTGTATTGGTTTAGTTTTTTAAATTTTTATTTTTTCCCCCAACTTTTTATTTTGAAAAAAAGTTCCATAACCTTAGGGAGCACCTGGATGGCTCAGTCAGTTAAGTGTCTGCCTTCAGCTCAGGTCATGATCTCAGGGTCTTGGGATAGAGCCCTATATCGGGCTCTCTGCTCATTGGGGAGCCTCCTTCTTGCTCTCCCTCTGCCCCTCCCCCTGCTCGTTTTCTGTCTGTCTTTTCTCTGTCAAATAAATAAATAAAATTTTTTTAAAATTTCCATAACCTTAGTTTGTAATAAAATAATATACAAAAATAATTTATTCATATATGTATATGTAAATATATATATATATATATATATGTGCTAGGTTTTCTTACATCTTGAAATTAATGGGTATACTTCTTTTTTTGTTAATGAATATGCTTCTTGAATTTTAATTTTTATTGTCTTATATAAACTTACTTAAACTTATATAAACTTGTCTCTCTTCTAGGAGGATGCCCAGGATATGGATGCTTACACCCTGGCCAAAGCCTACTTTGATGTTAAGGAGTATGATCGCGCAGCACATTTCCTGCATGGCTGCAATAGCAAAAAAGCCTATTTTCTCTACATGTATTCCAGATATCTGGTGAGGACCATTTTAAGATGTCATTCTGCCTTCAGTGAAACATCCATATTTAACACCAAGGGGGAGAACTTTAATCTTTAAAATAGTTTAGCAGTAGTCTTCTTGTTAAATGTACTTTATACTTAACGGTAATAAAGAAAGTATCAAAAAAAAAGTTTAAAAATGACAGTATCCACAGGGTACTGGGTGCCTGGCTGGCTATTCTGTGGAGCATGTGACTTTTTGATCTCTCAGGGTCATGAGTTTGAGCTCATGGGTGTAGAGCTTTGGGTGTAGAGCTTACCTAAAAAAATAAAATCTTTTTAAAAAATTGACAGTATATTTTTTTAAGTTTTATTTATAATTCATGAGCCCAAGATCATAAGTCGTGTGCTCTTCTGACTGAGGCAGCCATGTGCCCTGATAATACTCATTATTGACAAATGTGTGAGGCAATAGACTCCCTATTTTGGTAGTAAAAGTTTATAAAGAGGTTTTAGAAATCAATTTTGGCAGATTATGTCCATATGAAATACTGTGACCAGACAATTCTTTTAAGAAACTTGTCAAATAGAAATAGTTCAATTTAAAAAAAAAAAGAAAAGAAAAGAAAAAAAAGAGAAATACTTCAATATATGCACAGGATATATGAATAGGGATATTTATTATTTTTTGTGATAGCCATAAAATGTCAATAACCTAAATAGTCATTGTTGATTCTTGCCTGAAGTATTCTTTTTTTTTTTTTTTTAAAGATTTTATTTATTTATTTGACAGAGAAAGAGATCACAAGTAGGCACAGAGGCAGGCAGAGAGAAGGAGGAAAGCAGGCTCCCTGCTGAGCAGAGAGCCTGATGTGGGACTTGATCCCAGGACTTGAGATCATGACCCGATCTGAAGGCAGAGGCTTAAGCCACTGAGCCACCAAGGTGCCCTTTGCCTGAAGTATTCTTTAAAGTGATGTTGCAAAGTGATGATTTTCCACACCAGTATTCTCTCTACATTTATTACTTGCCACTTGGCATTCTATGCTTTTCCTCCCCTTCTTCTCCATTTATTTATTTATTTAATATCAAAGATTCATATATTTTTAATTGTTTGTTATTTAGTACTTTACCTAATTAGTTTGGTGCTCAGTTTATTTCAGATTTAACCTTTGGGAGCCCTTGAATTATTTAAAAGTAGTGACTGTGGGGCGCCACGGTGACCCAGTCAGTTGAGTCTCTGATTCTTGGATTCTTTTTTTTTTAAAGATTTTATTTATTTATTTGACAGAGAGAAATCACAAGTAGATGGAGAGACAGGCAGAGAGAGAGAGAGGGAAGCAGGCTCTCTGCCGAGCAGAGAGCCCGACGCGGGACCTGATCCCAGGACCCTGAGATCATGACCTGAGCCGAAGGCAACGGCTTAAACTACTGGGCCACCCAGGCGCCCCTGATTCTTGGTTTCTATTCTGGTTTGATCTCATGGTTGTAGGATCCATGTTGGGCTCTGTACTCAGAATCTGCTTAGGACTCTTCCTCTACACCCCCCCCCCAAAATAAATAACTCTCTAAAAAGTAAAAAATAAAAGCAGTGGCTGGTAGTATTTGCCATTTGGTTAGACTTGGGCCCTTTATCTGGAGTCAGGTTGCTAGTTTTAGAATGAGTTTCAAAATAAACTGAGATAATACTTTTCTATTGATTTTCTCTTACAGTCTGGAGAAAAGAAGAAGGATGATGAAACAGTTGATAGCCTAGGTATGAATTTCTTTCCCTTATCTTTTGGACTAAAGCAGGGGTTGTACACTTAAATGCCTACATGAGCCAGGCAGGTTATAAATGTGTGAAGTGGACCTAGGAGGACTGTTACAAATTGGGGAGCACAACTTCCTGCTTGTTACATACCTCTGGCTGAGGACTACCTTAAGGAAATGTGGGCCTAGTGTTATCAAGACTTTCTTCCCTTGACCCTACACTATTCTTTGGAACCTGAAGCTAAAAACGCTGATTTTTAGTTGAGGCTTGTGATTTTTAAACATTGATAACTTTTGAATTTTTAAAACCCTTCTGCCGGCCTGGAGCACCTGGGTAGCTCAGTCAGTTGGGTGTCTGATTCTTGATTTTGGCTTGAATCATGATCTCAGGGTCCTCAGGTTGAGCCCCACTAGAAGATCCATGCTTAGCTGGGAGTCTGCTTGAGATTCTGTCTGTCTGACTGTCTGTCTCTCTTTCTCTCCCCTCACCCCCCCACCACTTACACTATCTCTCTCTGTCTAAAATAAATAAATACATCTTAAAACAACAACAACAAACAACCTCTGTGGATCTAACAACATATGACTGCAGACCATTTATCAGTTGTAATTTCTAGAACAAAGTAAATGGATTGTATAAGATGTTGGCCACTTCTCAGCATTCTTACACAACTGGTATAAGTTCCAGTTGTAACTTTGGTTGATGCCAAAGGGAATGTCTAGATCTATGAAATGAGCATTGGCAGTCTTTCCTTAGATGTGAGATTTTGTTTCCTAGGTCCGCTGGAGAAAGGACAAGTAAAAAATGAGGCACTTAGAGAATTGAGAGTGGAGCTCAGCAAAAAACACCAGGCTCGTGAACTTGATGGATTTGGCCTTTATTTGTAAGTGTCAGAGTAATTTGGATTTTTCTATAACATTTTCTCCTGAGTAGAGGGGAGGTGTTAGAGGGGAGGTGTTATGAAACATTAACTTCTCCTGTAATTGTTTCTTGCCTTCCTAGATATGGTGTGGTGCTTCGAAAACTGGACCTGGTGAAAGAGGCCATTGATGTGTTTGTGGAGGCTACTCATGTTTTGCCTTTGCATTGGGGAGCCTGGCTAGAACTCTGTAACTTGATTACAGACAAAGAGATGGTAAATTGAGAAATTTATATGAATGAACTTCTGCTCCAAGTCTTATGTGATTCTGTAATGGGATGGGAGGAGAGAGGTTTGCTAAACCTTTGCTTGTAGCTAGGTCTTTGCTCCTTCTGTAATCTCTTTCACTGTTGGAATTTCAGTCTTCATTTGAAAGTCTAATGTCTGGCTCTTGGCTGGTAGTTGCTGTTGTATTTATGTGTAGTTAGATTATCTTCTCTTTATTTCATGTTTCCATATTCGAGTTCTACCGTAACTTGTTGTATAAACTAAATGTTAGTATACTTTGTTTCCTTATTCTAGAAATGCTATAGGAAAGGTTTCTCTGACATCAAGGATTATATTGAAAACATTTTTAAGGTCTCTTCTGGGCTGTCCTAGGACTCTATAAAGATTTATAGATTTGTTAATGAAATAATGTATATGGAAACTGCTTTATCAACAGCAATCCCTTTATTAGTCATTGTTAGAGGACATTGTCTATAGAATTTATTTTGCCATTCTTCAGTAGTTAATGGAATTGATAATATACTTCATTTTGTTGGCTTTGAAGAGCCAAAGGCTGGTTGATTTCCCCCAATGTATGTGTTGCTAAATCTGTGTCTGAAATCTTATCTTGGTTTATTCTTATTCATTATCTCTAACTGCCTGATAGACTTTTATTAAAAGTTTGTTTTATCTCTGAACTCAAAATATGCAAAACCAAGTTTCTGATCTTGCCTGACAAATTCTCATTCTTCCTCCCAGCTTGAGAGGCTCTCTTGATAGCATCACTGCTTTTCAAGATACCCAGTCTTGATGCTGTCGGTCATATTTGTTCTCTTTCTCTTACTCTTCTTATGTCTATTTGCCAGACCTCGCCATGGTTTTCTTCTTATATACATCTCTTTCTCTTGGTTTTCTTCGCTATCTTGGTTTTCAACATAGATTTGAATTACTAGTAATTAATAGCTACTTTTCTATCTAGCTTTTCCATTTATACACTCGCATTCCCAAGCTATCATGTTTACTCTTTTCAAACTTACTCTTAAAACACCCATGTCATTATGTCAGTCTCTTGCCCCAAATTGTAGTGGTCTCCTGTTGCATCCCACTTGCTATTGCACCATAGTACCTGCCCTACCAGTTCAGTCTTATTTTTTCACTACTTTTGAGCACATAGCTTCCTCTTAAACTAGGCTAGTTTCTTCATCCTATTTACGTACACTCATCAGGATTGTTTTGCCAGTGTTTATCTTGTTGCCCTGCTTAGAATGTTCTTTTTTTCCTCTTCCTCTCTCTTTCTTCTTTTCAAATTCTAACCATCCTCTAAGACTCACCTGAAATCCTATCTATTATTTGAAGTCTTCCTCAACTAGGTCATTCCTTCCTAT
>NC_081568.1:74966252-75121116 GCF_022355385.1 Mustela nigripes | reverse complement strand
TGATGGAGGCATAATACTCCATAGTGTATATGGACCACATCTTCCTTATCCATTTGTCTGTTGAAGGGCATCTTGGTTCTTTCCACAGTTTGGCGACTGTGGCCATTGCTGCTATAAACATTGGGGTACAGATGGCCCTTCTTTTCACGACATCTGTATCTTTGGGGTAAATACCCAGTAGTGCAATTGCAGGGTCATAGGAATCTCCACACTGTTCTCAAAAGAGGCTGCACCAACTTGAATTCCCACCATCAGTGGAAGAGGGTTCCCCTTTCTCCGCATCCCCTCCAACACATGTTGTTTCCTGTCTTGCTAATTTTGGCAATTCTAACTGGTGTAAGATGATTATCTCAATGTGGTTTTAATTTGAATCTCCCTGATGGCTAGAGGATTCATTTTATTTTTTAAAATAAATAAGGAGATGAAGCAGGAAATTAAGTATAGGATGATCAGGCATGCTAATTTATCATTCATCATATAAATTATTATATGTGTCGTGCAGCTGAGGTCCCTTAAAAAAAAAACAAATACATGCACAGACTTAAAATACTCAAAGGTAATGTCATGGAGAATCCATCCTAAGAGAAGGAAATTAAAATTGCCATCTCTGCCAACGTCTGTGTAAGGCTTTTCTATGCATTGCGTCAGATTGCAAATAATTTGAGTAGTTATCTCCAGCCTGAGGTTTGGTGAGTTCAGGTGAGGTCGTAGTCCTAGCAAATGTATTGGTATTCTACTAACCTAAACTTCTCTTCCATTTAGTAACGTACAGAGTACTTTCCCCCATCAGATCATGCTTCCTTGTCATTTACTTAGTTTTAGGTCCTTGGATTCTTGAACCCGAGGTCAGAGGTCTTTGTTTATTCATTCATTCATTTCATTCATTTGAGTGTAGTTGACATGTTACATTAGTTTCAGGTGTACAGCTTTGTGTTTTGACAAGTTTATGCATTATATTGTGGTTCGCTACAAGTGTAGCTATCATCTCTCTCATTATTTCACTATTACAGTATCATTACCCATTCCTTATGCTCTGCCTTTTATTCCCATGACGTCCTTATTCTGTAACTGGAGGCCCGTATCTCCCTTTTTCCTTCACCCATGTTGCCCAATCTCTTACCACCTTCTTCTCTGGCAGCCATCACCCCATACCTGTTAGATTGGCTAAAATCCAAAAAAAAAAAAAAAAAAAAGCATTGTTGATGGAAATGTAAATTGGTACAGCCACTGTGGAAAATAGTAAAGGGGTTCCTCAAAAAATTAAAAACAAAAATACCATATGATCAAATAATTCCACTATTGGGTATTTACCAAGAGAAAATGAAAACACTAACACTGACTAAAAAAGATACATATACCCCTATATTTATTGCAGCATTATTTACAATAGCCAAAACATGGTGAGTGCTGTGAAGTGTGTAAACCTGGTGATTCACAGACCTGTACCCCTGGGGATAAAAATATATGTTTATACAATAGCCAAAACATGGCAGCAATCTAAGTATCTATCAATAGATGAATGGATAAGGAAATACACACATACACACAGACACACACAGAAATATCATATGGCTATATGATGTGCTGTATGAGACATGGACCTAGAGGGTATTATGTTTAATGAAATAAGTCAGACTGAAAAAGACAAATACCATATGATTCCACTCATAAATGGAATCTAGAAAAAGAAATAAAAGAAAAGCATGAAGCATGAGCAGACCTGTAAATACAGAGAACAAATTGATGGTTGCCACAGAGGTCCTTTTTAGGAATGTCTTGGGGGAATTTAATGTTCTCAGAGTATTGTCATACTGACTATTCTTCTGACATTAGATTATATTGCATTAAATCTTTCCAAAGTATGAAGCAATATATCCTGGAAAGTCAAATCCATTTTCAAAATTAAAGAGATATGTGCAAACTGTTTCCTTTTTGTTATCTGTCATAGTAAGTGAATGGAATTCTGGCTAATTCTGCCAAACTTCGGGAATGACCAATTTTCAGAGAAACAGAATACAGTAAAATTTAGTCTGTTATAAACTACTCTGAGTATTAATACTTTTGATTCATAAAATACTTTTAGGGACTTGAGGTGTTCCATGCAAATGAGTTTTCCAGAAAATTGAAACAAACCAATGGTTGCTGAGTGTTCTTTTTTTTTGGCCAGAAGATTTTTAAAAATAAAAGTAGAAGATGTGGGGGCACCTGGGTGGCTCAGTGGGTTAAGCCGCTGCCTTCGGCTCAGGTCATGATCTCGGGGTCCCGGGATCGAGTCCCGCATCAGGCTCTCTGCTCAGCAGGGAGCCTGCTTCCTCCTCTCTCTCTCTCTGCCTGCCTCTCTGCCTACTTGTGATCTCTCTCTGTCAAATAAATAAATAAAATCTTTAAAAAAAAAAAAGTAGAAGATGTTTAAGGTAAAAATTCAGAGCATACAGAAAGTATAAAGTTAAAAGTAAAAATTGGCCCTTTCCAGTTTCGAATTTCTGCTATTGACAGTTTCTTATTATATACAGGTACAGCTCTGTATATAATTTTATTTCATAAATGCCACCACACTATATATATTATACTTTGCTTTTCCACTTAATGTATCTGGGTTATCATTTGATAACAGCACATAAAAATCTAACTTATTCTAAATTTTTATGTAGAATTTTTTATGTGGTTTGCAATAGTTTATCAGTTCATAGTTGAAGAATATGGGAGTTGTTAAAAACAATACCTAAGTGAGCATCTTTATAAATACACCTTTGCATCTTCTTTTAAGTCCATCTATGGCAGTGGAATTACAAGGGGGAATAAATCACATACATTTTACTTTTTAACAGTTATACAGCTTAGTTACCCTTTTGTGAAGTAGTTCATTCTCAATAGTTATTTGAAAATGACTTCTTTATAATCCTCATAATGAGGTATCTCATTATTTCATACATGTGTATTTCTTTAATCATAAATGAGGTTGCACAGCTTTTGTGTGTTTGTTGATCACTTTTGCTTTTTCCTCTTGTAAAATGCCTGTTGAGAAAGATGATCTTCTAAACTGAACAGAGAATGTTAGCAATGTATTTTTGCAGCTACACTGTTAAAATTAGATTTTAGCCAGGGTGAGTATTTGACAAATAATTTCTTAGAATCTTGAGATTATTCTTCCTTATTATTATGTCTTTTTCAGAATATATTGTCGTCCCAAATATCTAACACTGAGATGATGACATTTGGTCTTTACTGTTTGATTTAATGAACAGTTGTAGCTTACCCAGACTTCAGTCTAATTCGTGTCTCACGCGTGTTTAGAAAATTGCTATGGTGGAAAACTCCAGAATAAAAGGGTTGTGGTAGAGCTGTGATAGTTGACTTCACTTACTCCCTGCTCTGTTGAAACAGTACATACTTTCCTCCCATTTGGGTGAGAAATAATCTCGGAAATAAGTTTGCATCCATGGGTATAATTCTATATGTTTGGGGTTTACGCCTTTTTTTTTTTTTTTTTTTTTTTTTTTGTGATATATGCAGTTTCTACCACACTGTGGCTGCTTAAGAATTGTTCAAGAAAAACAAGAATAATGCTGGTATTTGGTTTGTCAGTTGTGGCTCAGAGCATCAGTGGGACATAGAGCAGAATTCTTGCAGAGAAATATGATCCTGACTCAGTTCTAATTTTATCTTTGTGGTGCAGCTTTTAACTATGAGGACAGCTGGTGTTGGATAAATCTGTCCTCACAAGCTGTATGAGATTGAAATAAAATTAAATATTTGGGGTTAAATCCAAATGAAAAAATGTGGAAATGACTGATGAATATTTTGATATTTCACTTTCTGCATCTGGGTGAAAAGCTACTCTCTGTTCATTGTGAATTCCTTGCAATAGTCCTATTTGAAGCTTAAGATAAGCAGAATGTGTGCTTTAATTTAAGATCTAACATTTCTTGAAAGGTAAAGCTGAATTCTTGCTTTTTACTCTTAACCTCCACCCTGCTGATAAAAATGATAGACTGTAGAAACTTATTTTTGTTAGCAACCTCTCTTTGTCTTTCTGTCTTGAGCCAATGATTACTACCGTGCTTCTACTTGGGCAAGGAAAGTACTCCTGTGTGCTTTCTGAAAGATTGCAAATGATGGGACCCCAAGCTCCTAGTAGATTCTCCCCCAGATGACTAAATGTCTTGCTGATTGCTAAGAGATAAATAAGGGTGGTGAGCTCAGAGAACAGTCAGGTTGCTGGCTTTTCGTCAGCTTACTGGATTACTAAGGTAGAAAAGCACTAAAAATAAATCAGGGCACAAATTCTCCTGCCAGGGGTTGAGTATTGAGATAACTTGTCTTCTTGGCTGGTGTTGACATCATCTGTTCTCCTAATGCTCTTTGCAGATGAGAGCCAGAGTGAGAAACAGGGTTGGCCATGAACAAGTGTCAGCAAAAGTTTGTAGCCTTGTTCTGATATACTTATTGTTGGTTCTTGTCAGACTCAGTTAATGAGTTCCTCTAGCTCCTCTAGCAGATCACCAAGCACATCAAGGTGAGACTTGAAACCAAACTTGGGACCAATCTCAGGGGAAGTCATTTGATATCTTCTAGTTTCAAATGTATCTTTACTAGGTCTCTTCCACATCAGTTGGGTTTCAGTGTTTCCCCCAGGAGGTCAGATTCTACCAGAACTGAAAAGGTAGGGAGATTTCTCAGGAGTTCAGTTCTAGGACCTGAGGATTTCACAATAATACAAGTTACCTGATCGGGGGGTAAAGATTCTTATTGCGGAATTTCGGTTTCTGTTGCTGCTTCAGAATCTGTCTTGAACAGAGTACCTTTGCCAGTCACAATTAATCTGTGGATCTCATTGGAACTTAAATGGAGGGGAATACATTTAAATACCTACCTTCTTTATATTTATCCCTACCCTTTTTTAGTATTTTAGAAACTTGCTTTTAACTGGACTAATACTTGTCCCACACTGATTAAGTGCTTGATACTCACAAAATGCTTTTACACATTTATCTGGTGACCTTCAGAACTAGTCTGTAAGGAAGGCAGATGTTATTATCCTGTTGCTAATTGCTGGACTCAGAAAAGCCAACAGATTCAGAGTTTGGCAGCAGTTGGTGTTAAGCCCTGGGAGCTCTGGGATTTCTTGGTTCACTTAGCAATGTCTAGCTGACCTGGGGCCCTCTCTCCTAAGTCTGGAGGTTTGTTCTATTTTTTAAGATAATGTATTTAAATATATCTGTAAAAATGCATTCTCACTATTGTAAAGTTGGAAAATATCGCAGAGAAATGAGAGAGAGAGAAAAAAATCAGCCACAGACCTAGTACTCAAAAACGAACTCCTTGGGTTTACTTAGGTTTTTCACTGTGTCTGTGAGATGGAAGGAGAGATCAAATAAGTCTTCAGTAATGCTTATTTTGTCTCGGTTTCCCTGCATTTAGCATAGTGCGTATCATAGATATTTCATTCTAGCTCCCTCCAGGGGTACTTCACAGGTAGCTAGGCATTGACCCTGGACCCTCCAAGCTGCGCTCTAAAAGCTGAACCCAAATCTCACTGCCATCCCTGGTAGAGGTCAGATCTTCACTGTTCTCCTTTTGTGACTCTTCTTTTCACTCCCCCACTGTCCCCACAAAGCTTACTTCCTTTCCTTCTAGCTCTTTCAGTATAGTTTCTCTTGATTGTTTCCTGCAACATGTTACTTCCCATCTTAAAATCACCAGCAGCAATTCCCACAGATCTTTCTTCAAATTCTGCTTGGCTTCCCTTGTGCAGAGGCAACAGGCCAGAGAGCATGGAGGAAAATGAAAGGCCTGTTCTTTCTCGAGTCTCCCAAGCACCCAGCTTGGCACTCAGAAAGTACATCCGACCAAAGATAGGGGTGCTGGGAAGTGCAGGCATGTTAGCAGCATGTTTGGACCCAGGAAATAGTAAATAACAGTGTATCTTTGGACCCCCTCCTGCATTTTGTTTAGTGCTTTAATAATAGACGTTAGGTAAGTGTTAACTGATTTTGTGTGTGTGTGTGTGTGTGTGTGTGTGTGTGAGTGTATTTGGTCTTGAAAGTAGAGGTGGGAAGCCACTGTACTTATTTCCTATAAATTAAAAGCATTGGGAGTGTATTCTCTGTCCCACACCCAAAGAATTCTGGTTTCCCTTATCTGTGGGATCACTATGCTATGAGAAAACCCAGCCAACCAGCAGCTTTGGTGTCAAAGGTACTCACAGCTTCCACGTTGTCTGTCGGCTTTCCAGGTCCTGATGTCCTCACCGAAAACACCTCTTGAAGCTGGGTTTGTTTGAGGTAGATCCCTGCTCTCTGGCAAGGAGGGGCATAAACTGGAATGACAGCTGTGTCCAAAGAGGCTAGGCTATCAATTGGAAGGGATGAGGAAGGGTCTCCCTATTCCTCTCTTTTTGGTGCAGTCTCAGCTTTCAGTTAACCACGCTTGGGGAGTGTGCATGCTTGTGCTTGTCCTGCCAGGAGAAGGACAAAAATTACATGACCCTGAGTTAGCCACTAATAATTACACATTGAATCTGAATGAAAATGAGGAGGAAAAGGCAAGGCAGAAGCCAAAGTGTCATGGTAAGCAAGGCATTTTTAATTGGAATGTAAAGAATTTTGTTAGTGACATTTCAGTGAAATTCAAGCTGCCCTTTCTCTCAATCCAGAAGACAGGAGGTATCTCACAGCTGCTTGGGTCAGGATTACAGTTTTACAGTTAGATTTCAGAAATCTAATATTAATCTTGGCATTGGCTTTGGTGGAAGATGTGTGCAAGATTGTAGATCTTTATGGAAAATTATGTGGAACAGCACTTTTTTTTTTTTTTTCTTGGAAGCTTAAGATTTCTGTTTTACATGCTGTTGGGGGAATGTGCTTTCTTTGTGCTACATTGATCAATATGCTTAAATGTAAAAATAACTTAGTCTAATAAATAGAGAAACTTGATGTTATCACAAATAAGCAGAATATTTCTGGGACAAGTATAGACTTCTACTCTCCATAATTAATTTTATGATTAAACAGTAAGCTTTGATTGAGGACTGACTGTGTGCCCAATACTGGGCAGCTGGAGAATGCTACAGAAAAGCTAGCACAAGTGTCATAAGTAGCATAATGTCACAAGTAGCATAAGTGTCGTACTGAGTTTACAGTAAACTAAGTGTGTCCTCAGTGCAATTCTTAGTAATCCTTCGTTTCCTTGAGTCAGTAATCCCTAAGTAAGTAAGACACCACTGCTGTAATACGGTACACTAAGTGCAAGTGATCACAGCCTCTTATCCCTGCCAGTGACAGAAAAATTTTAAAGCCATTCAACTCAACCAGTTTTTTTTTTTTTTTTTTGGACCTCTCACATAGGTCAACTATTTTGTTTCGTTTCAAGATCCAGACTACTTCTCACTCTGGTTTCAGTCAGTTATTTAAAAATTAAATGATGTTTGTTGGTCATGACAGAACCTGGGGAAATTCAGTATAATTGTGTTTTCAGTAATAGTGTAGAAAGGCAAATTGTCCTGGAGTGGTTCATTAGAAATACGGTCTCCTTCATCAAGGAATGGTGTGTCCCATCAGAAGAGAAGTGATTTATGTAATGTGATCCTGAGTGCTTGTGGCTTAAAGGGCAGTGTTACCTATAGGAATCTCTGATGGAGCATCCGGTTATTGGAAGTTGGTTATTATCAAGCTGTCAAAGATCTAGACAGGTTTTAGGCCATCCAAGCCAATTCTTCCTTGAAAAAAAAAAAAAGCTGTTTTTGCTTTTGTTTCTTTTTTTTCTTTTTTCCGTTTTTGTTTTATACAGACAAGGACCTGAATTCCAAGAAACAGAAGTCATTTGCTAAGGTAGGGAATTACCCTGAATGCCAGAAGAATGTCAGGAAAAATTGTGAAATCTGGTGGAGAAAAAAAAAAATCACTGGGTATCTTTTAGAAAGCTAGGCATTGACTAGTGCATCCTTCCAAGTTATCTGGTTTAACTTTCATTATGTTTGAGCTGCTGAAAACTCTGTCAAGCTGTAGAAAACTAAGAGTAATGCAGACTATTCTTGATTATAGAAAAGCCATCAAATTTTGTCCTGTGGAGATGAAGTTGGTCACCCCATAGCCTCCAGCCCAAGAAGCTAGTTTTCTCTCTGTTAACAAACACACTTCAGTATTTCTCCTTGCCTCTTGAACCAGTTTTTAACGCTTACTGGCTCTGTCTTAAATTAATGAGTTAAGTAAAAACCTTTGACCTATGTTCATTTTATATCTATATGACAGCCATTGTTTGACCTTAAAAGATTATTCTTTAACAGAAAGAAGCCAGGATTTTAGTAAGAACAGTCTGTTCCTTCCTTCACTGTGAATAACTAGACACCCTATTTACATGGGTTTCTGAGACAGTTAATCACTTATAATATTTTTCTTATGCTTTTTAAAAACTTTTATTTTTTATTTTATTCTTAAAGAGAGTGAGAGTAAGCAGGGGCAGAGGGAAAGAGAGATCATCTTAAGTAGGCTCCACATTGGATATGGAACCGGTTGCGGGTCTCAATCTTATGACTCTGAGATCATGACCTGAGCTGAAATCACGAGTCAGTTGACTGAGCCACCTAGGTCCCCAATATACTTTTATATGTTTATAAGACATGTGGAAAGTATCTTAAAAAAAAAAAACTTACTGAGATTAATTTCATGTAACCTAAAACTAACCTTTTTAATTTTATTTTAATGTTGGTTATAAAACTGTTATAAAGTGAACAATGCAGGGGCATTTAGTACATTCACAGTGTTGTACACCTACATCTCTATCTAGTTCTAAAACATTTCTGTCACTCCAAAGTGAAATAGTTCATCTATTAATCAATTTCTCCCTATTCTGCTCTCCCTATAGTTCCTGGCCTCCACCCATCGGCTTTCTTTGTCTGTGCATCCATCTGTTCTACGTAGTTCATATAAATGCACTCTTACAGTATGTGTGACCTTTTGTATCTGGCTTCTTAGTATAACATATTGGAGATCTATCCATGTTGTAGCATATATTAGTAATCCATTTCTTTTTATGGCTGGATAATACTATGTTATATGTATATAACACATCTTCTTTATCATTCACCTATTAATGGACATCAGGCCACCCATTAATGGATGTTTCCACCTTTGGCTACTGTGAATAGTGTTGCCATGATCATACATGTACATCTCACTTGTTGAAGTACCTGTTTTCAGTTCCTTTTGGTTTATATCTGGAAGCAGAATTGCAGCCTTGTACGGTAATTCTGTGTTTAGCATTTGAAGAACTGCCAAACTGTTTTCCACAAAGATTCAGCTATTTTATGTGCCTTTAGCAATATATGAGGGTTCCAATTTCTCCATCTCCTCTCTAACCTTGTTATTTTCCATATAAAAAATTATTTGCCACCCTAGTAGGTGTGAAGTGGTACCTCGTTTTGGTTTTGATTTGTATTTCCCTAATCACTAAGAATGTGTGTTGAGTATCTTCTCATGCGCCTGTTCATCATGTGGTACATCACTTTTTTAATATGTTAGGAAAGCTGGACACTGCAAAGAAAAGATGACTTGCATTGTAATACAAGTAATTATCCCGTAATTTGTGGTTCTTAATTTAAGATTTTGTACACTAAATTCTATCAAATGATTCTATAGAGGAAGCTATCTTTTTTGGACATAAACTGGAGAGTATTTCCCCACTCTTTATATGATGCTGTTTACACAGTGTTTTCAACAGACCATGCCTAAACCTTCCACAGCATCCAGCAAGTGTTCTTAAAGAACTCAGAAAAATATTGCCATGGTGATACTATCTGTCCTTGTGAAATGCTGCCATGTGAGCTGTTTTATACCCTCAAATCTTGCTTGGAGCTTTCAGTTTGTAAGATTTATTTGCTGATTTGCTTTTTAAATGTGTATATTACAATACATTTTTAATAATAATGATAACAACAAGTAGCATTTCTGGAACATTTCTCAGGTGCCAGACTTTGTACCGGACATTTTATTTGGGTATATCCTTTAATCCTAATAGAATATTAGCTCCTTGGGGTACGCTCTTTTATATCTTGTCTGTTGTTGTATCCCCAGCATCTAACATGGCACACCTGCTTAAGAGCAAGTGTTGAATTAGTGTTACTGAATAAACAACCTTTGAGGTGGTTTCTGTGATTACCTTCATTTTAAGAATGAGGAAGCTGGGGGGGAGGGGGTTTGGGAGAAGGGGGTGGGGTTATGGACATTGGGGAGGGTATGTGCTATGGTGAGTGCTGTGAAGTGTGTAAACCTGGCGGTTCACAGACCTGTACCCCTGGGGATAAAAATATATGTTTATAAAAAATAAAAAATTAAAAAAAAAAGAATGAGGAAGCTGAGTCTAAGAAATGTAAAGCAATTTCCTCAAGGTCATACAGATGGGCAGTGGCAGAGCCCAGATCAGAACCAAGAAGCCTACTCCAGAGACCACACCACACTGCCTTGTAAACCATAGCATTCAGAAGAGCACTTTAATCTCTTCCTTCCACATTCTGCAGAGTGACCAGGAAGTTCTGTCAAAGAAGAAGAAATTCATTACACTTCAAGAAAAAATATTTATATTTTAAAGATTTTATTTACTTATTTGACAGAGAGACACAGTGAGAGAGGAAACATAGGCAGGGGGAGAGGGAGAGGGAGAAGCCGGCCTCCCGCTGAGCAGGGAACCCGATGTGGGGCTTGATCCCAGCACCCTGGGATCATGACCCAAGCTGAAGGTAGATACTTAACTGACTGAGCTACCCAGGTGCCCCAAGAAAATATTTGTTAATGGGTCTGTGTGCCCAGACATTTGTTGGGTGTAATGTTGAGAACTGGGTATTAAGGAAATTCTTTTATGGGGATTGACACTAGCTGGGTGACCTGGAACAAATAATTCACTCTAGACTTTACGCCTCATGGGTAAAATGGAAAAGTTGCACTAGATGATCTAAGTGCATTCCAGCAATAAAATATGATAAATTTTAAGAAGTGGCATGGGTAAGGCCACATTGAACTTGTTTGCTGGGGATGGGGTGGTGGGTGGTGGGAGATGTCATTGGTTTATATATCTCAATCTTTGATCTAGAAGATTGATGAAGAAGAGGAAAGGGCCACAAAGTGGTAAATATACAATGACAGTGCTAGTGTGTATCATCTAGAAGAAAAAATGAGGCAGTTATCCAAGCAGCAAGGAAACCTCAGCTCATCTTTAATTTTGAGAAATGAGATTTACTTCTCTCCTCACCCTTACCTTTGATAAGTATAGTAGCCTGAAGTTATTTACTATTTTATGGTCTCTCTACACTTCCCTCTCCTTTGTGTCCTATAAGTCTTCTGAGAAGTAGTTGGGGGGATATTTGGAAAAAGATTATACAGTTGTCTAGTGATTTTTTTTAATTTTAAAAGATTTTATTTATTTATTTGACAGAGATTACAAGTAGGCAGAGAGGCAGTCAGAGAGAGGAGGAAATAGGCTCCCTGCTGAGAAGAGAGCCCGATGTGGGTCTTGATCCCAGGGCCCTGGGATCATGACCTGAGCTGAAGACAGAGGCTTTAACCCACTGAGCCACCCAGGCACCCCCAATTGTCTAGTGATTCTTGATCTTGTTTTTCTTTTCTTTCTTTCTTTCTTTTTTTTTTTTAAGTACCCCCGTCTGTCTTACCCTGAAATTTGAAGAAAATGTCAAATTATTGTTTTTTAGTATTGTTAATTTTTCTCTTGATTTCTTTTTATTAAAAAACATATATGCCTCATGGAAGTTTTTCCTTAGGTTTCTAGGAGTAGGAGATATTGTCTAATAAAAAATAATAATAGCAAAACTTCAAAACAATATGTTAACTTTTTAAGGGAAAAAATCTTACAGGTAAAACACACTTTTATTTTTTATTTTTATTTTTTAAAAAGATTTTATTTATTTATTTGACACAGAGAGAGGTCACAAGTAAGCAGAACAGCCGGCAGAGATAGAGGGGGAAGCAGGCTCCCCGCTGAGCAGGGAGCCCGATGCGGGGCTCAATCCCAGGACCCTGAGACCGTTACCTAAGCCAAAGGCAGATGCCTAACCCACTGAGCCACCCAGGCGCCCCTAAAACACACTTTTAAAGGCTTACTTATGTTCTATTTTAAATTTGGTTGAATGATTATACTTCTTATTCTGCAAGGTTTAGCCAATAATTGCACACTCATTAGATGCCTGGTGTATATAAAGCACTATTTTGGGTGCCAAAGAAATTCAAATATCCTTGCCCTCAACTTTGTAAAAGTTGCAAAACCTGTACAACCAAGCACAGCATATGAGAGAATATTATGCATCCCTCAAGCTAAATGTAAAGTGGTTTTGTTTTTAAAGATTTTAGTTATTTATTTGAGAGAGAGAGAAAATGAGAGAGAGGGAGCATGAGAGGGGGAAGGTCAGAGGGAGAAGCAGATCCCCTGCTGAGCAGGGAGTCATATGTGGGACTCAAATCCTGGGACTCCAGGATCATGGCCTGAGCTGAAGGCAGTTGCTCAATCAACTGAGCCACCCAGGCGCCCTAAATGTGAAGTGTTAAAGGAAGTGAAGAAGTGTACCTTTCAGCTATAGTGTTTGAGAAAAGCTTCATGGAAGAGGGGATGCTGAAACCAAGTCTTGAAGGATGTACATGTTAAGAGTGAAGGTAAGGGGGTTGAGGGAGGGATATTAATAGATGGAGAGAATAATTTGAACACATGCTCAGAAGGAAGAATATTTGGCATGTATTTGGGAACTATAAGTAGTTCATGGGAGTGGAGGAAAGTTTTGAAAAGATGAGTAGTGGGAAATAAAGAGAAGAAATGAATTGGAAGTTGGGAACAAGTTTGTATTCCCTGATAAAGACTGTTAGATCCATCCAGTATTGGTTTTCTGCATGTCTATCCATCTTCCTTTCCCGTTGTCACCCCACTCCAAATAAAACAGAAGAATAGACAAGTAATTTCTTCATGCAGGAAGAACTGAGTACCTGCTCTGTCCCAGATACTTTTCTAGGAGCATAAGCTCTAAAGATAAACAAGACACAGTCCTTGTCCTCAAGTAGGCCACAGACTGAGAGGGAAGACCAACTCTTAGTTAGAAAAGGGATACATATAAAGTGCCCATTTTATTTGCAATGGGGCCACCTTGAAAAAGAATGATCTTGGCTGCAATGGGCTGATGGTCTGAGCTCTGTTTTTAGCCCTTGGGAGCAACCTCAGGATGTGTGGCATACCAGAAGAGCAGCTGCGTACTATATTCTGAATATGATGAAAGTGGCACCTCCGTTTTTCCAGACCCATGGCGGTGACTCTCCCTGGGAAGGAGAGCCAAGCTTCTCTCCTGGCTTGTGCCATTGGGCACATTTTTCCATAGAATTTTAGAGGAGAACTTTGAGAAAGAAGATATGGAGAAGAAAGGGATAAGAGAATAAAATATAGAGTAATTTAAACAAATGTACAGGATTTAATCAGTAGTATCTCTTAGATGCAGCAAGATTAATAATAGATAGTAATAGTAGTAATGGTAATAATAATAATAATAATAATAAATAAATGATAATTACTGAGTGCTTTCTTTGTACCAGGCACTATGATGAGGGCTTTAATGTACATTACCTAACAACCCACATAGTAACCCTAAAAATTTGCTACTACTTTCGTTGCCTTTTAAAGATAAGGAAACTGGGGTGCCTGGGTTGACCCAGTGGATTAAGCCTCTGCCTTCAGCTCGGGTCATGATCTCAGGGTCCTGGGATCGAACCCCGTATTGAGCCCCGCATCGGGCTCTCTGCTCATGGGGAGCCTGCTTCTCCCTCTCTCTGCCTGCCTCTCTGCCTACTTGTGATTTCTCTCTCTGTCAAATAAATAAAATCTTTAAAAAAAAGATAAGGAAACTGAAGCTTAAAAAGATTGAATAACTTTACCCTATCACATAGCTCATAAGTGGATATAATGGAAAGTATATTGGGATGGCTTTTATAGGTCATATTTTATAAAGAGAGCTGAAGCCTAGAGAGAAGTAAGTAGTCCGTAGGTACAGAGCAGGATGATGTCAGAGCCAAATTTAAAGTTCATCCCTTAATTTTATAGCTCTTGAATACTTTTAAAATTCTTTTATAATAGAAAATTTCAAATGTATGTATCAGCTTCTATGATTACTTATATGCAACCAGTCTTATTAAACATCATATTATTTCATCTCTAAATATGCCAGAATGTTTCTCTAGAAGAGAAAATAATAAAAAAAATAAGAATACCATTATTGCTCCTAAAATTAAAAGTGATTCTGTAATACCATCAACTAGCTTGTTCGGTTTGAATATGAATTTCCAGTTGTTTCATAAATGTCCCAAATTTTTCTTAGAGTTTATTTGCTTGAATCAAGAGCTGCATAAGGTCCATACATTACAATACATTGATATATCTTAAGTCTCTTTGACCTATAGCTTTCTTTCCACCTTTTAAGTTTTCTTGTAATTTAAATTGTTGAAGAAAACTGGTTGTTTATTCTACAGAGTTTCCTGCAATTTTGATTTTTTTGCTTGTATCATTGTGGTGTAGTTTTAATATGTTCCTCTGTCCTCTGTATGTCCTATGAATTGGTAGTTACATTTACAGACTTGATCAGAGTCAAATTTGATACATCCTTTTTTTTTTTTGCAAAGCCACTTCATAAATGATGTATCATCAGGATGCACATGATTTCTGATTATCTAATTTATTGTGATGTTAGTAGTCATTGATGATTAATGCATCAATTTATTTAGGGTTGCAAAGCCTTCCAATTCCAGCCATGACAGAGTTTCAGGATGAAAATATACTTCTCACCTTAAATGAACAAAAACCCAACAAGAAATATAAAACAATGTTATAGATATTGGACAACAGGTATCACACAAGTGTGATCTCTCTCTTTTTTTTTTTTATTAATAAGTAACACATTATTTGCCCCTGGGGTACAGGTCTGTGAATCGTCAGGCTTACATACTTCACAGCACACAAGTGTGATCTTTAAAGGAAGGGGAATAGTATAATGTCTGACTTCTAATGAAAAATTGTAGGGCATGCAAAGAAACAAGATCATATATTCATAACATGGATAAAATTCCATTAATAGAAACAGAATCCAGAGATGAGAGCATAGAATTAGTAGACAAAGATAATAAAACAGCTATTATAAATATACTTCAGTTGCTAAAGAGGTAGAAGAAAAGATGAGCATAATAAGGAGGAAAAATAGAAGATATTAAAAAAAGACCCAAATGTAGGAATTAAAAATATTTGAGATGAGAAATATGTTGGATGGAATTAATAGATTAGACACAGTAGAAGAACAGATTGGACAGTTGAAGGCATAACAATAGAAGCTTTCCAAAATAAAACACAAAGAAAAAAGACTGAAAAAAAAAAAGCAAAGCAAAACAATGAATAGAGCATCAGTAAGCTGTGGGACAGTATCATGTAATTGGAGCTGGGGAAGGGCAGTGATACCAGAAAAATATTTGAAGGAATAATGGCACCTTAAAAGGATCTGGAGACCTCTTTTTCTGTTGTGATGAAAGATAAAATTGCTTCTCAGCAGGTAAAGAATGGTTTCATCATGAGCAGGCATAAATCTCTAAACTAGACTGACCCTTTTAGAGTACATGATGACCGCCTATATGATAGGTTATATTACCTATATGATAGGTTATATTACCATTAAGGAAATGGAAAAATTGTGATGTTTGTCTTTTATCTTCCTTTTTTTCCATCCTTAAATCTCTCTTATCCACTTTTTTTTTTCTGGGTGCAGTATATTTTATTGATGGTACATGACAAGGTAGGATACTTCAAACCCCTCCCCGTCTTCAGGATGTCTGGAATAGAAACTGGGTAGATGCTGGGAGATTCTCGGTGTGTTAGGGAACAGACTGGAGCAAGAACTCCCCAGAAGCTGAGGGCCTCTCTCTTCTTCCTGTTCTCACTGAGTCTGGTGGTCTGGGGGGCTCTTACTCCTTGGAGACCATGTGGACCATAAGGTCTACCGCCTGGTTGCTGTAGTGAAATTCATTGTCATACCAGGAAATGAGCATGACAGAGTAATCATTGAGAGTAATGCCAGCTCCAGCATCAAAAGTGGAAGCATGTTAAAGTTGTAGGAGACAACCTGGTCCTCTGTGTAGCCCAAGGTGCCCTTAAGGGGGCACTCCAATCCTTGCTTCACCACCTTCTTGATGTCATTGTATCTGGCAGCTTCATCTAGGTGGCAGGTCAGATCCATGATAACAAGGTTAGGGTGGGACACGGAAGGCCATACCAGTGAACTTCCCAGTTCAGAGATGACCTTTGCTCCAGGCTTAGCTGCACCAGTAGAAGCAGGAATGATGTTCCGGGCAGTTCCTCAGACATCATACAGCTTCCCAGAGGGACAATCTATGGTCTTCTGGGTGACTTTGATAACTTGGACTGTGGTTATGAGTTCCTCCATGGTGCCAGAGTTTTCCTGAATGACCTTGGCCAGAGGGGCCAAGCAGTTGGTGAGGCATTGCTGATAATCTTGAGGGAGCTGTCTTACTTCTCATGGTTCATGCCCATCACAGACATGGAGGCACCAGCAGAAGGGGCAAAAATGATAACGCTCCTAGCCCCATCCTTCAAGTGAGTCCCATCTTCTCCATGGTGGTGAAGACCCCAGTGGACTCCACAACATACTTGGGATGAGCATCACCCCATTTGATGTTGGTGGGATCTTGCTCCTAGAAGATCAGGATGGGCTTTCCATTGATGACAGGTTTCCTGTTCTCAGCCTTGACTGTGCCATTGAATTTTATGTGGATGGAATCATCCTGGAACATGTAGACCATGCAGCTGATGACAGTGAATGGGCCATTGATGGTGACAGTACCCAATTTGCCAGAGTTAAAACTAGCCCTGGTGCCCAGTACAGTCAAATCCCTTTACTGCAACCTCCACCACTGTGTCTCAGGTATGTGGCTGGCATTGCACCAGAAGATGTGGCTGTCTATTGAACAAAGGGGAGCAGAGAGCCTCTCTTATCCACTCTTAATGTGATTCCTTTCACTTCCCCACTGAATACTCCCAAAGTGTCCCTGGCTACCCAAGGAAGTCCTGTACCCATTTCCTGAGCTTCCACCTGGGTTCCAGGATCCTTTCATTTACCCATGCATCCATCCCCAGCCTCCTGTAATGAAATTTTGACCCGTTTTGGTCTAGTCAGTTCATATTAGGGGTTAATCCTTGATAATCATTCCTTGTGAGTTCCAATAATTTCATGTACAACATTTTTAAAAAAATATTTTATTTATTTACTTGAGAGAGAGAGAGAGAGAGAGAGAGAGCATGAGAGGAGAGAGGGTCAGAGGGAGAAGCAGAGCAGGGAGCCGGATGCAGGACTCGATCCTGGGACTCCAGCATCATGACCTGAGCTGAAAGCAGTTGTTCAACCAACTGAGCCACCAAGGTGCCCCATTTTTCATGTACAACATTAATAAGTTAGTATTCACATTCAAAAGGCCATCCAAAGATATACTTTAATTGCTATTTGGTGACTTAAGGTTCAACTTAAATAGAAATTTTTGTTCAAAAGTAATTTCAGGTACTGAGTCATATACTATGTTAGGTGCTAGGGCAGAATGAGTAAGACCTAGCTTCTGTCCTCTGGAGTCTCTCAGACCTGAAAGACAGACTTACAAACAAACACAAATTGGTGTCACATAAATACAGTAAAGGAGATGTGAACAAAAGTTCTGAGCACTCACTGGGAAACAACTGACATAACCTGTGGCACTCAAGAAAAGAGTCTTTTGTGATGGCTCTGAAGGAGAAACAGGTAAAAGAGCTTGAGAAGGTGAAGGTAATGTCTGGCAAAGGAAATATAAAAAGCACAGAGATAAGGAATATCAGTGGCTGTGTATTAAGTCTTTACTGTATGTCAGGCACAAAGCCAGGTGCTTTGCATACATTTATATCACTTGACTCTCACAAAAATCTTTTATTTTTTTTTTAAAGATTCATTTATTTGAATGAGGTGAGGGAGAGGCAAGTGGACATAATTTTCAAGAGGACTCCCCAGTGAGTGGTGGAGCTGGACGCCAGGCTTGATCCTAGGACCCAAGGGATCATGACGTGACCTTGGCCAAAACCAAGAGTCAGACAATTAACTGACTGAGTCAGGCACTCCTCACACACTTAATATTTACATGCATTTGTAATTATGTTCTTTCCTTCTTTTCACCACTAGGCAACAAAGTCTTAATCAAAGGGTTTGATTGTCTTTTTCATGAAAATGTCCTTTTCTTTTAGTGAATGTGGTCTACTCACTTAGTGAATGAATGAGTGAAACTAAAAGAATACTTATGGTGGTGGGAAGTTGTGGCACTGGGCTTTGCAATTCTATATCAAAGAAGTTACGGTTGCCTTGGAGAAACTGGGAAGTCTCAGATTAATATGAGGCTACACCTATAAGCCAGTTGAACCTTACAACCCCAGCTTTGCCCTTCAGGTTTCAGTGAGCATGACACGATTATGGGGTGAGCCAGTTGCACTTCCCTGTACAACTTAAAAAAAAAAATTGAACTGAGCCACCAATATTATGATCTCTAATGCAGGAACAGAACAACACTTGAAGAAGTAGTTTTTGTGGATTTCTGGGTCTTGTGGCTCCCTTGACTGGGATCCATTTGGTGTTCAGCCTTTAGCTATAAATAAATCTCGAGCCCCCATGGCTGGTCTGGTCTGGGGAGCCAAGGAAGGCAGAGCAGCTGGAGAGGCCTAGAGATGTTAGCCAAGAATGTGCTAACTAGGAAGGAAGGTAGGAATCCAGGCTTATTTGGATACCTTTTTCTATAGACATGCAACCTAATTATGGTCTTTGGCCAGTTTTGTCTGGGGAAGAAATTGAGCTTTCCTCTTCGTAAGCCTCCTTCTCTCATTTCCTAATCCTAGAGAGAGCATACCTAAACCTGTTTCATCTCCACCCTGCACAATGGATTCAACAAATCACCTGATTTAGAGTCAGGAGATGTGGGTGCAAATTCTGACTACCTGTTAGTGACTGTGTGACTGTAGGCAAGTGATGTAATTTCTTCTGTCGTAAAATGGAGCTTTACCTCCTTCCCACCACATAGTTGTTGAGAGAATGAAATGAGATAATAGGGTTGAAAGTGTTTTTGTGAGTTATCAAGCTCTGTGTAATTGTACTGGAGGAGGAGGATGTGCTTTCCTGAGGGGCATTTAGACTGGGGGACCCAGATCAAGTAAACCCTTCTTTCTCAACTGCCCAGTGTGCCACAAGGTGGCAGCAGGATCCTGTCTTTGCTCCTGTCTTTAGCATAGGGGGAAAAAATGGGAAAAGGATTTGGATGCTGCTTTGCTCTGCTCTGCAAAGGTGAACAGGATTTATTCCTTTACCACTGCCTACATTTCTCACTCTACCGAATCCTTCAACTCCACATAAAATAATTTCTCAAAGGACTCACGTTCTTAAATCCGAATCCCAGGGCACTTCCCCTACTGTGGAAGTTAATCCAACCCTGGCAGGTCTTGTTTAATGGTTGCAAATCTGTTCTGAGCTTTGGGCTTTAGTACAACTCTTGCCCTCCTGGGATTTCACTGCTATAGACTCCAAACTCACTGTTGTCTTCTTCCTTGAATCAGAGCTCTACTGGCCCTGGAAAACCAGCTAATCCAACTTCTCATTACAGAAGTGGAAACTGAGGCACAGGGAAGGGAAATAATCTGTTCATGATTAAACAATTAGTTCATTCAAGAGTTTGGACTTTAATCCAGCTTTCTTCCTGTGGATTCAGCCCCTCTGCAAATGTATCTTCCAGGTGTTTTGAAAGGTTTTTGAAGCAGCTTTATTTCTCCCAGTGGTAAGAATTTTGAGGGTTCTCTGAGGCAGAGGGAAACAGGAGACCTCTCTAGACCCACTCCAAAAATAAATTAGTCAATCAGCTAATTAGCTAATTAGATGATTAATTAATTAATTATTTGACAGAGATAGTGAGAGAGGGAACAGAAGTGGAGAGGGGGAGAGGGAGAGGGAGAAGCAGATTCCCCACTGAGCAGGGAGCCCAATGTGGGCTGGGACCCTGGGATCATGACCTAAGCCAAAGGACGTTCAATGACTGAGCCACCCAGGCACCCCAACAGAAATATTTTGAAGCAGCTTTGCCAAAAGTACATCACTAGGAATTGCCAAGTATCTGAAAGGTAGACATTAGAAACTCTCAGGGAGGGGTGCCTGGATGGCTCAGTGGGTTGGGGCCTCTGCCTTCGGCTCAGGTCATGATCCCAGAGTCCTGGGATTGAGCCCCGCATCGGCTCTCTGCTCCTTGGGGAGCCTGCTTCCTTTCTCTCTGCCTTCTTCTCTCTCTGCCTGCCTCTCTGCCTACTTGTGATCTCTGTCTGTCAAATAAATAAATAAAATCTTAAAAAAAAAAAAGAAACTCTCAGGGATGCAGCAGATGTTGTGTCAGGAGAGGGGAAGAATCCACTTAAAGGACAGGTTTCATTGTATGGGTTTTTGCATGAGGGTTGTCTTCCCAATTATATTCTCAGAGGCAATGTTCAAATGAGACCATTCTCAGTTTGCCATAGCTGAAGGCAAAAGAAGGCAGGAATGAGGGAAGCCAGCCTTAAACATTTGTTCTCTTGTGCAGGGCATTCTCTGTACAAGTAAATCCATATAAAAGGGAGCAGAGTGGTAAAGTAAGAGCTTGTGACTTGAGGGTCTGATAAATATTGGTTCAAAGCCTGGCCTAGTTACTTACTTTTATAGGTAATTATTGTAAGCCTTAGTTTTCTTATCTATAAAATGGGCACAATGATATCTACCTTATTAACTCTATAACTTTGGACAGGTTATTTAACCATTGCGTGCCTAGATTACATTGTCTGTAAAATGAGAATAATAGTAAAATGAGAAGTCCCTTTTCACAAGTGTATAAGGATTAATGTTATTACCTAGAATCATGCATAGTAAGCAATTGGAAAGTATTAGCTGTTGTTATTATTATTACCACCATACAGAGTTGTTGTGAGTCTTAAATGGGACAGTGTATGTAAAGCTTTTTTTTTTTTTTAAAGATTTTATTTATTTGACAGAGAGAGAGAGATCACAAGTAGGCAGAGAAGCAGGCAGAGAGAAAGAGGAGGAAGCAGGCTCCCTGCTGAGCAGAGAGACTGTTGTGGGGCTCGATCCCAGGACCCTGGGATCATGACCTGAGCTGAAGGCAGAGGCTTTAACCCACTGAGCCACCCAGGTGCCCCAAGCTTTTAAAGAGAATAAGCACTCATTAAGGTGGTATTTATTTTTATTTATATGTAATAACCACAATGATGTAGATAGTATTCACAGTAAATGAACCTGCTTACTTATAATCTAGGTAAAAATATTTTTTTGTCATTTGTTTTTTGTGTATTCTTACTCTGTTATTTGAGGATAATTCTTGGCTTTTTGAATTAGGATTCATCTTCTTTTTACTAATCTAAAGACAACAAGAGTGATTAGCATTTTTGAGCTTTTACTTTGTGCCAGATCCAATGCTCTATGTACATTGTCTCAGAAGGATTCCGTAACTTGTTTATGTTTACAGAGCAAACAAGTGATAGGACTGGGATTTGAACCCAGGCAGTCCTATTCCAGAGTGTGCTTTCTTGACTATTTTTTTTTTAATTTTTAAATTTCTTTTCAGCATAATAGTATTCATTGTTTTTGCACCACACCCAGTGCTCCATGCAATACGTGCCCTCCTTAATACCCACCACCTGGCTATTTCTTTTTTTTTTTTTTTTTTTTTTTAAGATTTTATTTATTTGACAGACAGAGATCACAAGTAGGCAGAGAGGCAGGCAGAGAGAGAGAGGAGGAAGCAGGCTCCCCGCTGAGCAGAGAGCACGATGTGGGACTCGATCTCAGGACCCTGAGATCATGACCTGAGCTGAAGGCAGAGGTTTAACCCACTGAGCTACCCAGGCACCCCCCGCTTAACCCACTGAGCCACCCAGGCACCCCCCACCTGGCTATTTTTTACTCATCTGTCTGCCTTAAAAAATGTTTAAACAGAAGGGGATTCCATTCTTACTAGTAGAATTCCAATACCCTAGAGCCAAAAGATACTAAAGAATTAATAATTGATTTATAAAATATCAGGCACAGTAAAAATGTTTCTAACCTTTGACCTGACATATCCACTTTTAGGAACTGTCATAAAGAAATAATCCAAAATACAGTCAAAGTTTTATCACAATGTCATTTTATTACAGTGCATTTATAATATGGAAAACTGATGCAATCTAAACATCTAACTACAGAAATGATTAGTAAAAATATTGTATATCTACTTGATGAATTATTATGTAGTTTTGAGTAATCATGAATGCTGATGCTATTTGGAATTAATTAATTAATTAATTAATGGTGAAAAGACATTTGGGCTATTTTTCTCTAGGGCCTTCCTTTCTTTTCTCTTTCAAAATTTTAGGGGGTTTTCCAAAGTGGGAATTGAACTTCTAACTCTGAGATCAAGAGTCGCATGCTTTACTGAGCCAGCCACTGCCCCCATGCCTTCCTTTCTAACAACATGGTTTTTCTTGGTCAACTAATGTATACAACTTTCTTATGTGAATCTTCTTGATGGACTTGCAAGGAAGTTTTCCAACATTCAAAGGCCCTCAACCTATTTTGTTCCAGCTTCTGAAGTAGGTGACACGGGCTACCACTTTATGTGAGATCACTGGTTCTGGTCTGGTCTGGTTCTGGTTCTGGTCACATTTTGGTTCTGTGTTGTGGAGGTAGGCTCACTGAAGGCCATTGACCGTGGCCAATCCTTCCTCTTAGTATACAAAGGTAAAAGGGTCAGAGTAGGTTGCCTGGTCCAGGCTGACAGAGAAAGTGGAGAGCTGGTATTCACTTTGGTGGGCAGCCTTGGGCCATAAATCCTTGACTACCCCCCACACCACCTGCAAGTATGGGTGGGACACAGAGACACTCCTCTTCTCCTCCTTTCCTGTTGACAGTGACTGTCAGCTGGGGTTTAGCTAAGGCCAAAACACTTTGATGTGGCTTCTCCTTGTGTCTTGAGCTTCCTCACAACTGGGTGGTTGGATTTCAAGGACAAATGTCCTATACTCTTAGAGGAGTGGGGACACTTTCCCTGGTGCTGTTCTGAAGGTGTCTGATGAAGCCACCTGAAGGCCTTCAGGATAAATCTGGAAGGCTTTGGGAAAGCTGAAAATGATCTGTCTCCTTTCTCTGCTCTGCAAGATTTTCTGGAAGACTTTCCTAAGTGTGAACTGCATAGGATGCTATTCTTCTCTACTGCCCTTACATCAGGAGAGAGTCTTGTTTAGGGCCCTGTCTCATTTCATAAGACAAGATCTGCACAGTGTAGGAGCATAGTTGTCATTCTGTTGATTGGGAAATTGAGCCAGAAAGGGGCTGTCATATATTCCATGAAGGTCCAACCATGCACTCTATGCCTGTGTATGGTTAGAAAAGAACCTAGATGTCCATCAACAGATGAATGGATAAAGAAGATGTGGTGTGTACACACACACACACACACACACACACACACACACAGGAATAGTATGCAGCCTTCAGAAAACGAAATCTTGCCATTTGCAACAACATGGATGGAATTAGAGGGTGTTATGTTGAGTGAAATAAGTCAGTCAGGGAAAGACAATTAGCATATGATCTCTCTGATATGAAGAATTTTAGAGGCAGGATAGGGGGTCATGGCGGGTAGGGAGGGAAAAAATGAAACAAGATGGGATAAGGAGGGAGACACATTGTAAAAGACTCTTAATCTCAGGAAACAAACTGAGGGCTGCTTGGGCGTGTGGGGGGAGAGCTATGGTGGCTGGGTGATGGACATTGGGGAGGATATGTGCTATGGTGAGTGCTGTGAATTGTGTTAAGACTGATGATTCACGGGCGCCTGGGTGGCTCAGTGGGTTAAGCCGCTGCCTTCGGCTCAGGTCATGATCTCAGGGTCCTGGGATGGAGTCCCACATCGGGACTCAGCAGGGAGCCTGCTTCCTCCTCTCTCTCTCTGCCTGCCTCTCTGCCTACTTGTGATCTCTGTCTGTCAAATAAATAAATAAAATCTTTAAAAAAAAATCTGTAAAAGAAAAAAAAAAAGACTGATGATTCACAGACCTGGACCCCTGAAGCAAATAATACATTGTATGTTAATAAGAAAGAAAAGAAAAGCAGCAGAGAGTTTTCTCCTAGCGTTGTTATGTTGATTATCCAAGATAAAACAGTTAAATCACACAGTGACAGACTTGGTACAGTGATTAACAATGTCACTTGCAGTAGGTAGGCTGGATATCCTGTTATGGATGTGAGCCAGTAAGATGCCCGTGTGATCCTGTTTGGAAATTTGTGAGGAAACAGATGCTGTATGTGAACTCACGAGAAGATGAATAAATAATACATATTTTCTTGTTTTTCTTGAATAAATAATACATATTTTCTTGGTTATTAATCTTCACTTTCTTCATTCTGGCAAGATTCATAGGACAAAGGGATTCTCAATCCTGTTTTTATATCTATCTATCTATCTATCATCTTTTTAATTATTTATTTGAGAGAGAGAGAGAGGCAGAGGGTGAGGGAGAAGCAACTCCCCGCTGCAGAGAGTCCAGCTCCGGGCTTCATCCCAGGACCCTGAGATCATGACCTGAGTGAAGGAGCCACTTAATTGACTGAGCCACCCAGGCACCCCTCATTCCTGTTATATATAATGATTTGAGGAATTTGGGTAAATTCTTAAGGTTGGTTTTTATCTAGCTGATAGAAAGTCAGTAAACTTACCTTTACTCATCAAGTAGATATGGCCCTGTGCTGGTCACTCAGTGAGAGTCGAGATGTAAGGGCCTGAGTATATGGCTGAGGTGCTCCCAGTTTTGTTGGGGACAGGCTGGCAGCCTGGAAGCATCGTACTGTGCATAGAAATGGAGAAGGGGTGGGTGGGCATCAGGAATAGTTGTCTTTGTGTACATGTACATGCTGAGCGGGCCCAAGGACTGGAGACACCAGTGTGAGTCAGGCCTGCCAAGCAAAGGCTCTGTAGGGAAGGTGAGTCTTGGATGAAGGAAATTATGGATCAAAACTGGTTGCTTTCCAGACCAGAGGAAGAGATGAAGGGCAAAGGCCCAGAGACTGCAGTGACCATATGTTGTGGAAAAAATAAATGACTGTCTCAACTGGAGTAGAAGGGCCACCTTGGGAAGGTCGAGTGGTGAGCTTTGCTTTGTTTTTTTAAAAGTACAAGATCTTTAAAACATATAGTGTAGATAATTAAAAACACATAGTTGTTGGTCGTCTTCTTCCAGCTTTCTGACCCAGATTCGAGGATAGCGAATTTTATTTTTAGTTATCTTTTTCTTGACCATTTTTAGGAGTCTGTGACTATGATGTTGCTGTGCCAAGAAGGTAGGACAAAAAGGAATAGCAGTGTAGAAAGAAGCTTTTTCATTATCTTAGGAAGAAGCTGTAAGGGAATGCTTTTGGTCCATTAATTGATGGTCCTATGAGCACCAGAGCAGGAGTCACATGGAACAAACATTCATGACAAAAGTCAAGGCTTAAGGACTGAACAGCAAACCTGTCATTCCTAGAATTTTAGAAAATGAAAAATGATAGAATGATACTCAGGTAATGATTGATAATCATTTTCTCTTATAAAATGAAGAATGATAATCATGAGGTATTGTAAAGCCCTTCATGATCCCCTGTAAAGGCTATGAACTGACTTGTCTGAATCAAGATACCAATAACTTCAGATCCTTTGTAGTAGAGACTTCTGGTGTTCACCTATATCTGATTCTCTTCTTCTAGGCACACTACCGGGTTGTATTTTCCCATTTCTTGCATTTAGGTGGGCACATAGGAATATTTCTGGCCAGAAGTTGTGAGCAGAATTGGTGTGTATGTCACTTTCAGGCCAAAGCATTTAACTGCTGGTGTGAGACTTTTCAGCTCCTTCTGTCCTTGCCTTAGTAACTGAAATGGTTGTGTATTCTAGATGATATAACTACAAGATGGCAGAGCCTCAATATCTTGGGTCCTTGAGTAATTATGCAGAGCAGACCTCACTGCCGCCGCCCCCCCACCCCCCATTCCACCTCCTGCCACTCCCAGGCCCAGCCCTGGGAGACTGGGTATTGCTTATTGCCATAGCAAGTACTAGTCTATCCTGACAAAATAACCATTCCTGCTCAATTCTCTTATTCTTTTTCTTGCCATTCTTAGGACTTAGAAGATGCATGTATTCACTCCTAGGGAGTGGGGTAAATGAGTCATGTTTGGGAGGGAGGAGGGGAGAGGAAGAGGGTGGATTTAGCTGGAAGTAGTGATTATAGAATTGCTTCTGGTGTGTGATGAGGGCAGGAGAAGAAGGAAAAAGGGATACACTGAGAGAACTGTTGTTTGTTCATCATCATCGTGGGTATTATGGTCTGTCTTGGTGGGGGCGATCATGAACCACAAATGCTGTCTGCACAGATTTGCCCATGTCTACCCCTTGACCTATCTGCACAGGCCTTCCCCTGAGAAGTCTTTGAGTGGTGACAGAGCAGAAAGGAAACTTTGGAAAGTTTGGCAGTTAAATCCACAGTCAGCTTTAAAGGCTGAAGTTTCAAGGCTCTGAGACTGATAGTTGATATAATTTCTTTGAAGACTCATTATGTAAGAAGTCAGCTCATGCAGCTTCATTTCATTTGAAGCCTCTTTGTGAATTTGAGAATCTTCAGCCATTAATCATGGTCAGTTCGGTTAGAGAATACATATTGTCTTAATGTAACTTACTCCAAAAATTCTTCTCACCAGCCTTCTCACTTAATTCTGCTACTGACTAGCTTTGTGGTGGATAGCAAGTCCCTTTCCCCCAGAACCTCAGTCCTCTCTGTAAACTGTTCCAGCCCTGAAATTCTAAAGTTCAGAGGGGAGAATAATACTGTTCCCAGTTTGTGGGTTGAAGGTTCTAGGGCGAGAGAGGGAAGGTAGTTAACTCTGATCCATGTTTAACACTTGCAGAGGCTGTTCTTGTTCCCTTCCCCATAAGATGGTGATAGTGCAGTGTGCATGTGAAATTGCTTTAAAGCTTCCTCCCTGGGGCTCTCCATGCCTTGAGGTCAGTAACCTGGTTTCATTTGTCTCTGCCTCTCATGTACGCGACATAGATCTTGCTACAGGGTAGATGCTTAGTAAAGTTTGCTGACTTGAAATGGAGTAAATACTTGGTGTTTTTTTTTTTTTTTTAAAGATTTTATTTATTTATTTGACAGAGAGAGATCACAAGTAGGTAGAGAGGCAGGCAGAGAGAGAGAGGAGGAGGAAACAGGCTCCCTGCCGAGCAGAGAGCCCGATGCGGGACTCGATCCCAGGACCCTGAGATCATGACCTGAGCCGAAGGCAGCGGCTTAACCCACTGAGCCACCCAGGCGCCCAATACTTGGTGTTTCTTAAAAAAAATTTTTTTTATAGGGGCACCTGTATGGTACAGTCAGTTAAACATCTGATCTTGATTTCAGCTTAGGTTGTGATTTTGGGTCTCGAGATCAAGCCCTGCGTTGAACACTGAGATCAGGTCTGTTAAGATTCTCTCTCTCTTTCCCTCTGACCCTCTTCCCTGTGCACTCTCTCAAATAAATAAGTCTTAAAAAGTTTTTTTTACAGCTTTATTGTGGTTTGTCAACATACAATAAATTGCGCATATTAAAGTGTATAATTTTTTTAAAGAGTTTATTTATTTATTTGATGACGGAGATCACAAGTTGGCAGAGAGGCAGGCGTGGGTGGGGGGAAGCAGGCTCCCTGCTGAGCAGGAAGCCTGACTCGGGGCTTGATCCTAGGACCCTGGGATCATGACCTGAGCCAAAGGCAGAGGCTTAACCCATTGAGCCTCCCAGGCACCCCTCAAGTGTATAATTTGATAAGTTTTGACATGTGTATGTACTTATGAGGCCATTACCACAATCAAGATAACCAACACATCCATTCCTCCCAGAAGTGTTCTCATGGCCCTATGGAATAGCTCTCTTCTATCCTCCCACACTTGTCTTCAGACAACCACAGATTTGTTTTCTCCCTAGAGATTAATTTGCATTCTCTAGAGTTCTACGTAAGTGACATATGCAGTATGTACTTCATTTTCATTTGGAGGGGGAGTGTCTGGCTTTTTTGCATTGAGCATAATTATTTGGAGTTATCCATGTTGTAGTATCTGTAGCTCATTCTGTTTTACTCCACAGTAGTATCCCATTATATAAAATACCATGGTTTATTTATTTATTTGCCTGTCAGTGGACCTTGAATGGCTCTGGTTTTTGGCAATTGTACAGAAAGCCATTAGGAGCCTTCATGTACAAGTCTTCGTGCAGATATATGCTTTTATTTCAAGCAGGTAAACCCCTAGGAATGGAGTAACTGGATCAAAAGGTAGGTGTCTTTTTAACTTGTAAGAACACTGTCAAACTGTTTTGTAAAGTGGTTGTGTTCTTTCTGATTCTGTAGGCATCTTAGGAGGATTCAGTTCCTTCACATCTTCATCAACTCCTGGTTTGTATCAGTCTTTTCAGCCATTCTGATAAGATGTGTAGTAGTTAGTGTCTTGTGATTTTCATTTAGATTTCCCTAGTGACTAATGATGCCTGAGCAACTTTTTTTGTGCTTATTTGCCATCTGTATGTCTTTTTTGGTGAAATGTTTTTTCAGTTATTTGCCCATTTAAAAAATTGGGTTGTTTTCTTGTTACTGAGTTTTGAGAGTTCTTTATGTATTTTGGACACTAGTCTTTTTTTTTTTTTTAAGATTTTATTTATTTGACAGAGAGGGAGCACAAGTCGAGGTGGGGCAGAGGCAGAGGGAGGGACAGACTCCCAGATGAGCAGGGAGCCTGATTCAGAGCTTGATCCTAGGACCCTGGCATCATGACCTGATTCAAAGGCACATGCTTAACCAACTGAGACACCCAGGGGCTCCTTGGACACAAATCATATATCAGATATATGCTTGAAAAATATTTTGTCCCTGTTTGGCTTGTCTTTTCATTCTCTAATCAGTGTCTTTCAAGAGCAAAAGTTTTACATTTTGATGAGGTCCATTTTTTCAATTTCCTCTTTAAAGGACTATACTTTTGGTGTTGTATCTGAGAAATCTTTGTGTGACCCAAGGCTGCAATGTTTTTTGCCCTATGTTTTCTTCTGTAAGTTTTGTAACTTTATTTTTCTCCTCATTTAATTGCACTTTGCTTTATTGTGCTTCATAGTGCATTTTCAAGCAAGTATATTGGTTTTTTCTTTTTTCGTTTTATGACTTTAAACTATATATATAGGTTTATGATCCATTTGAGCTTTTATATTGTATGAGGTATGAATGAAAAAAAACCCTTTTTTCATATGGATATCCAGTTGTTCAGCTCTTTGTTGAAGAGTACTTTGTATATGATTTTTCAGATTTAAACAGATCTCTATTAGCCTGGATCTTTCCATTTTATAGGTAAGCAAACAGGCTTGGAGAATTGAAGTGACTTGTGCAAGGCCACATAGCTCATTTGTGTTAGATCCTGGCCTTGAACTCATGTCTTCCAAATCCCAGTCCATTACTTTGTTCACTGTATCATCTTTTCATTTTATCCTTTTCAAGTACCTTGTTCTTGAATATTATCTTTCTGTCTAGTTTTTAGAAGGAAGAGCTGAGGTCTAAAAGAGGACCATCACTTTAGAGACAATATTGTGAGGTCTCTCACTTCTTGGACCTTATCATCTGTTATTCTCCCCTCACTTCCACTGCTTCAGTCTCCCTGCTATTCCTTGAATCCACCAGGCTCTCTCCTGCCTCAGGGCCCTTGAACTTATTGTACCTTCTCCCTCGACTCTCTTCTTTCAGTTGTCCTCATGTCTTGTTTCTCCTTCAAGTGTTGACTCAGCTTCACCTCAGGGAAACCCACCTGAACCACACATTTAAAATTTAAAGCCCTTCCTCCAACCATCCACATCCCCCTTCCCCTCAGTATTCTGTAGTCAGGCTGTGAAGCCTGGGGTGACGAGATTTCCTGTGAGAACGATAGAAGGCTGTGGCTGAGTGAAGCTGGAAAGTATTTTTCTGCATGACCAGTGTTGAGGAAGGATACTGAAAGGAATTTGAAATCATCTCATGTTTTTCTCCTATCATCTCTAGGAATTTAGAGTTTTCCATAGATTTTTCAGCCTAACTCTGATCTGTGGGCTGGGCCTTATGCATGTAAATTTACAGAAGAGCAATCTCTTCAGGGCTTATATTGGTGTCAGAGATTTTAATATTGCAGCTATTTGTTTAGTCCCTTCTTGAGCCAGACACTGTACATACATTATCTTTAATTCTCACAACAGTCTTTCAGGGCAGGGATTACTCTCTCTCTTATGGATATAACTTTAGGGCCACAGATGTTAATGAAGCTTGGCTGCTTTCACACAGCTTGTATCTGGTAGGGCCACAATTCAAGCCCAAGACTGGATGACTCAAAACCTCCGCTTTCCCCACTATGCTTGGATAATGTGTTTCTCTTTCCCACCTATGTCTCCCCACCTACAATCAATCTTGTGAGGTAACTACTGAAACACGGGGCTACAGAGGAAATGCTATTCCAGTGTCATCTCTACATCTTTTCCAGAAAGGAGGACAGTGGGAATCCCTTTCTATAGAGGGCAGAACTGAGGCACAGAGGGGTTAACATGCTTAGGGCTGCAAAATAAGCCCATGGAAGAGTTAAGATCAAAGTCCCAGGACTCCTGGGTTCCAGGGACATTGTTTTATAATCCATGTCCCACCATGGCAATTTCATTGTTGGTCTTAATGTATGAGCAAGTGGATGCATCTTGTGGCCTCTCAGAGGGCTGAGTAAGACCTAAGCCTGAGCTCTTGTCCTCTGTTGCTCTGTGAAGGAACTGAGGTTCCTCTACACAGTACTGTAGGTCTAGGTTCTACTGAATTATTGAATTTTAAGATATATCCCAGATTAATTCTTGCAAGCTAGATGGGTGGCATTTTTGTTAGACTCCAAAATTAGGTACAATACCTGTTTCTGAGAGCTCCTGGTGGAAGCTCTTCTGGGAGCAACTCTGAAATCTTGGTTTTGTACTTCTTTTCTGAATTTCTGGAAATCAGAGAGGGAGGGGTGTTCTTTAGAAGACATATGGGTAAGGTGGTGGTGTCTGAAAATTCTCAGGAAGTGTCCCATGGTTATAGCAGGCATTATTTAGCTGATGCATGTCTTTTTCTCAGAGCTTGTGATGCTACTGCTGAGGTTCTTCATCCATCTGGGATGCCTGAGAGTGTGCTTATTCTGCATAGTAAGATGAGTGGGTATGATTTAGACACACATTCCCCTGGAAGATTTGCACATGAACAAAATGGCGGGGCCTCACGGTACAGCAGACAGAGCTATGAATCAGTGCCAGTCAGGGATGCTAGGCTTCAGCTACAGATTTGCAAATTTCCCAATTTGTATAGTGTTTGTCAGTGATCATGTACCTCCTGGGTTTCCTAGGGGAGCTAGGGAACTAGAGTCTGATGAAAAGGCATAGTCCCACTCTGCCTTTTTCTAAACACATCACGATGTTGTAATTTTCTGGCAACTTACAGTCCCCCGTCAAAAAGTGCATTCCTCAAGAGCAAGGATTTGGTCTGACTGTTCTCTTCATCGCCAGCGTCTAGCAGGGAACTTGGCCGTACTTAGTAAATGATGATTGAATGATGAATGGAAGAGGATGGGATTTTAGATTAGATCAGTGAGGATTTACCACAGTGTAACTTCAGGCAACTTGCTTAAGTAACACTTTCCTCACTTGTAAACTGAAGTAACATTATCTACCCATAAGAATATTTTTAGGATTATGTGAGTTAATGAGTAAAGAGACAAGATGAGTGACAGATGGCCCTTTGGACTCTGTGATTCAGTAACACAGCTTAGAACATAAAATTATGAAACCGTTGAGGGCATAACCAGCCTCATCTCTCTCTGGCTAAGTCCTAGTCATCTTTTAGATCTCAGTTTAAAAATTATTTTCTTGGGGCACCTGGTTGGCTCAGTGGGTTAAAGCCTCTGCCTTTGGCTTGGGTCATGATCCCAGGGTCCTGGGATCGAGCCCCACATCGAGCCCCGCATCGGGCTCTCTGCTCTGCAGGGAGCCTGCTTCCTCCTCTCTCTCTGCCTGCCGCTGCCTAGTTTCTCTCTGTCAAATAAATAAAATAAAATAAATTATTTTCTTTCCCCCCCCCCCCCCATTTTATTTTATTTTATTTCTTTTCAGTGTTCCAGCATACATTGTTTATGCACCACACCCAGTGATCCATGTAATATATGCCCTCCACAATACCCACCACCAGGCTCACCAACACCACACCTCCCTTCCCTCCAAAACCCTCAGTTAGTTTCTCAGAGTCTCACAGTCTCTTTTTCTGGCTTTTTGTTTTTATTAAGGAAGTTTGATTTCTTTCTTTGGTCAAAAGTTTAATATATTTTATTTTTTTCAGACTCATTGCTTGCGTTTGAAACAAATACAGTTTGTTTTTTTCTGCCAACTATAACTTTCTTTTTTAAATGTTATGTTAGTCACCATAAAATACATCGTTAGTTTTTGGTATAGTGTTCCATGAGTCATCGTTTGCCTATAACACCCAGGGCTCCTAACAGTACGTGCCCTCCTTAATACCCATCATGCGGCTCACCCATCCCCCATCTCCCTCCCCACTAAAACCCTCAGTTTGATTCCTGGAGTCCATAGTCTCTCATGGTTCATCTTCCCCTCTGAATTGCCCCCCTTCATTTTTCCCTTCCTTCTCCTGATGTCCTCCATGCTGTTTCTTATGTTCCACAAGTAAGTGAAATCTTATGATAATTGCTTTTCTCTGCTCAACTTATTTCACTCGGCATAAACTCCTGTAGTCCCATCCATGTTGATGCAAAAGTTGGATATTCATCTTTTATGATGGCTAATATTTCATTTTAATTATAGACCACATCTTCTTTACCATTTGTCTGTTGAAGGGCATCTCAGCTCTTTCCACGTTTGGCTATTATGCACTTTGCTGCTGTGAACACTGGGGTTCGTGTGCCTCTTCTTTTCACTACATCTGTATCTTTGGGGTAAATACCTAGTAGTGCAATTGCTGGGTCATAGTGTAGCTCTGTTTTTAACTTTTTAGGAACCTCTACCCTGTTTTCCAAAGTGGCTGTACCAGCTTACATTCGCACAAACAATGTAAGAGTGTTCTCCTTTCTCCACAACCTCTCCAACATTTGTTGCTTCTTGCCTTGTCAATTTTTCCCATTCTAACTGGTGTAAAGTTGTATCTTATACCAGTTAAAAATTATTTCTTCCAAGAATATTCCTTTATCTTCCTTCTGTCTGCATTCTCCCCAAGTGACATTAGTTTTTTCTGCTAAATGCCTTTGTAATATTCTATTTTTTCTGTTACAGTACTTGCCATAATTTACTTTTTAAAAAAGTATGGCCTCGGTATTACTCAACCATTGAAAGGAAAGAAATCTTGCCATTTGCAATGATGTGGATATAACAAGAGGGTATTATGCTAAGCAAAATAAATCAGAGAAAGGTAAATATCATATGATTTCACTTATATGTTTTAAGAAGAAAAACAGATGAACATAGGGCAAGGGAAGGAAAAATAAAATAAGATGAAAACAGGGAGGCAAACCACAGGGGATTCTTAACTATAGGAAACAGGCTGGGGTGGGGGCGGTGGGAGGATGGGGTGATGGGCACGAAGGAGGGCATGTGATGTAATGAGCACTGGATGTCATATGCAACTGAAAAATCACTGAATTCTTCCACTGAAAATAATAATACACTCTATGTTAACTAACTTGAATTTAAATAAGACATTTTAAAAAAAGTATCATCTCTGATAGATTGCCACGAAGGGGGGGGATTATGTCAGTCTTTTTTTTTTTTTTTTTTAAAGATTTTATTTATTTATTTGACAGAGAGAGATCACAAGTAGGCAGAGAGGTCCGAAGCAGGCTCCCTGCTGAGCAGAGAGCCTGATGCAGGGCTCGATCCCAGGACACCAGGATCATGAGCTGAGCCGAAGGCAGCGGCTTAACCCACTGAGCCACCCAGGCACCTGGGATTATGTCAGTCTTGATCACTATTATATTTACTGACATAGTAGTAGATGCTTGTTAAATATTTATTGAATAAGTAATGCATTTTGTAGATGAGGAACCTGAAGCATAGGAAGAATAAATGATTTGTATAAACCTTGAGTTTATACAAATTGTCACTTGACTTCTGGTACCACAGCTGCCTCATTGTCAGGAACTTTGGATTCTTAGGGTTTTTTGTTTGTTTTGTGTTTTTGTTTTCTGTTTGTTTGTTTTACTCTTTTTCTCTCCAGTTTGAAAAATTACTAAAATAATACATGTTTCTTGTAGAATATTTAGAAAATATGGATGAGCTAATAAGCAAAAAGAATGGGAGAGGAAGAGAGGTTAGAAGGCAAGATGAGACAAGGAAAAAGAAGTAGGGATAGTCACTCCAAAGTCCTGTCACCTGGGCATAAATACTGTTAACATTTTGGAATCTTTCAGACATTGTTCTAGGTGCTGTGCAGGAATGTGCACGTGTTTGTGCACATGTGCACACGCACACATAGGTTTGTCTATGTTTTTAAATTGAGAAACTTCACAGAAAGTAGAAATGTGTAAAAGTTGAAATACCAGGAGATGGTTCTTTTGTAACAGCGGGAATCAAAGACTCCTGCTGTAGAAAACCAGAAGGCATCTTCTGGGATCCCAGGAATGAGAAGACTGCCTCCAAATGAATAACTCCGTAACTTTTGTTTGTTTGTTTTTCTATGTCCCCTTAATGGAGAAGAAGAATCTGACTCACTGAAAAAGACAAAGTTCTGTCCTGCCTTGGTCTTTTTTTTTTTTTTTTTTTTTTTTTTTTTTTAAGATTTATTTATTTATTTGACAGAGAGAGATTACAAGTAGGCAGAGAGGCAGGCAGAGAGAGAGAGGAGGAAGCAGGCTCCCTGCTGAGCAGAGAGCCCGATGCGGGACTCGATCCCAGGACCCTGAGATCATGACCTGAGCCGAAGGCAGCGGCTTAACCCACTGAGCCACCTGCCTTGGTCTTTTATACTTTTAATTTTTAGTTTTTTTTTATTATCTTCAATTAGCCACCATACAGTACACCATTATTTTTGATATAGTGCTCAATGATTCATTAGCGATGTATAACATCCAGTGTTCACCACAACACGTGCCCTCCTTAATACCCATTACCCAGCCACTTTATCCCCCAAACCCCCTCCCTTCTGAAACCCTCAGTTTGTTTCCCAGAGTCCAGAGTGTGTCATGGTTTGGCTCCCTCTCTGATTTCTTCCCATTCAGTTTTCCCTTCATTCCCCTATTGCCCTTCTTGCTTTTTCCTGTGTTCCACATATGAGTGAAACCATATGATAATTGTCTTTCTCTGCTTGACGTATTTCACTTATCATCATCCCCTCCAGTTCCATCCATGTCGATGCAAATGGTGGGTATTCATCCTTTGTGATGGCTGAGTAATATTCTATTGTATATATGTACCCCATCTTCTTTATCCATTCATCTGTTGAAGGGCATCTTGGCTCTTCCACAGTTTGGCTCTTGTGGACCTTGCTTCTATGAACATTGGTGTGCATGTGGCCCTTCTTTTCACTACATCTTTATCTTTGGGATAAATACCTAGTAGTGCAATTCCTGGGTCATAAGGCAGCTCTACTTTTAACTTTTTGAGGAACCTCCATACTGTTTTCCAAAGTGGCTGTACCAGCTTGCATTCCCACTGTCAGTGTAAGAGGGTTCTTCTTTCTCCACATCCTTGCCAGCATTTGTTGTTTCCTGCCTTGTTAATTTTTGCCATTTTAACTGGTGTAAGGTGGTATCTCAGTTTGGTTTTGATTTGAATTTTCATGATGGCTAATGATGTTGAACATTTTTTCATGTGTCTGATAGCCATTTGTATATCTTCATTGGAGAAGTGTTTGTTCATGTTTGCTGCCCATTTTTTGACTTGATTATTTGTTTTTTGCATGTTGAGTTTGAGAAGTTCTTTATTGATCTTGGATACCAGTCTTTTATCTGTAATGTCATTTGCAAATATCTTCTTCCATTCCATGGGTTGCCGCTTGGTTTTGATGACTGTTTCCTTTGTTGTGCAGAAGGTTTTTATCTTTAAAAATTTTATTTTTATTTTTTTATAAATTTTTTTATTTTTAAAATTTTTTATAGTGTATTATTAGCCCCAGGGGTACTGGTTTGTGAATCAACAGGTTTACACCCTCCACAGCTCTCACCACAGCACATACCCTCCCCAGTGTCCATAACCCCACCACCCTCTCTCTACACCCCTCCCCCCACCCCTCCCTCAGTTTGTTTTGTGACATTAAGAGTCTCTTTTGGTTTGTCTACCTCCTGATCCCATCTTGTTTCATTTATTCTTTTCCTACTCCCCTAACGTCCCCCCCGCCCCGTTGCATCTCCACTTCCTCATATCAGGGAGATCATATGATAGTTGTCTTTCTCCGACTGACTTATTTCACTAAGCATAATACCCTCTAGTTCCATCCAGGTCGTCACAAATGGCAAGATTTCATTTCGTTTGATGGCTGCATAGTATTCCAGTGTGTGTGTGTGTGTGTGTGTGTGTGTGTGTGTTTACCACATCTTCTTTATCCATTCATCTGTTAATGGACATTTAGGTTCTTTCCATAGTTTGGCTGTTGTAGACATTGCTGCTATAAACATTTTGGTGCATGTGCCCCTTTGGATCACTACGTTTGTATCTTTAGGGTAAATACCCAGTAGTGCAATTGCTGGGTCATAAGGTAGCTCTATTTTCCACTTTTTGAGGAACCTCCATGTTGTTTTCCAGAGTGGTTGCACCAGCTTGCATTCCCACCAACAGTATAGGAGGGTTCGCCTTTCTCTGCATCCTCGCCAGCATCTGTCATTTCCTGACTTGTTAATTTTAGCCATTCTGACTGGTGTGAGGTGGTATCTCACTGTGGTTTTGATTTGTATTTCCCTGATGCCAAGTGATGTGGAGCACTTTTTCATGTGTTTGTTGGCCATCTGGATGTCTTCTTTGCAGAAATGTCTGTTCATTTCCTCGGCCCATTTCTTGATTGGATTATTTGTTCTTTGAGTGTTGAGTTTGCTAAGTTCTTTATAGATTTTGGATACTAGCCCTTTATCTGATATGTCATTTGCAAATCTCTTCTTCCATTCTGTCAGTTGTATTTTGGTTTTGTTAACTGTTTCCTTTGCTGTGCAAAAGTTTTGATCTTGATGAAGTCCCAATGGTTCATTTTTGCCCTTGCTTCCCTTGTCTTTGGTGATGTTTCTAGGAAGAAGTTGCTGCAGCTGAGGTCAAAGAGGTTGCTGCCTGTGTTCTCCTCTAGTATTTTGATGGATTCCTTTCTCACATTTAGTTCCTTCATCCATTTTGAGTCTAGAAGGTTTTTATCTTGATGAAGTCCCAGAAGTTCATTTTTGCTTTTGTTTCCCTCGCTTTTGGAGACATGTCTTGAAAGAAGTTGTTGTGGCTGACTGAGGTCCAGTAACAGGTTACTACCTGTGTTCTCCTCTAGTGTTTTGATGGATTCCTGTCTCACATTGAGGTCTTTCATCCATTTTGAGTTTATATTTGTGTATGGTGTAGGAGAATGGTCCAGTTTCATTCTTATGTATGTAGCTGTCCAATTTTCCCAGCACCATTTATTGAAGATACTCTTTTTTCCATTGGATAATTTTTTCCTGATTTGTCAAAGATTAGTTGACCATAGAGTTGAGGGTCCATATCTGGAGACTCTACGTGTCTGTTTTTGTGCCAATACCATGCTGCCTTAGTGAACATGAAGCTCTGTAATATAGCTTGAAGTCAAGCAATGTGATGCCCCCAGCTTTGTTTTTTCTTGTTCAACATTGTCTTTGTGATTCAGGGTCTTTTCTGGTTCCATACAAATTTTAGGATTGCTTGTTGCCGCTCTGTGAAAAATGCTACCTTGACCTTTTATAGAGAATCTCTATTTTCTTCTGATAGAGTCATAATGGGGACTGTTCTCTAGGAGGCTGATTGCCCTAGAAGACTGGTCTTTGATTTCTTTTTTTTTTTTTTAAAGATTTTATTTATTTATTTGACAGGTAGAGATCACAAGCAGGCAGAGACAGAAGGAAGCAGGCTCCCTGCTAAGCAGAGAGCCTGATGCGGGGCTCGATCCCAGGACTCCGGAATCATGACCCGAGCTGAAGGCAGAGGCTTTAATTCACTGAGCCACCCAGGTGCCCCGGTCTTCAATTTCTTAAATGTGTTTGTCCAAGAACCTATCAGCTTAGTTAATTGGAAGTTAGTAGAGCATTTTCTTTCAGTCCTAAGATCTGCCCAGTTAGCCTACTCTTACTGGCATAACTTTTTGGCAAACAGCATTTGAGTCATGAGTAAGTACACTTTGCCTTTGAGCCTCCCCTGGAACCATGGTGTGTTTGTATTTGTCCTCTTGCCATTGCATATTTCTGAGCCCTGACTGTTACAGTTCATATGGAAGTTTGGCATTCTGCTTCATCAAGTACTGAGTCCAGGAAGTACAGGCTCTATATACTGTTCAGATCTACATACCACTTCCAAGCAAAGATTTGTTATCTTCAGATTTATTCTTTTTCTACTGTTTGCAAATATTAATTGATTCCCCACTTCGTGCTAGATGCTATAATTGACACTGGAGCTACTACGGTGAATAAGGCCCAGTCCCTGCCTTCAGAGAGCTCATGTTCTGTGGAGCAGGCACACATATAAACAGGCCTTTAGGGTTCTACATGATAGGGATGCGTGGGATGCCATGAGAACAGTGACTAGGGGATCCTCACAACCCTAACATTTTACACTGAGTCCTGAAGGACTCAGGATTTTGCAGTTCTTTAATATTACCCAATCTCTGTGTAATTAGGATTATGTCTTTCTACTCAAACTGGATAATTAATAAAACATAAGTTTGAAAACATTCAGGTATTCATTAGGTGAGTAATTACTGCCGAGCTGGTGTTTTAAGAAAGAACTTTAAAAATATACATGTATTAGGGATGCCTGGGTGACTCAGTCAATTAATTGTCTGCCTTCAGCTCATGTCATGATTCTAGGGTCCTGGGATCAAGTCCCACGTCAGGCTCTGGCCTCAGCAGGAGGCCTGCTTCTCTCTCTGCTTCTGCCTGCCGCTCTCCCTGTTTGTGCTTCCCCCTCTCTCTCTGACAAGTGGATAAATAAAATCTTAAAAAAAATAAAATCCATGAGTATTAAATCTTTTTCCCTTGCCAAGTCCTATCTTAAATACTGAGGTGGCAGTGGAGTGCTGGTATAGGAGGAATAATGGATGAAATAGGTCAAGGTCTATGAAAGTTCTCAGTCCAGTTAGAAGAACAGATTTAGTTCTATTTTTTTTTTAAGATTTTATTTATTTATTTGACAGAGAGAGAGCACAAGTAGGAGAAGCAGCAGGCAGAGGGAGAGGGAGAAGCAGGTTTCTTTTTTTTTTTTCTTTTAAATTCTGTTAATACAAATATTTCAGAGAGGCAGGCAGAGAGAGAGAGGAAGAAGCAGGCTCCCTGCTGAGCAGAGAGCCTGATGTGGGGCTCAATCCCAGGACCCTGGGATAAAGCAGAGGCTTTAACCCACTGAGCCACCCAGGCACCCTGAGAAGCAGGTTTCTTGCTGACCAGAGAGTCCAATGCAGGGCTTGATCCCAGGATCCTGGGATCATGACCTGAGCTGAAGGCAGCTGATTAATGACTGAGTCACCCAGGCACCCCAGAAGAACAGATTTAAAATAGAGAATTGCAGCAAAGAGTACACAACCAGATGTCAGAACCAGGTGTTCTTGTCATCAGCTCCCCCCATTCTTTTACTTCTCCAGCAGGGGAAGCACCATCCCAGCTTCAAGAAGGAGTTTGATTTGGAAATAGAAATAGGGGAAAGAGACCTGCTTGTCTTCCTTGGCCCACTGGAATTATCTGTCCTCTTCATTCTCTGGTTTATTGCACGAGCACATTTATGGCATTGACAACTTCCGGAGGATTATAGGAATTCCTGAGCATCTCAGCCTTGACATTCCCCTCTTCCCCTCACAGGGAATTCTTACTCTTCTTTTGCCCAGTATATTCTCACCAAGGCACAGAGATAAATTGAGTGCTCCGTTGTTGTTAAATCTGCCTTCAGTGACTATTTTCCTTTACACAGCTTTCACCTTAACCAGAAAGAAAGGCTTCAGAATCAAGACCCCATATTGGGGAGTTGGGGGAAATTGGAAGGGGAGGTGAACCATGAGAGGCTATGGACTCTGAAAAACAATCTGAGGGGTTTGAAAGGGCGGGGGGTGGGAGGTTAGGGGAACCAGGTGGTGGGTATTAGAGAGGGCACGGATTGCATGGAGCACTGGGTGTGGTGCAAAAACAATGAATACTGTTATGCTGAAAAGAAATGAAAACAAAAAGAATTTTAGTAGGGCTTTATTGAATTATTTATTGGAATTTGAAAAAAAATCCTGTTATTATTTTTATTACTACAAAAAATCCCACAAGCCCCCCCAAAACCCCATATTACCCCTCTGATGTCTTCTAAACTCTTTGGTGGTTCAACTAGATTGTAAACTCTTTAAAGCTGTTTTTTATACTTTTTCTATATCTAATGTAGTACCAAGTATATAGTAAGGGCTTTCTATATGTGTGGATATATATGTATTATATATATAGTGTGTATATATATAATATATATATGTGTGTTATATGTGTACATATATACTCTTCAGCATGGAGTGGGGAGCAGCTTTTTGAGTAGAAGCCTTATACATGTTGCTCTGTCACATAATTTATACCTTTTCCAGCATATCAGATTTTCCATTGCTGAGAAGTACACACCACACATATTTAAACCACACTGCGGTATTCTTTATTTTGAATTATTTATTTTGTTGATTCTCTCTGTTAGAGATTGTTTGGGTATTATTCTTGGGGGAATCTTTAGAAACAGGCAGAGAGAAAACTTAGGGGACTTGTTGTAAAGATTTGTTAGCATTTTTCCATTCAGCTCTGGTGCACTGGACAGACACATTCAGAATAGTTAATCTAGTAATTGTTTGAGAGCATAAGTATTTATTCATCTCACTAATAGTCATCTTTTCTGGAAATGATTAAAGATATGAAACATTATTCTCAGTCCAAAATGATTTGCAGTCAGGAGATGTAGGAGTGGATTTTTGGATCATTGACCAAAGGACACTGTGTTTCCAAGGCTGTCTGGCAAACATCATGAGGTTCCAGTCTCAGATTCCTCGAAGGGAGAATACAGAAAAGAAAGCCTTATTTCATTCACCAAGTGGCTCAGCAGTAGATCAGACTGATGGACCAGATCAACAAATATCGCAAAACAGGAAGTTGACTCTCCTGAAATCTTTCCTTGTTTCCTCTCAAAAACAATTTTTACCTCTGTTGGGCCCCTACAACTCTTAGTCTATACTTCTATCATACTTTCTTTTCTTCTCCGTTTTTTTTTAACTTCTATTTTTAATTCAATAACATGTTATAATGTGGACATTTTACTTCTTTAAAAATGTGTTTTTATTGAAATACAATTAATATACAGTGTTATATTAGTTTCAGTTCAATAACGATTTAACAATTCTATAGATTACTTAGTGCTTATCGTGCTAAGTATACTCTTTTTTTCATAGTACAAAAAAACCAGAAATATTTTTTAAAAAAATTATTTTTATTAACATATAATGTATTATTAGCCCCAGGGGCACAGATCTGTGAATCATCAGGCTTACACACTTCACAGCACTCACCATAGCACATAACCTCCCCAATGTCCATCACCCAGCCATCCTATACTTAGGCCCTCACCCCCCAGCAACCCTCAGTTTGTTTTGTAAGATTAAGAGTCTTTTATGGTTTGTCTCCCTCCCGACCCATCTTGTTTCATTTTTTCCTTCCCTACCCCCCACAACCCCAACCCTGCCTCTCAAATTCCTCATATCAGAGAGATCATATGATAATTATCTTTCTCTGATTGACTTATTTCACTCAGCATAATACCCTCTAGTTCTATCCATGTCATTGCAAATGGCAAGATTTACCAGAAATACTTTTATTGAGGGATGAACCATTTGCTTTCACATAATTGTTAGAATTTTCTTAATTACTTATATATGTATATTTTAAATTTTATAAATAGTAACAAATAAGTAATTTTATTTATTTTTAAAATTCCAGTGTAATTAACATATACTGTTACATTAGTTTTGAAATGTACAATGTTGTGGTTCAAAAATTCTACACATTACTTAGTACTTATTAAGATAAGTGTACTCTTAATATCCCTTATTTATTTCACTTATCCTCCACTCACCTCCCCTCTGGCAACCAATAATTTGTTCTCGGTATGTAAGAGTCTAGGGTGTTTTTTTTGTTTTGTTTTTTGGTTTATCTCTCTTATTCTTTGTTCATTTGTTTTGTTTCTTAAATTCTACATGTGAATGAAATCATATGGTATTTGTCTTTCTCTGGCTTATTCTACTTAGCATTATACATAATCTCTAGGTCCATCTGTGTTGCAAATGGCAAGATCTCATTATTTTTTTAAAAGATTTTATTTATTTATTTGAGAGAGAGTGAAGGTGAGAGAGATTACGGAGGGAGAGGAGGAAGGAGATTTGCCGCTGAATGGAGAGCCTGATAGGGGCTCAATTCCATAACTCTGGGATCATGACCTGAGCCAAAGACAGATGCCTAACTGACGGAGCCACCCAGGTGCCTCAAGAGCACATTCTTTTGTATGGCTGAGTAACATTCCTTTGTACATATGTACCACATCTTTATCCATTCATCTATAGACAGACACTTGGGTTGCTTCCATATCTTGGCTATAGTAAATAATGCTATAATAAACATAGGGGTGCATATGTCTTTTTGAATTAGCATTTTTGTTTTCCCTGGGTAAATACCCAGTAATGGAATTACTGGATTGTATGGTAATTCTCCTTTTAATTTTTGGAGGAACTTCCATACTGTTTTCCACAATGGCTGCACCAAGTTCCATTTCCACTAACAGTGCACGAGGGTTCCTTTTTCTCCACATCCTCGCCAACACTTCATATTTCTTATCTTTTTGATTCTAGTTGTTCTGATAGGTATGAGTTGATATCTCATTCTGGTTTTGATTTGCATTTCCCTGTCCATCGTACCTTTTAAAGTAACTGTTTATAGACCTGTCCTGCCCTACTTGCAGAATGTAAGGCCCTTAAGGAGAAAGGTATGCATTAAAAAGTACATTTACAAAAAAAAAAGTACATTTACTTTAGTACTCTTTTGAGGTAAAAATAACCACAGGAAAAACTATTATTGATAGTTACACATTAGTGACTTTCATTTCATTAAAGCTCAAGATAAATTTAGAAGAAAGACAAAACAGTTTAATAGAAAGAAATAGCTCTTAGCATAGAGCCAGAAATACCACAATAACAGTTAATCATAGATTGGAGATCTCTTTTGCATGCTTAGGGTAGTGGGGGTCAAGGTTAGAGGAGCCTGAGTACATGTGTGTGGATGAGGGGATGGAGTGATACCAGAGTTTGATGAAAGCCATTTCTTCCTTTTAGTAGTTTGGTCAGAATCATCTTAGTAATGGAAACTAGAATCAGTGTGTCTTTACCAAGTAACTAAAGCAACCTATTAGATCTTAATTATAGGACTACCCACCATCTGTCAGAAGAGAGAGAAGGGGTTATCTAGGTAGAGTTGACTATTTATGGCACCAAGGGGCCACAGTCCTGTACCTTTATTTTTTTTTATTTTTATTTTTTTTTAAGATTTTATTTATTTATTTGACAGAGAGAGATTACAAGTAGGCAGAGAGGCAGGCAGAGAGAGAGAGAGGAGGAAGCAGGTTCCCTGCTGAGCAGAGAGCCCGATGCGGGACTCGATCCCAGGACCCTGAGATCATGACCTGAGCCGAAGGCAGTGGCTTAACCCACTGAGCCACCCAGGCGCCCAGTCCTGTACCTTTAAAATTCTAAGCTGCACGATTTGAGGTTGATTTTTAGGCAAGAGATTTTATTTGCATCTAATGCTGTGAAACTGTTACATTTTATTTCATTTGGATGTCCTGCAGTGCTTTTGTTCATTTTTTTTCAAATGATAGAATAGAAATTCTACGAGGAAGGGAAAGATAGGGAGAGGGAGGGAGAAGTAGAGAGAGGGAAGAAATTTTTCAGGAGTGGAAAACATAAAGGAAAATATGCAAGAAAAAATACAATAGAAAAATCACAGGTATGCAAAGAAACATTACCTTTTTTCAAAAAGAAGATATGGTTACATTTTTAACAGACACATAAGCTGTAGCTCAAATGTAATAGTATAAAGAAGATTTATCCAAGAAAGAGATAAAGCTGGTCATGACTTAGTAGAAATCCCTGAGCTAAAGGCAATTGAACATGAGCTTAGTATTCTTTTTCAGAGTGGTCTAGCTGATTCTTCTATGTGACACTGTGGGAATGAGCAGTATTTTTTTAAAGTTTAAGTCATAAGATTTATGAGAGGTTTAAAAAACCTGGAGCTAATTATAAAAGTGCTACTGGTGAAGTCCCTCAGACCCAATAATAGATGCATCATGACCTCTATTTAATATACATGGAGAATTTGGGATAAAAAAGCCATTTTATAATTAAAGGTCTATATCCAGTGGCCATTAATCAGTTAGTTAATGTGGGGGCTCCTGGGTGGGTCAGTCAGTTGAGTGTCCGAGTCTTGGTTTTGGCTCAGGTCATGATCTCAGGGTTGTGGGATTGAGCTCTGTGTGGGCTCTGTGCTCAGTGGGGAGTTGCTTGAGATTTTCTCTCTGCACACACTCTCTCTCTCAAAGAAATAACTAAATCTTTTTTAAAAATTATGATTTCTAGCATCATGGGAGTGCTAAAGAGTTTGTGGTTATTTCTAGTGGTGCTAATAGCATTGTTAGTAAAGAAAATGTACTGTCACCATAAACTAGAGAATTGGATTCAAGCATGGGAGGTAATTACAATACTTAGTTTTAATGTGAAGTTAAAATTTATTCCTTCAACTTTCAGTCCAAACTTATTTTGTTGGATAATTAATAAATTATGATGAGGGCTTTCTGCCTTTCTAATTAATTGAATGGTTACTTGATTGAAAGTTACAGTTCCCAAATATGAAAAAGAAGTTTCTTTAACCCTAAAGTGGGATAGCAGTGCTTTCACTAGGCATATTGTCAGTAATAACTTTTGTGGGTGTTTCATTGAATAACAACATCTGGGAAACTTGGTCCTCAGCCAACAGTGCTGTCTGCCTCTGTGGCTTTCTCACTGCTATTCTTTGCCCTAAATGATAGCTAGCTTGAGTTATTAACAGTTAATCTCTTAGGAGAAGAGGTTTGTGTGTCTTTGTGTCTGTATGTGTGTGCTTGTGTGTGTGTTTTGGGCAGATAAATGGCATAGACGGGGTCTGGCCTAAACCAAAACTCAGTAGTGTAAAGTTGCTCTCTTTTTTTGGTTCTGGCTTCATTTTTGTGCATTCTGCCCTATAACTAGACATTACCTCTCAATCTTTCATTCAGGAACATCTTTGCCATTGCTAATAACTTTCATATCCCTGTTGATGCCAGAGCCAACCTTAATGATCCCTTGGAGTCAGCTTTGTGCATAGTGGAGATGGCCGCATTTTCTCTATGTGTCCTGAGGTGTACAAAGCACCAGCAATGGTAAATAAGCACTTCTAGGTCATTCTGGAAATTTTTGTTGAGAAAACCATAAGATAAAGGATTTATGCATGTGGAAATCCTAGCAATCAAGTGGCAAATTACAAATATCAGATCATGGTGACAGCCCATCGGCACCTCATGACGTTAGTCAAAAATAACACAGAGGGTGTTCAGGGGCAGCCCGCAGTCTCCCAAGGTCACTACAGTGGAGATCAACATTGTGTTGATCCCCTTGTTCTCATTGAGCTGGCTCTCAGGTTCCCTAGTGCTGTTTTCCTTCTCACTTCTCCTGTGGAGGTAGGTAAGAGTCTTCGAGTAGCAGATGATGTTGAAGCTCAGAGGGGCACCGTACTGGACCATAAACACGAAGGTGGTAAAGATGGGCCACTTCGTTTTTGGTGGGCCAGATCTCTGTGCAGGCCGCATCATGGGTGTAGAGGTCACCAGGGAAAGAGAGGCTCTGGAAAGGCTCATTGGTGGGTGCAGGAAGAAGGGCTTAGACAGTAGAAGAGGAAACAGCCAGATCAATGTAATAACCCCAGTAGGCACGAGGTACAATACACTGTGTTTCCAGCCATAGGGGTTTGCAGCCAGCTGAAAACTTTCTTTTTTTTTTTCCATGACTTATTTAATATGTTGGCTTATTGAATTTCAATTAAAAAAATAAATGTGAAAAAATAAAGATTTGTTTACTTTTTGAGAGAGAGATAGTAAGGGCAGAGAGAGAACATCATGTAGACTCTGCCCATGCTCAGCGGGGTACCTGATGCGAGGCTCGATCCCATGACCCTGGGATCATGACCTGAGCTGAAATCAAGAGTTGGATGCTTAACCCCCTGAGCCACTCAGGCATGCCAACGGAAACTTTTCAACAGCAATTAACACAACTGAGTATTATGGACAGAGGTGGAGACACTCTGCACATAAGAGCTGAGTTTGCACATGGTATCCCCAAATATCCAGGGGCCCATGAGTGTGGATGACAGTGGAAAGTATACACAGGGCATATACCAAGATGTCAGAGGAAGAGACCTTGGTAGTCAGTATATTAGTGATATTCTGAGCTTCTCTCTGCTTCTTTTTTTTTTTTTTTAAGTATTTTTATTTATTTATTTGACAGAGAGAGAGATCACAAGTAGGCTGAGAGGCAGGCAGAGAGAGAGGGGGAAGCAGGCTCCCCGCCGAGCAGAGAGCCCAATGTGGGCCTCCATCCCAGGACCCTGAGACCGTGACCCGAGCTGAAGGCAGAGGCTTTAACCACTGAGCCACCCAGGTGCCCCTTCTCTCTGCTTCTTAAAGATTATAATGATGAGAGAAAGGTTTCCAAAAAGGCCCACTCTTCAGACCACAGTATAGACTATGAGGAATAGGAGCAAGGCTAGACAAGGGGGTCAGTGAACCTCAACGTAGAGAAATGCAGAGTTGTTGCTTTCTAGCATTGGTTTTATTAAATGCTGGGTAGTTTAGAGAAAGTTCCATTATGTTAGTGTTCTAAGGAAAGCATTTCTAAGCTTATTCTGGCCATCAATTCTTGGGAAGCACTTCGATTCTGAGGCTTCCAGTTAATAATTAGTAGGGTTTAATCTTCTATGATCTTTATCTGTGCTCATTGGAAATGCACCTGTGACTTGAGTATCAGCCTGAAATCCTAAAAAATTAAAGAGAACCCAGAATATTAGTGCAAAGTCTTAACCACCTGAACAGGTCTATTGTGGAACAGGGTCCCTGTGAGGACCTAGAGAGATGGGTCTCCCTGTCCTTGCTCTTCTCTCATCTCAGGGTACTCTCTTTGTCCCAGCAGTATAGTCTTTAGAGCTAATAAGGAAGGGGATGTGATAGCTTTCAGTTAAGTATATAAGGTTGCCCAGATATGTTTCCATTTCTGTCACCTCCTGTGCTTTGTGTGTGTGTGTCTATGTGTATGTATGTGTACGCCCGCTGTGGAGGCCAGAGTACCATGTTTGGTTTGAAGTTGAGTTTCAATGGGAGCATCAATTTTTGAGGTCTGTATGACTTTGACACAAGTCATTACCCTTCCTGCTTAGTTGTTGTTGATGTTGTTGTTGTGTTGTTGTTGTTGTTTTTAAAGTAGTCTCTTTGCCCAATGTAGAGCCCAGTGTAGGGCTTGAACTCATGACCCTGAGATCAAGATCTGAACTGAAACCAAGAGTCAGATGCTTAACTCACTGAGCCATCAAATGCCTCTTCCTGCTCAGTTTTCTTATCTGTAGAATGGGGATAAACAGTGTCTGAGTTGTGAGGATTAAATTAGATTATGCGACTGAATTTGTCTGTTAGCCCCAATGTGGAGCCCATAGGGTAGTGTTCAGTATTTATGTCCTGAATAAAATTTGTCATCTCCACTGCCCCGAGCTAGTCTATAGCCTTTAGTCTGGAGGCTAGAATCATAGTCATGCCTGCTTTGGAGTAGCATATGCTGTCTCCTCTTTGCACTAGTTGTACTCTCTGGGACTGAAGCCATACTCTGCACAGGGAGTTTCTGGATATGATGTTCAGATTCTGGAGATTCAGGCGAGGAAGCCATTGCCTAGTGAGCTGCTCCTCAGAACTAACTTTATTTTTGATGCATTCTTCCAATTCTCACTTCCTCTGGGTCCCTTTCTCTGGCTTCCAGACGAAAGGGGAGCCCTGATCCTGTGGCTCAGTGTGGCCTAGAGTGGTTGTATTCAGGAGAATTATTCAGACCAGAATATACAACAGTTATGATGAACTCCCCACCATTTTAAGTGCTGAGATTTCTGGCCCAGAGAGGACACGCTGCAAGAAGGCAAAGGGAAAAAAATACCCTCCATCTTGATTTATTCTTTAGGAATTTGAGGAAGATAACATAAATAACTGTGTGATAAAGGAAGCTGAGCAGTAGGAAAAAAAAGAGAACAGATGTTTGTTTGTTGTTTGAAATTACCCTGCACATCCTGTTCAAGTTTCAAGTCTTAGCAGATTCTTATTGGAAAGAAAGCAACTTAAAAATACTTGTTATATCTGTCATGGTTTTAGCAATAGATATTTTGATGAGGAACACCGGGAAAATGTCATAGATGCATAGCAACTGTTGACTGAGACAGTGTATTTTGTAAAGAAAGACCCAAGGAACTGATCTATGTATGGCTCAGATATGATGTGGTGACAAGTAGAGAGAGTGAAATTGATCAACAATGGCGCTGACATGGTTTAAGGCTTGCATGATTCAGGGGTTCTGCAGACCTAGAGTTCACAAATATTGCCTGAAGGGGAATGTGAAAACAGATTTAAGCTCTTTATGACAGTCAGTGGGCTACAACTGTAAATGAGACCAGAAAGCTTTGATTAAGATACCTTCTCCTAAGCAAGATTTACTTGGAGGAGGAAAGGCACAAAAAGGGAGTAGGCAATGACTTCATACACAGGTACACATCTGCTGGAGTGAGTGCTGGACTTCTTTTGGAGACACGTTCTGCTGCTAACTAACAAGGTCTTTGATCTTAGGCAAGTTACTAGGCTTTTCTGGGCCTCAGTTTTTTCATCCGCCAAATGAAACAAACAAATGGCCTCCCCATTGCACACATCTTGGTTCAAGGGCTAATGAAATAATGTATTTAAAACATCCTATTAACTGTTACACATTATACAAATCCACAGGCTCATTATTGTTGCTGTTACATGTGTTGAATGTTTCGGAGGGAATTGGTCTAACCCTCATCCTCCAGAAAGCTGTCAGTGCTTTCCTATCCACTGCATGTACAATTTATTCCTCCAATACCACATTTGCCAGAAGGAGGTAGGATTGTTATTTTCATTTCATTGACGGAAACTAAACCACAGAAAGGTCTAATGCCAGACAAGACCAGCAAAATCTTGTGCTTGTTTTCTTCCCAGTTCTTATTGTCCACAGGAAAGGAGAGCTTCCTATGAATCCTTCAGAGAAAGGTCTGAATAGCAGTTTTTTCTTTACCCATGTGGAAATTCATACAGTTTTTTAGAGGGCCTAGCAGATTGGTAAGATAGATGGGAATACACACTGGGAACCTGTGTGTTGCCTGTTCTGGCTGATCTGGGTTGTGCGGGCTGAGGGTATGGGGATTACTTACCACCCTGCAACAGCTGGTCTGGTCTGAAGCAGAGTAGAGGTCCGTCTCCTCTGTGTTGATTAGTAGCAAAGTGCAAATTACCTTCCTAGTCTATAAGTTCCTATAGAGGCTTGAAGCTCAGAAAAGTCGGAAGAAGATCAGATGGGCCTCATCTGGGAGGAATTCAAAGGGGAGTGCTGGAATTACATTATCCATTGCCCTCTACACAGACAGAGAAGATTAATCTTCACCCTGCAACTTGACTGTATTTGGTTTGTGAAGCACGTGCCTTGAACTGGCTCCATGTATGCCTTTTCATGCAGAGGTACAACATTACACAGTCTTGATAGTTTTGTGTATAAAGGTTTTAGGATGAACAAAATAAGAGCATTATTCTGCTGAAGTATCTCTATGTACCTTTATTTCTGTATCTGATTTTTTAAAAAAATTAGCATGTATGGGATCCCTGGGTGGCTCAGTGGGTTAAGCGACTGCCTTTGGCTCAGGTCATGATCCTGGAGTCCTGGGATCGAGTCCTATATTGGGCTCCCTGCTATTCAGACCTTTCTCTGACCCTCTCTGCTCTCATGCTCTCTCTCTCACTCTCTCAAGTAAATTAATAAAATCTTTTTAAAATTTTTAAAAAATTAGCGTGTCCTTTTTTATTTTTTAAAAAATTTTCTGCAAATTTTAAAAAAAGATTTTACTTATTTATTGCCAGAGAGAGAGCGAGCAAGAGGGTGAGCACAAGCAGGGAGAACAACAGGCAAGGGCAGAAGCAAGCTCTCCACTGAGCAAGGAGCCCATGCAGGACTTGATCCCAGGAAAGCTGAGAGCAGATGCTTAACTGACTGAACCACAGAGGCATCCTTCTCTTTTTCTCTCTTCATACAACTCTTATTTTTTGGTGGGTGTTAGGGCGCAGAATTTGTGTGTGACTTCCCCCTTGGCCTCTGTGCTTTCTCCTTATCTTTCATTGTCTTCCTCTTGTGATGCCTCGCGCATTCATTGTCTTCTCTGTTTCCCCGTTTCCCTTAATTGTTCATAACGGAATAATTGAGGCATATTTTAGACTCTCTGTTATATTTCATTTCTTGACCTGGAAAAGATGCTACAGGTATTCTAATAGACCCCTCTCCTTTGACACTTGTTGTTTGCCGTTTTGCAATTCATTACTGGCAGAATAGGGACCAGAGCCCAAGTCTTCTGGCTCTCAAAATTTCAATGCTCTTTCCATTATTTTCTGCTGCCTCCCGTTTTATATTTATTTTTTTTCTTTTCTTTCTCTTCCTTTTTTTAATTTTTCAAAGGAGGGGTTTTCTTGTGTTTGTGTGTTTCAAGATTTTTAATTATTTATTTGGCAGAGAGAGACACAGCGAGAGAGAGAGGAACACTGGCAGGGCGAGTGGGAGAGAGAGAAGCAGGCTTCCTCCTGATGCGGTGCTCGTCCCAGGACCCTGAGATCATGACCTGAGCCAAAGGCAGATGCTTAATGACTGAGCCACACAGATGCCCCTTTTTTCTTCCTTCCTTCCTTTGTTCCTTCATTCCTTTCTCCCTCCCGCCCTCCTTCCCTCCCTTCCTGCTTCCTTCCTTCCTTCCTTTTTGTCGCCTTCCTGCTCAACATGGAGCTCACTGTGGGGCTTGAGTTCATGACCTTGAGATCAAGACCTGAGCTGAGATCAAGAGTTGGACACTTAACCAACTGAGCTACCCAGGTGCCCCTATTTTATATTTCTTGAATACATTTCTGCCATTCTTGTTTTTAATTTTAAAAGTAAATGAGTAGAACATTTTCTGATTATTTTATATTATAAACAGTTTCCTTAATATAACTTCAGGGAGTCTGTGGCCTCGGGCAAAGTGAAGTTTTGCACACACCTGCACACACAAGTGTTCATGTGGGGTTCCCAGAATAGATCAGGGCCACACTGCGAGCATGCCCCCATAGAACTCTTTCTCCTTTTCTTTAAACCTTTAGGAATACAGATTGTCCAAACAACATCTTGCATTTTTTAGGGCTTGACAAATTTAAAATACTATCTCATTCGTTAATTTATTCAAGAATTTAAGTGTTGACAAGGTGGGCTGTCTTACTTGATCTCTCTAGCAGTCATGAACTCTAGATAGGAATGATACTTTAATTTTGATTTAAAAACATGGCAACCAAGACCCAGAGACTTGCTTATGGTTGCATAGTTGGTGGCAGAGTCAGGAGGAAGACTTCTACTTTCTAAGCCATACCTAAAGCAGTATTTCTAGTTTACTGGTTATTTAATTTTAAAGGAAATCAATCAAATTAATCATTTGTGTTCCATGAAGACAAGTAAAACTAGAAGGTCTGTAAAGACACATCTTAGAGCTTTCCCTAAGAACAAAGTACTGTATTAACCAACCACAAGAAGCATCAAGAAACAAATGCCTACTCTTTCATAGCCTTATTAAAAAGTATAATTGGGAGGCACGTAGGTGGCTCAGTCAAACATTAAGCATCTGTTTTCAGCTCTGGTGGTGGTCCCCAAAATATTGGGATCAAGCCCCCGGTCATCGGGCTCCCTGCTCAGTGGGTAGTCCGCTTCTCCCTCTCCCTCTGCTGCTCCCCCTGCTTGTGCTCTCTTGCTAGCTTTCTTTCTCTCAAATGAATAAATGAAATATTTAAGAAAATTAAAAATAATAATTGGCCTGGTTATTCTATACTATGCAAACTTCTATTTGACCCATTCCAATAAATAAATAAATAAATAAAATTCCACGTCTGTTTATTGTAGAAGTGTGTGTGCTGTTTTAAGATTTGGGGATAACATTTGACTCACCTATTCATTCATTACATGTATTTTGATTTTCTCTGCTGGAGATGGTTTATCTGCTTTTCCTGGAACTTGACAATTGCCTGAGTCCATATAAAGTGTTACTGGAAAATGTACACATTTCATTTCCCAAAACCTAGCAGTTGCTTTTATTTTTTTTTTTAAGATTTTATTTATTTATTTGAGAGAGAGAGAGAGAGAGCATGAGAGGGGAGAAGGTCAGAGGAAGAAGCAGACTCCCAATGGAGCTGGGAGCCCAGTGTGGGACTTGATCCCAGGGCTACGGAATCATGACCTTAGCTGAAAGCATTCGAGTAACCCACTAAGCCACTCAGGTCCTCTGGCAGTTACTTTTAAAATCAAACCAACACAGGTGCACCTGGGTGGCTCAGTGGGTTAAGCCCCTGCCTTCAGCTCTGGTCATGATCTTGGGGTCCTGGGATTCAGCCCTGCATGTGGGGGGGGGGTTGAAATCTCTGCTCAGCAGGGAGCCTGCTTCCCCCTCTTGATGCTGCCGCTCTGCCTACTTCTGATCTCTCTCTGTCAAATAAATAAGTCTTAAAAAAAAAGTCAAACCAACACAGATTGTCTGAATTGACTTTAATTTTCTGTGACGATTAATGACTGAGTTTGTCATTATAGGGATGTTGAGTTTTTTGATTCTTTAAAATAACAGTGTATTACATATATCAAGAAAGGAGAGCTACACTATGCCAATGAAAGTATGTATACCAGATTCTTAAATTTATTTACAAACTCATAAACAAAAAGCAATTGAAACTACATCGTACCAGTACTACCATTTGATGGTTTCTTTTGATAATTTTCTTACAGTGGTGCATTCTAAAGCTGTGGGATTGTTTGTAGGATCACATAAGCAAGAAGACATTTGGTATAATTAGGCCTGAAAGCACGACAATTCTCATTTTTATTGATCTTCACATTTTAAAACTGGATTAACATGAAATGAACATTTGAGAAACACATTTGCAAGATTTTTCTTTAGCCTTTTAGAAGTTTGTTTCCCAGTTTCTTATCTGTTGGAAATTTCTAGTGCTATTGCTGTTCTTTTCATCTTGTACAGGTTTTCCTTCTTCATTTCTTTGGTTAGTTTTCTGTGTTTGTTTCTCTGTCACAAGATGCTATATGAGCCACCTCTCCAAGCCTAACACTCCCGCCCCCTTCTTGGCTTATTTGTCTACTGCACAATGAATGGCTTCATTTCACAAGCTGCTCCTAGAGTTGAAATCACCGCACAGAATATCCAGCTCTGGAATCTAGTAGGATCTGAAGGCCAGTGAAAAGGCAGAAAGGAGGAGTCAGAAATCTCAGCAGTAGCAGTGACATTAGATGGAGCATTTTATTTATTTATTATTATTTTTAAAAATAATTTTTTAATTAACATATAATGTATTATTAGTCCCAGGGGTACAGGTCTGTGAATCGCCAGGTTTACACACTTCATAGCACCTACCTTCCCCAAGGTCAATAATGCCAGCACCCTCTCCCTAGTCCCCTCCCCACCGGCAACCCTCAGTTTGTTTTGTGAGATTAAGAGTCTCTTATGGTTTGTCTCCCTCCCGATCCCATCTTGTTTCATTTATTCTTTTCCTACCCCCCAAACCCAAACTTTGCCTCTCAACTTCGTATCAGGGAGATCATATGATAATGGTCTTTCTCTGATGGACTTATTTCGCTCAGCATGATACCCTCTAGTTCCATCTGTGTCGTCACAAATGGCAAGATTTCATTTCTTTTGAAGGCCACATAGTATTCCATTGTATATATATATATATACACACACACATCTTCTTTATCCATTCATCTGTTGATGACATCTAGGTTCTTTAGATGGAGTGTTTTAAAGGATGTGTTAGAAATGTCACTTTCTGTCAGCTTGTGGAGATGGTAACAAGAGTGTGTCCTAAAACCTGTGGTATTTTGTGGCATATATATTTTTATAGTTTTGAAAAATTAGTTGTGCCAAAAGCAGACATTTGTTTTAAAATTTCCTGGCAAATTATTAGTAAACATGAATGGTTGTTCTTAGAGAATTTACTCTAAGTTAAAAGATAGATTTTGGTTCTGATTTTGCTATAATTTATGAGATTAATAAAATGCCTTTAAGATTAAAATTAACCCCAAGTTCCCCAGAAAATATGGGGTTTTTAAAATGATTTTATTTATTTATTACAGAGAGGGATCGAGAGAGAGAGAGAGAGAAAACACAAGCTGGGGGCGTGGGAGTGGGAGAGGGAGAAGCAGGCTTCCTGCTGAGCAGGGAGCCCAGTGCAGGACTTAGTCCCACATGGGATCATGACCTGAGCTGAAGGCAGAGGCTTAACAACTGAGCCACCCAGGGTGCCCTGAAAATGTGGGTTATTATATAAGATTTTCATGAACCACTTTGAAACGATAGCACATGTACTGCTGAACTCGAAGTGGGGGCTGAAAAGCCCTCTCCTGTATTTAAGAAATTGCAGGAAGGCAGCTATTCCTCATTGTTACAAAAGACTGAAAAAGGGAGATTAAAGTAAAATGAGTATTTCCTTATAGTGAGAGTGTTGGAAGGCTTTTGAGAAACAAGGGTATTTTTTTTTTCATTTAAAAAATATTTTATTTATTTGAGGGAGAGACAGTGGGAACAAGCACAACAGGAGGGAGGAGCAGGGGGAGAGGGAGAAGCAGACTCCCCACTAAGCAGAAAGCCTGACATAGCACTCGATCCAGGAGCCTAGGATCATAACCTGGGCTGAAGGCAGACGCTTAACTCACTGAGCCACCCAGGCGCCTGAGAAAGAAGATTAAAAAAAAAAAAAAAAAAGGATTTTATTTATTTATTTGAGAGAGAGAGAGCACAAGAAGGGGGAAGGTCAAAGGGAGAAGCAGGCTTCCCACTGGGCAGGAAGCCTGATGCAGGACTCGATCCTGGGACTCCAGGAGCATGACCTGAGGTGAAGGCCGATTGATGCCCAACCAACTGGACCACCCAGTCACCCCAAGAAACAAAATTTTAGAATATTAAGTGTGGTTGAAGATGTTTTTGGCATAGCATAGTGGATAGACTGGCAACATTCTGAAATTATTTCGTAACTCAAAGATTTAGTGATGGAGCCCCAGCTTTTAAAAAATGTTTATTCTTTAAATTTTTAATTCATTAGTTAGCATACAGTGTTATATTAGTTTCAGGTGTACAGTCTAGTGATTCAGCAGTTCCGTACCTCACGTGGTTCTCATCAGGACAAGTGCACACCTTAATCCCCATCACCTGTTTTGCTCATCCCCGCACTCCCCTGTCCTTCAATTTATTCAGTACAATTAAGAGTCTCTTTCTTGATTTGTCTCTCTTTCTCTTCTTTTCCCCTTTGCTCATTTGTTTTGTTTCTTAAATTCCACATGACTAAAATCATATGGTATTTGTCTTTCTCTGATGACACTTTCACTTAGCATCGTATTCTCTAGCTCCATCCATGTCACAGCAAATGGCAAGATTGCATTCTTTTGTAGGGCTGAGTAATATTCCACTGAATATATGTACACTACACCCTCTTCATCCATTCATCAGTTGATGACACTGGGGCTGCTTCTGTAATTTGGCCATTGTCAATAATGCTGCAATAAACATAGGGGTGCATGTATCCCTTTAAATTAGTGTTTTTGTATTCTTTGGCTAAATACCCAGTAATGTGATTGCTGGATCATAGGGTAGTTCTGTTTTTAACTTTTTTTTTTTTTTTTCAAACCACAATCTAGTGGAAAGAAAGGCCAAAACCAGAGAAGACAAAGTAAAAAAGAAATTGAAAGAAGGTATTCGTTGCTACAATCTCAGAAACAACCAGGAATATATATTTCTCATAGGTAAAGGACACTGAACTGTGTATGAATCAGAGTTCTCCATAGAAACAGAGCCATTTGTATATTATATATATAGCACATGTTTAGTAAATATATAATACATATGTATATTAAGAGGTATAATATAAAGGATTAGCTCCAGCAACTATGGAGGCTGGCAGTGTTACAGGATTTCCTTCTCCTTTAGTGCTGGTAGGGTTCTTGGTCACCCGCTTTGAAGAATGAAGAGGTAGACCAAACAGGGTGGTGGGCAGCAAAACAAGGTTTATTGAGCGGTAGTGAAGTAATAGTACAAAGCTCCCAAAGAGGTAGGGGACCTGAAAAGGTTGCCCTGTTTTTAACTTTTTAAGGCACATCCATATTGTTTTCCATAGTGACTGTACCATTTTGCATTCCTACCAACAGTGAGTTGATGAGTTGATCAACAGCATGAATGATCCTTTTTCACCACATCCTCACCAACATCTGTTGTTTCTTGTGTTGGTGATTTTAGCTAGGTGTGAGGTGATAGCTAGGTGATTTTAGCTAGGTGTGAGGTGATAGCTCATTGCAGTTTTGATTTGCATTTCCCTGATGGTGAGTGATGATGAGCATCTTTTCATATGTCTGTTTGTCATCTGGATGTCTTCTTTGGAGGGATGTCTGTTCATGTCTTCTGCCCATTTTTAAACCAGATTATTTGTTTCTTGGGTGTTGAGTTTTATAAGTTCTTTATGTATTTTGGATACATATCCGTTTATCGGATATGTCATTGGCAAGTACCTTCTCCCACTGGAGCCCCAAATTTTAAAGCTAAGTCATGCAAATCAATTCTGTTTCCTTACCCAGTGCCTGAAACTCAAAATACCCAAGTGGTTAGCACCTTGATATTATGTATCTGCTTTTTACAGAACACTGCCAGGTCACTGGATGGTTGGAGTACATGGCAGGGGGTGGGATGTCCATGACAGAAATGGAAGCCAGTCTCCTCTTCTGCAGGAATTTGAAGAGCAGATGTAGTCAGAGTGGTTCAAGGAACATCCCTCTTATTTTCCCAGTTACTTTTTAGTAATATTCTGCTAATTACTTACCTGTTTATACTTGAAGTTTACAGAGTAGCAAACTTTGGAAGAGTGTAAGGCTTGCTGAAAAACAAACATCTTTTCTTATGTAGAATACTGGCAAAAACTAACAATGTCCACAGGGTTGGTAGATACTAAGAGATCTTAGTTGTCTGTGATATTGGTGAAGATAAAGCAGTTTGAATTGGACAGACCTGACTCTGAACCCAGATTCTCCCATGTTCCCTAGCTGAGTCACCTTGAGCTTCTCTCTGAGCTTTTGAGTCCTTTTCTATAAGGTGAACATTACCATCTATCTGGCTGGATTATTTTGTCACATAATAGATATTTAGTAAGTGGTAGTTTATATTATTATTTCCTATAGTATTTCTTAGTAGAAGTATATGATCCAGATTAAGGGCAGAGTTAATTGTTTTTTATTCCCACACCCCTTTCCACAAAAGAGTAGAGTGAGTGCGAGAGATTGAGAAATGATGAAACCAGAATTGTTTTTGTTTTAATTTTTAAGAGAATATTTGGTATAAACTTGTCCTTATTGGTGATGAAGATTTAGTGAGCATTATGGTTTTGTTTGCCTCAGTTAAAATTCATTGTTTTACTTGCAAAAGCTAGTTTATAGACTAATAGCCTTGGACAGCAGGCATTGAAGCTGATCAAAGGAGCCAAAGAAAGAACTAAGCCTCGGACTTCTCCCATCTTTCTAGAGCCCTCTAGCCTTGATATTTATACTCTCATTATGTTATATATTTTATTTTTAGTCATAAAACAGGTTTTATTGTCTTTATATCTTGATAAACATTAATTAATATAGTAGGTGATTCTCTGACCCATACTTTTACCAACTTAGGGGAAATAAAAATTGAGGAGTATCATGAAAAATAAAAGGGGCATCTAAACTCGGAGTCCCAGTTATTTGTGTTAAGACTGTATTATAACAGAAGCCTGATGAAGAAAGGCTTCCTTATTTTGTTTCCCACCCTGCTGCAGCTGTCTTTACCTCCGTAGAGGACTCCCTGTTAACTGCTCTCTCATTATGATTATGTGCTTGAAGTAATTATTTTTTCTTTTGATTTCAGTAGATCCTAGATGACCTGTTGACTCCCTGACACTGATAGTATTCTCTGAGGACCTAAGCAAGAGGGGCCTCTGCCCCGGATCTTGTGTGTAGAGGACCCAGATATCGCAAACTTTAAAAAAGTAGTGTCATTTCAGATCTAACACTCAATGCTGGTAGAGCAACTTGTCATCCAAACATTTACTCTAGTGACAAACACCTTTCAGGTCCCAGACACACTTCGCCTTGTTACTGACCCTGAAGCCCTGGAAACAAATGTCATGAAGGTTATGGGCTATTGATGGTGGTTATGGACACTGCTTTGACGTGTAGAGAGGATATGTAATTGCGGAACCTTGTAGGTGAAAGGACAGACTAATTAACTTAGCCTGAGTGTAATAAATTCCTGTATAATGAATTAATCACTTTCCAGTACTGCTAACCATCTTTATTCTTGTTTCTCTTTCTATTCCAGTTTGTGTTTCTACTTAAAAATTAAGTTAAGGGGCACCTGGGTGGCTCAGTGGGTTAAAGCCTCTGCCTTTGGCTCAGGTCATGATCCCAGGGTCCTGGGATCGAGCCCCACATCAGGCTCTCTGCTAGGCAGCAGCCTGCTTCCCTTCCTCTCTCTCTGCCTACTTGTGATCTCTCTCTCTCTCTCTCTGTCAAATAAATACATAAAATTTTTTTTAAAAAATTAGGTTAATATTTTAAACAGTGGTCCATGGTAGCTGAGGGATATTCTGCAATATTAAGCAATTCATATTACTTTTAAACTTTATGTATGAGAGTCCAGATAAAATATATGTGATGCCTATGGTTGACATTAGCAATAAATGAGCCTTGATAGACTTGTGAGTAGTTCTATTTTTGAAAAATACATAATAGAGTTTTAATAAGTTTTTAACAAATTACATAAAAAATTTAACTTTGTTATAATTTTATTTAAATTGGTATTTGTTAATTATAATTTGTATATTGCCTTTTAATTTTATAAGTAATTTTTGGAAGTTTAGAAAAAAGATTACATTTGAAAACAGATATAAAAAATAATTTTAGGGGCTCCTGGGTGGTACAGTTGGTTAAGTTTCCCATTCCTGGTTTTGGCTTAGGTCATGATCTCAGGGTTGTGAGGTGGAGAGCCCTGTGCCCAGCTCCATGCTCAGCGTTAAGTCTGCTTGAGATTCTCTCCCTCTGTCCCTCCTGTTTATTCTCTCTCTCAAATAAATAATTAAATCTTGAAAAAAACAATTTTAGTTTTTGATTTTGCACAATTAATAAATATATTTTGAGGATAGTATGTTCAAATTTTGTATACTTTGAATAAGTTTTATTTTATTTTTAATCCTTTAGATCCTTACTGGCAATGTGACACAGAGCATGAGAAAGGCTTATTTATAACAACATAACTAGTGATTTTGATGAAATTAAGGTAAGAGAAATAAATTTTTTAGAACACATCATAATTTATGCATCATGTGTGTCTTTATTTTCATTATTTATCCATACATTGCCCGCTTATCAACATTAAACCCAGACATATGTAATAATACTTAAATTCAGTGGTCTTTGATATTTTGTCAACTTTTAGTCAACCTGGTCTTTTAGTCATGTTTTAGTCAACTTATTTTTTTTAGTAAAAATCATAGCTCTGCATGCTAAATTTTGTCAAGGTATATGGATTAAATACCTCTCCAACTTTATTTTGTATCTCTGTATCCCTCCCTTCCAGACAAGTTCCTCCCAACCCCAGTTTTAGGGAGAAGTTTTACTGGGGAGCAGTGTGATCCTCTTTACTCTATAGGAACTCTGAGCTGGTGGCTCACTTTTATACCTGTCTTAGGATCAGATCTCACCTTCTCTTACCTCTCTTTGATGACGGCTGATCTGGTTTTGTGAGGGAGGGTAGAGGTAGAGGTGGGAATTGGTAATGTAAGCCAGGAAATCTTTAAAAGACACATGATAATAATAATAATAACTTATGGATAAAACATCATTTAACAAATGTTGTGCCCCTATTACAAACAGTGTCACATTATCATCAATACCCTCATTTGTGACTCAATATTAGCCCACATTCATTTCTAGGAATTATCCTAGGGAAGTGACAGTCTGGGACAGTGATATCTGGACATGTTGGTTATACCCTCATATCCAGGCCTAATCAGTGTACTGTGATGGTATGGCAGACAAATGTGTCAAAGCATGAAAACCTCCAAAAGAACTTTCACTAGAATTTTATTTGAAATGTTGGGGTCAGTTAATTCCAAATATTCCTTTTGTTGCCTTCATCCTTGGGTATTCATCGCAAAGCAAGGTCTCGCAGGCACGGTTCCTCTCCTACACCCTCTCGCCCACTTCATTCAGAACTTCACATGGTCCTTCTCACAGATTGTGTATATTCAGTTGATTCTCAAAGATGCCATGTTTATGAATTCCCTTACTTACTAAGATTTATTTGTAGCCCCCCAGTCAGTACCCTGCTTTAGTGGCCGTTCATGGGCAGGTGTGGAGTGGTGAAAAATTGGTATCACCTGACGAGCACATTTCCAGCTGAGGTTGAACAAGGTAACGATTCTGACTCTCTTTCAGCTCTTGTACTGTATTTAAGTGTCCTTTTTGTGGTCTGTTTAGTGGCATATTTTCCACATTTTTATGCTTTTTGTTGGTGATTTCACTGTTTAATATAGTCCTCCATCAGTTACCTGTGTGGCTCAGTCAGTTAAGCACCTGCCTTCAGCTCAGGTCATGATCTCATGGTCCTGGGATCAAGTCCCACACTGGGCTCCTTGCTCAGCCTGCTTCTCCCTCTCCTGCAGCTCCCCACTGCTTGTGCTTTCTCTCTCTCTGACACATAAATAAACAAAATCTTTGAAAAAAGAAATAGTTCCCATCTGTAGGGCTGAAGTGCTATCCAGTATTTCTAAGTGCAAGAAGGCTGTAATGTGCCTTACAGAGAAAGTGTCTGTGTTAGATAAGCTTCATTGGGGCTATACTTAGACTGCTATAGTTACGGTTATATAGTTATACTGCTGTTGCATGAGTGTATTAAATAAGTATCTTTAAATAGAAGTCTCTTTATTTATTTTGTTTTGTTTTTTTACATGTTGGGTGTCTGGTTTATTCAAACTGTCAGTCAGAGGCTCCCACCTCTGCCCTGGGCCAGGCACAGGAAGTGAGTAACTGGGAGCTATGGAGCTGAATAGGGCAGAGCTGGGCAGGTATCAGAAGATAAAAGGAGCTCAGCTGAGCAGCCAGAGCAGCATCAGGGCCAGGCTGAGCAGGAAGGAAAGGCCAAAGCCTGCAGAGCTCAGCCCCACTCATGGCTTCAGCATAGAACCTCACCACGTCCCTGTTGGGATTGCCCTGTGCTGGGTCAAACCATATCTGGATGCAGGAGCCACTGCCTCAGCTGTAGTTGCTCAGTTTGTAGGAGTGGCTCCAGATCTCACTGCACAGAGCGGCAGGTGCAGGGAAGGAGAAATGGAAGGGGTGCAGGGAGCTCCCACTGGGTACCACTTTTATCTTGACATCCAGTCCTGGCCTTTGTGACAGTTGTTCTCATAGGTTTAGGAAGTGTGGCAGCCTTCCCAGCAGTGCAGACAGCCCAGCCCGCTTCAGCTCTCTTCAAATAGGGTCACATCAAGACGTGCTCTTTGTGCCAGCTGTGGCTCACCTGCTGGCCCTAGAGCCCCAGGTTAGGAGCACTCATACTGGTAGGTGTCCTGGATGAGGTACTGTTTGCAAGCAGGTGCCGTCTGTCCGCAGTGGTCCCAGTTCAGTCTGTACAGGTGGGAAATACCCTTCTGGGCTTCCCAGGTGATGTTGGCAAAGCAGCAGGGATTCTTCCTTTTATGAAGCTTGTTCTCTGGCCTTGGCTTTTCCTTGCGGGGCTTGACATCCATACAGATATTGAGAAGCTCAGTCCTAGGCTGGGCTGCCGATACTGTGGCTGCCCCCACCTGAAGGAGCAGCAGCTGTGTTAACCACCAGCTGGGCCATGTCAGTCTCTGAATCCTGTGACAACTGGGGAGTGTTAAGTCCTCCAAAGACCTCAGAAAGTAAAGGGCCACTGGATCCCTCACACCTCTCTTCTGGCTTCATAAGTTGAACAAAAGTATCTTTAAAAAGAAATTCAAAACAAGGTCATGAATTGATTGGTTGTCAAAAACATGACTAGAGGTGCACAAGAATCCAATCTTGTGTTTTTCCTAGTGTTCACTAATTCACTGTTCATGGCAAATTTATAGGACATAACTACTATACTTTATGAGAATTGGCTTTGCCTATCTTTCTACGTATCTCAAGCTCCCCATTGCCATTTCAGAACACCTTTTTTCCAACTTTGTGGAATTTCAGTCCAATTAGGTGTATCCCTTTAACCCTTTACTTTGCTGTAATTTTCTGATTCAGTTCATTATATTCTTTCTCACCTCTAAGTTCAACAAACATTAATGCAGTTGAACTGATTGATCTTTTTTTAAAATAAAGATTTTATTTATTTATTTGACAGACACAGATCTTAAGTAAATACACAGACACAGATCTTTTTTTTTAAATTTTTAACTTTTAATTTTGTATAAACATATAATATATTTTTATCTGTGAATCGCCAGGTTTACACATTTCACAGCACTCAACAAAGCATATACCCTCCCCAGTGTCCATAACCCCACCCCTCTTCTCCTTACCCCCCTCCCCCCAGCAACCCTCAGTTTGTTTTGTAAGGTTAAGAGTCACTTATGGTTTATCTCCCTCCCAATCCCATCTTGTTTCATTTATTTTTCTCCTACCCACTTAAGCCCCCATGTTGCATCACCACTCACAGACACAGATCTTAAGTAGACAGAGAGGCAGGCAGAGAGAGAGGAGGAAGCAGGCTCCCTGCTGAGCAGAAAGCCCGATGCAGGGCCTCGATCCCAGAACTCTGGGATCACGACCCGAGCCGAAGGCAGAGGCTTTAACCCAGTGAGCCACCCAGGCACCCCGAACTGTTTGATCTTTATTGCTTTTTGCATCTTGCTTAAGAGATTCTTCCCTGTTCTGAGGTCATGAAGATATTCTGCTGTACAGTCTTTTAAAAGCTTTTCAGCTTTTTTTTTTTTTTTAAAGATTTTATTTGTTTATTTGACAGGCAGAGATCACAAGTAGGCAGAGAGGCAGGCAGAGAGAGAGAAGGGGAAGCAGGCTCCCTGCCAAGCAAAGAGCCTGATGCAGGGCTCGATCCCAGGACCCTGGGGTCATGACCTGAGCTGAAGGCAGAGGCTCCAACCCACTGAGCCACCCAGGCGCCCCAGCCTTTTTTTTTTTTTAAGGTTTATTTTTTTAAGAGAGAGGGATCATGTGCCCATGCATGGTAGGGGGAGGGGCAAAGGGAGAGAGAATCCCAAGCAGACTGTGCACTGAGCATGGAGCCCGACATGGGGCTCGATTTCACGATGCTGCAATCATGACCTGAGCCGAAATCAAGAGTAGGAAGCTTAGGTGACTGAATCATCCATTATCCCCCCAAATTTTTCAGTTTTGACTTTCACATTTAGGTTTATAATCTACTTAAAATTGTTATTTTTATGGTGTAAGTTAGAAATACAATTTCATTTTATTCTCATAGACACTTGATTATTCCAGAAATTTTTATTGAAAAGGCAGTCTTTCTCTCATTACTTTTCAGTGGCATCTCTGTCATTTATCAAGTTTACATATGTATAGTTCTATTTCTGGCTATCTATTTTGTTCTTCTTCTTTTTTTTTTTTTTTTTTAAGATTATTTATTTATTTAGGGTGCCTGGGTAGCTCAATTGGTTGGGTGGCTGCCTTCAGCTAGGGTCGTGATCCTGGAGTCCTGGGATCAAGTCCCACATCAGGTTCCCAGCTCCACGGGGAGTCTGCTTCTCCCTCTGACCTTCTCCCCTCTTGTGTTCTTCTCCCCTCTCATGCTCTCTCTCACTGTCTCTCTGTATCAAATTAAAAAATAAAAAAGATTATTTGAAAGAGAGGGAGAGAGAGAGAAAGAGGGAACTCACAAGTAGAGGGGAAGGAGCAGAGGGAGAGGGAGAAGCAGACTCCCTGCTAAGCAGGGAGCCCAATGCAGAGCTGGATCCTAGGACCCTAGGATCATGACCTGAGCCGAAGGCAAACAAATAACTAAGACATCCAGGCCCCCCCATAAATAAAATATTTTTTAAATAAAGGAATTATGGCTATGGCTATTAGTATAGGGAACTGATTAAAATAAATAAAAAATCAAGTATGTTTTTGAGGAAGAATTGTTCATCAAAAGTACCATCAGCCTGCATTCAGTCTGCAATTGGTGGCCCCATAATTCTATGGGAAGGAAACGTGTAGAGAAAGCTTCTAAGTCCCCAAACAGGGCATATTTTCCAAGGCTCTCTTCATAGTGACTAATAATAATTGATAAGGAACACCTTTCCAGAGGGCAGAACCGAGGGCCACGGTGAGCCGTGTTTTAGGGAGTCACTCCTAGTTAGAGAAAACAAGACCTATTCAAGAAATATTCCACTTTCCTAGAGTAGGAATGCTTGTAATTGTCTGCCCATTGGGATTTATAATTGTGTCTTCCATCTTTATCCTTCCAAATGAGAGTTTTATTGTAATTATCCTGACCCTGTTCTACTCTCATGTATATATATTGGGGTGGGGTGAAACAGATAACTTGGATTATTAGTTAACAGGCATCTAGGTTAAAAATGAACGTCTTCTAGGGCACCTGGGTGGCTCAGTGGGTTAAGCCTCTGCCTTCAGCTCAGGTCATGATCTCAGGGTCCTGGGATCAAGCCCCATATCGGGCTTCCTGCCCAGCAGGGAGCCTGCTTTCCTCCTCTCTCTGTTTGCCTCTCTTCCAATTGTAATCCCTCCTGATGTCAAATAAATAAATATATTTGAAAAAAAATGAACCTCTTCTAGATCTGATATTGAAATGAACACATCTGAGATCTTGGACTTTGAGCTCAGAGCAGTAACTGTGTGGGACCCTAGGGTCTTCCCTTTTGGGGAGGAGGTAAGTATTTAGTATGTGATGGGATGGGAACTGAATATTTAGTAATAAGAAGCATGGGCTGTGATTTTTAAAAAATTATTTATGGATTTGGTACCCATTTTTACAAGAGGATTGTACTCAAAATAAGCAGAAGTGATGTATATTGCCTCTTTCAGAAGATTTAAGGGTTACTTTGTGTTTTGTCATAAGTCTCTTTGCTTTCTCCTGTGACAGGCATTAATGTTTCAGATAATGGCTTACTTGCCAGTCTTGGTCCCATAGCAAAGAAGATATCAGCTGAAGTGCTGACCCACAGTGAACACAGAAAGCACAAAACAAACATTTGCGGTCATAAGCCACTGGGATATTTGTCATTTATTGTTGCCACATAACCTATTCTTCCATAGCCAATACAACCATGCTTACAATATTAAAAAAGACAAAATGCAAGCCTAAAATTGTCTTCAGAAAATAGAAAATTATAAAAAGGAGCAGAAAATATTTGAAAAAGAACCAAATAGACCTTCAGTAAATGATAACTATATAACCTAAAAAAAATTCAGCTTAACAGTTTGACGGAAGATTGATCATGCTAAAGAGAGAATTAGTGAACTAGAACATAGATCTGTAGATACTACCAGGAATGCTTTTTTTTTTTTTTTAGATTTTATTTATTTATTTGACAGACAGAGATCGCAAGTAGGCAGAGAGGCAGGCAGAGAGAGAGAGGAGGAAGCAGGCTCCCCACTGAGCAGAGAACCCGATGCGGGGCTCGATCCCAGGACCCTGAGATCATGACCTGAGCCGAAGGCAGAGGCTTTAACCCACTGAGCCACCCAGGCACCCAACCAGGAATGCTTTTAAGAGAGACCAAAAAATGATGGAAAACACAGAAGTGGGATTAAGATGTATGGTGGATAGAGTGAGAGGATTTATTCATTTAGTTGGGATTACATAAGAAAAGTTGAGAAAGAATGGGGCAGAGGCAATATTTGAAGATGTAATGACTGAAGCTCTTTTAGAATGAATTAAAGAAGCTCAATAATCCCAAATAGTATCAATAAAAATAAATCTACCCATAAAGTTTCACATTACAGAAACTACAAAAAATAGACAAAGAAAACAAAATCTCTGAAGCACCAGAGGAACAGAGTGGTTGACTTCAAAGGAGCAGTAGTTGGGTTAATAGTTAACTTCCTAACAGCCACAATGCAAATCAGGTGATAGTGGAATGGTATCTTGAAAGGGCTCATGTAAAATATCTGCCCATGTAGAACTGGAATTAAAGATATCTTTCATGAATGAGGGTGAAAGAATAATGGACAAAACCTGATAAATGGAAAGCTGAGAGAGTTGATCTCTAGCAGATGCTACCTATAGGAAATTCTGAAGAGTGAACTTGAGACAGAAGGAGAGTGATCCTTGAGGGAGGAGCTGAGGTGCAAGAAGGAAAGAAGAGCAAAGAAGGTGGCAAGTATATGGGTAGACACTGTAAAGCCAGCAATAATAATGTCCTAGTGTGGTTAAATAAGTAAAATTGCACACCAGTGACAACAGCCATGATTTAATCTGGGAGGGGGCTAGTGCATTTTAAAAGATCCTCATATCACCTGAAAATAGTTGGTAAAGATGCTCTTTAGCTTTGGCTTTGGTAAAGTAAATATGCACACAGTTGTTTCTAGGGTAACTACAAGAGGTAGAACCAGTGCATTATTTCCAAACCAGTCCATGAAGAAAAGGAATGATAAAATACTCACTGTTGGCAGGTGGAAGTTTGTCAAAGCAACAAGGATGACTTTCAGGTTTCTAAATTTGGCAATGAGGTGGATGAGAATACTCTTCCCTGAAGTAGACAACAGGAGGAAGAGGAAGTGTGGAAGAAGAATGGTGAGTTCCCTGTGTGGGACAAGTTGAATGTGAGGTGTCTAAGAAATGACTGAGTGGGGATGACCAGAAGGCAGCTGTTGAGTGTCCTCAGGGAGGCACAGGGCCGAGGCAGGTTTTTTGTTTTTTTAATCTTTTTGTTTGTTTGGTTTTGGGAGCGTCTTTATTTTTTAAGTTAATTATTTTATTAACATATAATGTATTATTTGCCCCAGGGGTACAGATATGTGAATTGTCAGAATTGCACATTTCACAGCACTCACCAAAGCACATACCATCCCCAATGTCCATAACCCAACCACCCACTCCCTACCCTCTTCCCCTCAGCAACCCTCAGTTTGTTTTGTAAGATTAAGAGTCTCTTATGGTTTGTCTCCCTTCCAGTCCCATCTTGTTTCATTTTTTCCTTCCCTATCCCCCATGGTCTCCTGACCCTACCTCTCAAATTCCTCATATCAGAGAGATCCTGTGATAATGGTCTTTCTCTGATTGTCTTATTTCGCTCAGCATAATACCCTCTTGTTCCATCCATGTCATTGCAAATGCAAGATTTCATTTCTTTTGATGGCTGCATAGTATTCCATTGTATATATATATACCACCTCTTCTTTATCCATTCATCTGTTGATGGCCATTTAGGTTTTTTTTCATAGTTTGGCTATTGTGGACATTGCTGCTATAAACATTGGAGTGCATGTACCCCTTCAGTTCCCTATATTTATATCTTTAGGATAAATACCCAGTAGGAACCTCCATGCTGTTTTCCAGGGTGGCTGCACCAGCTTGCATTCCCACCAACAGTGTAGGAGGGTTTCCCTTTCTCCGCATCCTCACCAGCATGTCATTTCCTGACTCGTTAATTTTAGCCATTCTTACTGGCGTGAGGTGGTATCTGATTGTGGTTTAGATTTGTATTTCCCTGATGCCAAGTGATATGGAGCACTTTTTCCTGTGTCTGTTGGCCATCTGGATGTCTTCTTTGCAGAAATGTCTGTTCGTGTCCTCGGCCCATTTCTTGATTGGATTATTTGTTCTTTGGGTGTTGAGTTTGATAAGTTCTTTATAGATTTTGGATACTAGCCCTTTATCACATATGTCGTTTGCAAATCTCTTCTCCCTTTCTGTCAGTTGTCTTTTGGTTTTGTTGACTGTTTCCTTTGCTGTACATAAGCTTTTGATCTTGATGAAGTCCCAATAGTTCGTTTTTGCCCTTGCTTCCCTTGCCCTTGGTGATGTTTCTAGGAAGAAGTTGCTGTGGCTGAGGTCGAAGAGGTTGCTGCCTGTGTTCTCTTCAAAGATTTTGATGGATTCCTGTCTCACATTGAGGCCTTTCATCCATTTTGAGTCTCTTTTTGTATGTGGTGTAAGGAAATGGTCCAGTTTCATTCTTCTGCACGTGGCTGTCCCATTTTCCCAACACCATTTGTTGAAGAGACTGTCTTTTTTCCATTGGACATTCTATCTTGCTTTGTCGAAGACTAGTTGACCATACAGTTGAGGGTCTATTTCTGGGCTCTCTATTCTGTTTCATTGATCTATGTGTCTGTTTTTGTGCCAGGACCATACTGTCTTGATGATGACAGCTTTGTAATAGAGCTTGAAGTCTAGAATTGTGATACCACCAACTTTGGCTTTCTTTTTCAACATTCCTCTGGCTATTAAGGGTCTTTCCTGGTTCCATATAAATTTTAGAATTATTTGTTCCATTTCTTTGAAAAAACTTGATGGTATTTTGATAGGGATTGCATGAAACGTGTAGATTGCTTTAGGTAGCATAGACATTTTCACAATATTTGTTCTTCCAATCCATGAGTATGGAATGTTTTTCCATTTCCTTATGTCTTCCTCAATTTCTTTCATGAGTACTTTCTAGTTTTCTGAGTACAGATTCTTTGCCTCTTTGGTTAGGTTTATTCCTAGGTATCTTATGGTTTTGGGTGCAATTGTAAATGGAATTGACTCCTTAATTTCTCTTTCTTCTGTTTTGTTGTTGGTGTATAGAAATGCAACTGATTTCTGTGCATTGATTTTACATCTTGACACTTTACTGAATTCCTGTATTAGTTCTAGCAGTTTTGGAGTGGAGTCTTTTGGGTTTTCCACATAAAGTATCATATCATCTGCAAAAAGTGAGAATTTGACTACTTCCTTGCCGATTTAGATACCTTTTATTTCTTTCTGTTGTCTGATTGCTGAGGCTAGGACTTCATAGTACTATGTTGAATAGCAGCAGTGGTAGTGGACATCCTTGCCGTATTCCTGACCTTAGGGGAAAAGCTGTCAGTTTTTCCCCATTGAGAATGATATTTGGTGTGGGTTTTTCATAGATGGCTTTGATGATATTGAGGTAGGTACCCTCTATGCTTACACTGTGAAGAGTTTTGATCAAGAAAGGATGCTGTACTTTGTTAAATGCTTTTTAGCATCTATTGAGAGGATTAATGCATTGTATCACATTGATTTGCAGATGTTGAACCAACCTTGCAGCCCAGGAATAAATCCCACTTGGTCATGGTGAATAATCCTTTTAATGTACTGTTGGATCTTATGGGCTAGTATTTTGGTGAGAATTTTTGCAACTGTGTTCATTAAGGATATTGGTCTGTAATTCTCCTTTTTGATGCAGTCTTTGGCTTTGGGATCAAGGTAATGCTGGCCTCATAAAATGAGTTTGGAAGTTTTCCTTCCATTTCTATTTTTTGGAAGTTTCAGGAGAATAGGTATTAATTCTTCTTTTTGGTAGAATTCCCCTGCGAAGCCATCTGGCCCTGGGCTCTTGTTTGTTGGGAGATTTTTGATGACTGCTTCAATCTCCTTACTGGTTATGGGTCTGTTCAAGTTTTTTATATCTTCCTGGTTCAGTTTTGGTAGTGTATACATCTCTAGGAATGCATCCATTTCTTCCAGATTGTTGTTTGCTGGTGTATAGTTGCTCATAATATGTTCTTGTAATTGTTTGTATTTCTTTGGTGTTGGTTGTGATTTCTCCTCTTTCATTCATGATTTTCTTCATTTGAGTCCTTTAATTTTCATTTGTTTTTGTGAATTTTTCAATTCTTTAATTTCCTGGTTGACACATTCATTCTTTAGTAAGATGCCCTTTAGTCTCCATGTGTTTGAGTTCTTTCCAACTTTCCTCTTGTATTTGAGTTCTGGCTTCAGAGCATTTTGGTCTGAAAATATGCAGGGAATGATCCCAGTCCTTTGGTACTGGTTGAGACCTGATTTGTGACCCAGGATCTGGTCTATTCTGGAGAATGTTCCATGTACACTAGATAAGAATGTGTATTCTCTTGCTTTGGGATGGCATGTTCTGAATATATCCATGATGTCCATCTGGTCCAGTGTATCATTTAAGGCCTTTATTTCCTTGTTGATCTTTTGTTTGGATGATCTGTCCATTTCAGTGAGGGGGTTGTTAAAGTCCCCTACTATTGTATTATTGTTGATTTGTTTCTTTGATGTTGTTATTTATTGGTTTATATAATTTACTGCTCCCATGTTAGGAGCATAGATATTTAAACTCGTTAGATCTTCTTGTTGGACAGACCCTTTAAGTATAATATAGTGTCCTTATTCATCTCATATTATAGTCTTTGACTTAAAATCTAATTTATCTCATATAAGGATTGCTACCCCAGCTTTCTTTTGATGTCCATTAGCATGGTAAATTCTTTTCTACCTCCCAACTTGAAATCTGCAGGTGTCTTTTGTTCTAAAATGAGTTTCTTGTAGATAGCATATCGATGGGTTTTGTTTTTTTATCCATTCTGATACCCTGTGTCTTTTGATTGGGGCATTTAGCCCATTTACATTCAGGTTAACTATTGAAAGATATGAATTTAGTGTCATTGTATTGCCTATAAGGTGACTGTTACTGTATATTGTCTCTGTTCCTTTTAGGTCTACTCCTTTTAAGCTCTCTCTTTGCTTAGAGGACCCCTTTCAATATTTCCCGTAGGGCTGGTTTGGTGTTTGCAAATTCTTTTAATTTTTGTTTGTCCTGAAGCTTTTTATCTCTCCTTCTATTTTCAGTGATAGGTTAGCTGGATATAGTATTCTTGGCTGCATACTTTTCTCATTTAGTGCTCTGAATATATCATGCCCGTTCTTTCTGGCCTGCCAGGTCTCTGTGAATTGGTCTGCTGCTAATCTAATATTTCTACCATTGTATGTTATAGGCTTCTTGTCCTGAGCTGCTTTCTGGATTTTCTCTTTGTCACTAAGACTTGTAAGTTTTACTATTAGATGATGACCTATTTTTATTGATTTTGAGGGGGTTTCTCTGTGCCTCCTGGATTTTGATGCTTGTTCCCTTTGTCGTATTAGGGAAATTCTCTACTATAATTTGCTTCTGTATACCTTCTGCCGCTCTCTCTCTTTCTTCTTCTTCTGGAATCCCAATTCTTCTTTTTTTTTAAAGATTTTATTTATTTATATGACAGACAAGTAGGCAGAGAGGCAGATAGAAAGAGAGAGAGAGGAGGAAGCAGGCTCCCTGCTGAGCAGAGATCCTGATTCTGGGCCTGCTCCCAGGACCCTAGGATCATGACCTGAGCTAAAGGCAGAGGCCTTAACCCACTGAGCCACCCAGGCACCTCTTGGAATCCCAATTATTCTAATATTGTTTTGTCTTATGGTATCACTTATCTCTTGAATTCTCCCTTAATTGTTCAGTAGTTGTTTGTCTCTCTTTTGCTCAGCTTCTTTATTTTCTGTCATTTGGTATCCTATTTATCATTAATTTTCTCTTCTGCCTCATTTGTCCTAGCAGTAAGAGCCTCCATTTTTTATTACACCTCATTAATAGCTTTTTTTTTTTTTTAACTCCAAGTTGGTTAGATTTTAGTTCTTTTATTTCTCTAGAAAGGGCTTTTATTTCTCCAGACAGGTTTCTCTAATATCTTCCATGCCTTTTTCAAGCCCAGCTAGCACCTTGGAATCATTGTTCTGAACTCTAGTTCTGACATATTACCAATGTCCGTATTGATTAGGTCCCTAGCTGTTGGTACTGCCTCTTGTTCCTTTTTTTTGTGGTGAGTTTTTCCACCTTGTCATTTTATCCAGATAAGAATATATGAATGAGAGAATAAAATACTAAAAGGGTGGCAGAGGCCCAGAAAATGTATGCTATCCAAATCAGAAGAAACCTAGAACTGGGGGGAGAAGGAAGGGGGAGAAAAGAAATAAAAATAAAAAATATAAAATATTAAAAATATGTATATATTAGACTGGTGAATAGAACATAGCCACCCACTTGATTTTGGGTGTATTCTGGTCCCTTTTAAGAAACTCTCTCCCAAAATTTTAAAGAAAGAAAAACTTATATATATACAAAAATATAAGTAAACACAGTGAAGGGATGGGATATGACTGTAAAGATGAAAATTTAAAAAAATTCTAGAAAAGGAATTGATAATTTCGTTGGAAAAAGAAAAAAAAAGAGATCAGGCTGGAGACTAGAATAAAGCCAAGTCTAGATTTAGGGTATATTTTGATCTATTAGAGGAAATTGTATCCCAAAATTTTAAAGAAAAAAAACCTATATGTATACAAAAAATAAGATTAAAAGCAATGAAGGGATAAAATATGAGTATAACAATGAAGATTTTAAATGATTTTTTTAAAAAAGTTATTGTTAAGATAAACTAGTTTAAAAGTGCTAAAAGAAGAACGAGGAAAAGTTAAAAGAAATAGAATAAGAAAAAAGGTAAAATAAAAAAATTTAACTTTGCAAGACTAAAGGATCATGGTGAAAAAAGCCATGAATTCTATGTGTTTCTTTCCCCTAGCTCTGGAGTTCCACTGTTCTGGTAGATCACTGAACTTGGTCTTGGCTGGATGTTCTGGCTGATCTTCTAGGGGAGAGGGGCCTGTGGCAGTGATTCTGCAATGTCTTTTCCCAAGGTGGAGTTGCATCACTCTTGCCAGAGGCCAGGCTAAGTAATCTGCTGAGGTTCGCTCTCAGTAGCTTTTTTTCCCTGAACACTTTCTGTACAGTTTTGGAGGTCGGGAATGAAAATGGCAGCCTCCCAGTCCCCAGCCTGGAGGAGCCAAGCCCTGGGGGCCCCACTCCTCAGTGTGCGCTCAGAGAAAAGCAGTCAATCCCTCCTATCTCCCTGGTCTCTGGCCACGCTCTGTGCTCACCTGGCCTGTGACTGAGCATTTCTGTCTGGTATGTGGCCCTGTTTGGAATCTCCAAACCCAGTAGATTCCTGCCGTGTACTACCGCACCACTCCTCCCAGAGGAGGAAGGAGGGTGTCTCTCCAGATCTGCCACTTGTGGGGGTCACTGCTAGAAGAGCAGTGGCCAGACTGTGCCTTGGATCATGGTTTAAGGTAACCCCAAGCTGAGAGTGCACTGTTTGGCTCTGTCTCTGTAGTCGACTTCCCCACTCCGATACCTGGGGGCTCTACCACACTCAGACACTCCCGGTCTTTCTATGACCCCGCGGGATATGAGACCACACTGTTCCTGTGAGGGCTCCACCCCCGCTCAGCTTCTGGAGGGATGTCCCTCAATGGAGCAGACTTCTTAAAAGTTCTCATTTTGTGCTTGATTGCTCCACTGCTTGCTGGGAGTCAGCCCCTCCCATCGTGGGCTATCTTCCCATCGTTTTTGATTCACTTCTCTGCACATCCTCCCTTATAGAAAGTGGTTGATTTTCTGTTCCTAGACTTGCCGCTCTTCGCCTCTTCTATCTTCTGTTGAGTATGTAGGTGTTCAGAATGGTTTGATAACTATCAAGCTGAACTCCTGGGACCCGATGGCATTTCAGTCTGCTGCTCTCCACCATCTTGCTTCGATCCTTGGGAGCTTCTTCTTAAGTTTATTTTTTTTTTTCTTCTTAAGTTTAAAATGATTCTTAGTTTTTTCCTCAACTTATAAATTTGCTTAACTGTTTTGAGTTAATCTTGGCTCCACTGTCTTCTTATACATTTTTAACAGATTTTTCCAGTATCACCTGGAGCAAAATTGTGAAATTGATGTCTCTGGAAGCCTTTTTAAAAAGTAAAGTGCTTTTATGCTATAAAAAGATTGAGTTTGTCCTCCCTACCTTCCCCCACATCTAAAAGGCTGGATTTTTCCAAGTATAAGAAGAGTTGTGTTTTGGTTTTTATTTTCTGGATTTTTTTTTTTTAACTAATTAAGAATTTATTTTCTACTCTTCTCTGCCATCTGGTGGCTTGTGAATGGAACATTGCATTTGGAAGGAAAACAAGGAATTGGAGCTATTTTGAGATAAATAACTTACTGAAGAAAAGCAATATATGGTTGTATGTGTTTAACTTTGAAACTACCAAATCACAGCAGTAGTTTTGGGGCACAGAAATTTGTCTGTCTGTGGTATTTTCTGGATTTGGTACACACTCTTCTCTTTATCTCCTGTGTCCTGCTTCACCTTCTAAAATTTTTGACCTCCTGTGTAGTGCTAAGGAAACTGAGTAATCAAAGTTACAAATTCCCTTCTGCATTTAATTAAAGGCTTGTTGACATGTATGAGTGGTCTCCTATAGTTTCCATTTGGACATCATCTCCTCTGCTATCTCTGTAATACCTTGTAGTAGGCAGAAAAACAACCTCCACAAAGATGTCCTTATCTTTATTTCCAGACCTGTGAATGTGGTACCTTATGTGGCATAATGTGCTTTTAGGTAAGATTAAGTCCCAACGACCTTAAGAGAGGGAGACTATTTGGGGTTATCTGCGTGGGTATGGTTTAATCATATGGGCCCCTCTCCCTGCTAGTCAGAGAGTCAGAGAAAGGGGACTGAGGAGAGAGATCAAAGATGGGAGTGAAAAAAAAAAAACAAACCCAGAAATTTGAAGTGTGAAAGAATCTAGACTGGCTTTGTAGATGTAGGGAGGGGGCCATGAGCCAGGGAATGTGAAAGAAACCTTCTCTCTGCTATAGCCTCCAGAAAAGAATGCAGCCTTATTAACAGCTTAATTATAGCCTAGTGAAACTGGTGTCAGAATTCTTACATATAAAAGTGTGAGATAATAAATTTGTGATGTTTTAAGCCACTGGGTTTGATGTAATTTGTTACAACTATGATAGAAAACACCTCATGTTTTGTTAGAATTTGGTCTGGAGGCCTGGATTGGGAGGAGTGCAGAGCTAGCTTGAATTTGATCTAGTGTCAAACCTAGAGAATTGGTTGGTAATAAACTAGTTTCTTCAGCAAGTTTAATGATGCTCCTCTCTTTCCAAGTTATGTTGTGACCCTGTAAGAACCCATCTATCCTATTATTTTCACCCTCCTCTGTTTCCGGACTTTGTTGCTACTTCCTTTTTCAACGTGTTCCTCCTCTTTTCTTGACTAAAGGCAGGAGTTTGAAATAGATTTGCTTATCAGGTGAGGGCAAGTTCACAGTTCTTGATAATGAAAGTCTCATAATTTAGTAGGGGAAACTGACAAGTAAACAAATACTGCAAATCTGTCTGATAAAAGCAATAATAAGAGTGAGCATGGGATAGAAGCCTCAAACCTGGCCAACCAATTCAGGGGGCTGATTGATTCTTTTAATTCATTATCACAGATCATAACTGAGAACTCCAGATTTTCTGGAAATACTCCTAACTTTCCCAGCAATCTTAGATTCATCCCGCCATTCTCGGAAACAGCTCTTTCTCCTCTCTCTCCACAGGCTTTCTTCATTCCTCTTTCTGGTGGCTTAAAATATATCCACAAATTCTTTAATAATCTTCCTTTCCAGAAGTGGAGCTTAATTCCCCTCCCCCTTGAATATGGGCTGGACCTGGTGATTTGTTTCAAACAAACTAATACGTCAGAAGTGACTCTCTCTCTCCTCCCTCCTCCCATATATGTGAAATCATCACATTGTATGCTTTTAATATATTAAATTTTATTTGTCAATTATACCTTGACAAAACTAGAAGAAAAAGAAATGACTATGTATGACTTCTTGGACTAGGTCATAAAAAAACATTGTGGCTTCCCTTGCTCTCTGTTGCTCTAGAATCATTCACCCTGAAGGAAGCCAACTGCTATGTAAAAAGCTTCTTTATGGAGAGGGCCTCATGGCAAGGATAAGGTCAAAGGCCAAAAGCCTTGTGGGTGAGCAGTCTTAGAAGCAGATCCTCCAGCCCTGGCTGACATCTCGATGACAACCTCTGACAAACCCTGAATCTATCACCCAGGTAAGTCTTCTGTGAATACCTGGTTCACTCAAACTCTGAGATAGTAACTGTTTGTTGTTTTAAGCTGTTGAATTTGGGAGGTAGTTGGTCATAAGTAACTACTACAGATCTTGGTACTTGAAAGTGGAATTCCTTTATAATAAACCAAAAAAAATTCCAAAAATTTTGGAAAGAAGCAGTAGGCAGAAGCTGAAAGGACTTTGTGGAAAATGTTAGAGAAAAATTGAAGCCTCTTGAAGAGCCTGTGAGAAGAAGCCTCATGGCTTTTCAGGAGACCATGGTTGAAAGCTTAAGGGAAAGTAACAAAAATATTACTGGAAATGGAAGGAAAGGGGATCCTTTTTGTGTAGAAGTGGAAAGTTTAGCAACATTGTCAGCTGTGTTCATGTGGAAAGTAGCAAATATCCATAAAGAACTGGGTGGTTTAGGTAAAGAAATTGCCAGGTGGGATGGTAAAGCTGCTTCCTGGCTTCTTCTTACAGTCTCTGCTTATGGTAAAATGTTGAGAGAAGAGAGAGATCTGTTAAAGAAAAGTTGGTTAAACACAAAGGGACCAGGAATTATTAGTCTAAAAATTTCCCAGCATCTTCAGAAAGCAAATGGCGCTAAATTTAAGAACCGGCTTCTGGGCGAAGATGAAAATCCAGGGAACTGTGAGGAAAACATGATCTTCTGAGCTGCTAAGTTTTGGGGGGATGATTTTGTTTTATAGAAATGGGATTGATAGACTTTGTCATCCTTACTCAAAGTTGATCACTTCGCTTGAGACTCTGTGGAGAAACTAGCAGCCCTCTTTCATTTTCCTAACGCTGTGTGTGGTGTGCCAACATGTGTGTCTGGGTGCTCTGCTTCCTTCCCAATGAAATGAATACATGCCAGCCTTTCCATTAGTGCTTTCCAATCCATCCACATTTCAAGGACTTTATTTAAACAACAGACCTTCGCTCTCTTTTGTTGTCAGTTTCTCCCACTCTATTGATTGATTCTCATCAACAAACATGCTCTATTATCTGTCATCTTATGAAAACAAACCCTCATTTTATTCCATATCCCTTTCTCGCCATTACCCCATATCTGCAGCCCTTTACGAGAAAACTTCTTTGATGCTACTTCATTTGTCATTCCCCTTCAGTCCATCCCTTGTGTCTTCTGTCTCCATCATTCAGCTAAAAATTTGTTGGTTCGCATCACAAATCACCTTCATCCTACCCAAGCCACTGGTCTCTCTTCTAATCTTAGCTGACCTCTCAGTAGGATTTGCTTTAGGTAATGTTTCCCTTGCTATTTTTTTTAAATGGATTTATTGAAATATAATTTACATACTATATAGTTCACCAGTTTAAATCATATAATATGGTGTTTTTAGTATATTCATGGGATTGTGTAGCCATCACTACCATTTAGTGTTAACACATTTTTGTCCCCCCTAAAAGAAACTGTGTACTTACTAGTAGGCACTCCTCATTTCCCCTTCCTCCTCTCTCCCAGCCCAACACAACCACTAATCTGCTTTCTGTTTCTATAGATTTTCCTCTTCTGGACATGTCTTGTAAAGGGAGTCCTAAAATATCTGGTCTTTTGTGTCTGACATCTTTCACTTAGGTGAATGTTTTCAAAGTTCATCCAGGTTGTACCATGTACCAATATTTCATTCCTTTTCATTGCCAAATAATATCCCATAATATGCCACATTTTATTTATCCATTCACCAGTTAATAGACATTTAGGTTGTTTCCACTTTTGGGTTCTTTTTTTTTTTTTTTTAAAAAGATTTTATTTATTTATTTGACAGACAAAGATTACAAGTAGGCAGAGAGGCAGTCAGAGAGAGGAGGAAGTATGCTCCCTGCTGAGCGGAGAACCCGATGTGGGGCTCGATCCCAGGACCCTGGGATCATGATCTGAGCTGAAGGCTGAGGCTTTAACCCACTGAGCCACCCAGGTGCCCCTCCACTTTTGGGTTCTTATGATAATAATGATGCTCTGAATATTTTATGTTTAACTTTTTATTTGGACATATGTTTTCATTTCTCTTGAAAAAATCCCTAGGAGTGGGATTGCTGGCTCATATGGTAACACTATGTTTAGCTTTTCAAAGAACCTCCAGACTGTTTTCCAAAGTGGTACATACACCATTTCACATTCCCACCAGCAATGTACGAAGGCTCCAATTTTTCCCACATCCTTACTAACGTTTGATTGTTTATCTTTTATGTTATAACGGTCTCCTATAGACTGAATGTTTATATCTTCCCTCAAATTCGTTTATGGAGACCCTAATTCCCAGTGTGATGGCATTTGGTGGTGGAGCTTTAGAGGTAATTAGGATTTGTATAGATCATGAGGGTGGAGTCCCCATGATGGGCTTGGTTCTCTTAGAAGAAAATGAAGAGATCAGGCCCTTTCTTTCTCAGCCATGTGAGGGAAGAGGGCCCTCACCAAGACCCTGACCAAGATGGCACCCTGATCACAGAATTCTAGCCTCCAGAATCAGAGAAATAAATTTCTGTTGGTTAGGCCACCCAGTCTATGGTATTCTGTTACAGCAGCCCTCATTTGTGGAACACTTCCCTGTTTGGGCTTCTAAGATATTACAATTTCCTACTTTTTTTCCTTTCTCACTTGCTGCTCTTTCTCAGTCTCTTTCATGTGTTTACCTCATCTTCCCCTTCATTCTCCTTTTCTTCCACCAAGGTATTAAATGTGGGAATGCCCCAGGGCTCTTTCTGTCTTTTTTTCTCATTCATTTATTTTATTTATTTTTTATTATGTTTTGTTAGTCACCATGCAGTGCATCATTAGTTTTTGATGTAGTGTTCCATGATTCATTGTTTGTTTATGACACCCAGAGCCCAGGGCTCTTTCTTGGGATATCTTCTTTATACACTCTTACCATGCCATCTTGTCTTATGTCTTTAAATACCATGTGGAAATTGCTTCCAAATGTCTAACTTTAGCTCTCACACTTCCCTTACGTGTGTACCCCTCTATCCAGTTGTTTACTTAATCACTCTTCATAGATGTCTAATGGGGATTTCAGACTTAACATGTCCAAAACAAAACTCGTGGTTTTCACCCATGGAGAACTGCCTCCTCTCCCAGTCTTAAAAATTTCAGTAAATGGAATTCCTGTCCACCTCGTTGCTTAAGTCAGAAGCCTGGGAGCCATTCTTGATTCCTCCTGTTTTCTTATACCCTATATCAAGTCCCTCAGCAAGTTAATTTTAACCATGCCCACCTTAGTGTATCTGAATTTATCTACTTTCTTTCATTTCTGTGAACTTAGTCCTAGACATCATTATCTGTTCCCTGGACTACTGTGGTAGACCTCAGTTCATTTCCTTGCCTCTCTTCTGCAGTCCATGATTCATAGAGTAGCCAGTCATCATATAAATTTTAAGATATCACATCGTGTTACTTCCTTGTTTAAAATACTTCATTTGTTTCTGTTGCTCTTAAAATTGCTCTTAAAATCTACATTTCTTTGCCTGGCCTATGAGACCCTGCATGATTTGGCCCTTACCAGATCTCTGCTCTCATTATCGACTGTTCTTTGTTAGTATTATTCAGCCCAATGGCCTGCTTTCTTCCTTGGGGCTTTTATACTAGCTCTTTCCTCTGCCTGGAAGATTCTTCCCCAAGATCTTCACATGGCCAACTTCTTATCATTTATATTTTAACACCTATCATTCCTAATTTTTTGTGTGTGTTTATTTATTGTCTGCTCTTCCAGCAACCCCTCCATTGGTTATAAAATCCTTGAAAATCCTGTCTTGTTCAGGCATGCATTTCTGGTACGTAACATGGTTTCTGTAGACTCTCCTTAAATATTTGTTTAAAAATTTATTATTTATTGAATTATAGTTGCCATAGAACATTATATTAGTTTTAGTTGTACAAATAATAATTTGATTTATTTATATATTGTGAAATGATTACCACAATAGGTTTAGTTAACATCCTTCACCATACATAGTTATAGTTTTTTTTCTGTGATTAGGATTTTTAAGATCTGTTCTCTTAGCAACTTTAAAATATACAGTACAGTATTGTTAACTGTAATCACCATGTTATACCTTACATCCCCAGGTCTTAATTTACCCTATAACTAGAAATTTGTACCTTTGGGCCACCTTCATCTAGTTCACCCCTCCTCCCTCCCACATCCTGTGTCTAGCAGCTACCAGTCTCTTCTCTATGGAGAAGAATTCATCTTATCTATGAGGTGCATTATCTTAAGATTTCACTTACAAGATTATACAGAGTTCTTTGTGTGTGTGTCACTTAATTCATTTAGCATATTGCCCTCACGGTCCATTCATGTTATCTAAAGATAGTATCATTCTTTTTTATGGCTGAAAAAATGTTTCATTTTGCATATATACACCACATTTTAAACTGGGGCACCTGCATGGCTCAGTCGGTTAAGCATCTGCCTTCAGCTCAAGTGATGAGTCCCAGGGTCCCAGAGTCCTGGGACTGAGCCCTGCATCAGGCTCTCTGCTCAGCAGGGAGTCTGCTTCTCCCTCTCCCTCTGCCTGCTGCTCCTACTGCTTCTGCTCTGTCTCTGTCAAATAAATAAATAAAATCTTTTTTTTAAAAATCCATTCATCCATCAGTGGACGTTTAGGTTGTTTCCATGTCTCAGGTATTATAAATAATACTATAAGGAACACTGGGGTGCAGATACCTTTTGGAGAGTTCAGATAAATACCCAGCAGTGGAATTGCTAGATTGTACGGTAGTTCTATTTTAAAAATTTTAAGGTACCTCCACACTGTTTTCTATGGTGGCTGCACTAATTTACATTCTCAACAACAGTGCATAAGAGTTCCTTTTCCAGGGCACCTGGGTGGCTCAGTGGGTTAAAACCTCTGCCTTCAGCTCGGGTCGTGATCCCGGGGTCCTGGGATCAAGCTCTGCTCGGCAGGGGGCCTGCTTCTCTTCCTCTCTCTCTGCCTGCCTCTCTGCCTACTTGTGATCTCTCTGTCAAATAAATAAATAAAATATTAAAAAAAAAACTTAAAAAAAGTTCCTTTTCCTGCATATCTTTAACTCTTATTATTTCTTGTCTTTTTGATATTAGCCATTCTAACAGGAATGAGATGATGGCTCCCTATGGTTTTGATTTGCATTTTTATGATCATTAATAATGTTGAACGTCTTTTTGTATGCTGTTCATGTGTTTAATAAACATCTGTTGGCTATTTATATGTTGTCTTTGAAAAAATGTTTATTTAGATTCTTTTCTCATTTTTGTTATTATTATTTTTAAAGATTTTATTTATTTATTTAACAGACAGAGATCACAAGTAGGCAGAGAGACAGGCAGAGGGGAGGGGGAAGCAGGCTCCCCGCCGAGCAGAGAACCCGATGCAGGGCTTGATCCCAGGACCCTGAGATCATGACCTGAGCCGAAGGCAGAGGCTTTAACCTACTGAGCCACCTAGGTGCCCCCTTTTCTCATTTTTAAATTGGATTTTTTTTTCTGTTGAATTGTCTGAGTTCTTGATATATTTTGTATATCCCTTACCAGGTATATAACTTGTGAATGTATTCTCCCATTCCACAGGTTGCCTTTTCATTATGTTGATGAAATCAACAGGAGCTTTTTCATTGGATGTACTCCCAGTTGTTCATTTTTGCTTTTGGTGTCAAATCCCAAAAATCATTGCCAAGACTGATGTCAAGGAGCTTACTCTCTGTGTTTTCTTTGTAGTTTTTTAGTTTCAGGTCTTACATTTAATGTTTAATCCATTTTGAGAAGGTTTTTGTGTATGGTATAAGATATTTGTTCTATTTCATTCTGCTTGTGGCTATCCAGTTTCCTTAACACCATTTATTAAAGAGATTACTCCTTCCTCATTGTATATTCTTGGCTCTTATGTCATAAATTAATTTGCCACACATGCCTCAGTTTATTTCTGGGATTTCTATCCTTTTTTTTTTTTAAGATTTTATTTATTTGACAGAGAGAGGATAACAAGTAGGCAGAGAGGCAGGCAGAGAGAGGGGGGAAGCAGGCTCCTCACTGAGCAGAGAGTCAGACATGGGACTTGGTCCCAGGATCCTGAGATCATGACCTGAGCCAAAGGCAGAAGCTTAACCAACTGAGCCACTCAGGTGCCTCTGGGTTTTTTAAAAAATTAATTAATTAATTAATGTTCAATTAGCTACTCTATAGAACATAATTAGTCCTTGGTGCAGTGCTAGTGATTCAGTAGTTAAATATAACACCAGTGGTTATCGAAGCATGAGCCTTCCTCAATATCCATCACCTTATTACTCCCATCCCCCCTCCTCCACTCTGAAGCCCCCAGATTTTTTCTTGGGGTCTGTAGTTTCTCATGGTTCATCTCCCTCTCTGATTTCTTCCCCTTTGGATTTCTCTCCCTTCCCCTCTGGTCCTCAGTGCTTTGATTATGTTCCACATAGTACTGAAACCATATGATAAGTGTCTTTCTCTGCTTGACTTATTTTTCTTAGCATAATCCCCATGTCGATGTAAATGGTAGGTATTCATCCTTTGTGATGGATGAGTAATAGTCCATTGTATGTATTTGCCACATCATCTTTATTCATTCATCTGTTGAAGGGCATCTTAGCTTCTTCCACAGTTTGGCTGTTGTGGACATTGCTGCTGTGAACATTGGGATCCATGTGGCCCTTCTTTTCACTACATCTGTATCTTTGGGGTAAAAACCTAGTAGTGCAATCGATGGGTCATAGGGTAGCTCTATTCTTAACATTTTGAGGAACCTCCATACTGTTTTCCAGAGTGGCTGTACCAACTTGGATTCCCACCAACAGTGCAAGAGGGTTCCCCTTTCTCCACATCCTTGCCAAAATTTATTGTTTCCTGTTGTGTTAGTTTTTGCCATTTTAACTGCTGTAAGAGGGTGTCTTATTGTGGTTTTGATTTGAATTTCCCTGATGGCTAATGATGTTGAACATTTTTTCATGTGTCTGACAGCCATTTGTATGTCTTCTTTGGAGAAGTGTCTGTTCATGTCTTTTGCCCATTTTTTGACTTGATTATCTGTTGTTTGGGTGTTGAGCTTGAGAAATTCTTTTTTTTTTTTTAAAGATTTTATTTATTTATTTGTCATAGAGAGAGAAGCGAGAGAAAGCACAGGCAGACAGAGTGGCAGGCAGAGGCAGAGGGAGAAGCAGGCTCCCCACCAAGCAAGGAGCCCGATGTGGGACTCGATCCCAGGATGCTGGGATCATGACCTGAGCCGAAGGCAGCCGCTTAACCAACTGAGCCACCCAGGCGTCCCGAGATTGAGAAGTTCTTTATGGATCTTGGATACTAGCCCTTTGTCTGTAGTGTCATTTGTGAGTATCTTCTATTCTGTGGGTTGCCTCTTAGTTTTGTTGACTGTTTCCTTTGTTGTGCAGAAACTTTTTATCTTGATGAAGTCCCTAAAGATCATTTTTGTTTTTGTTTCACTTGCTTTTGGAGACATGTCTTGAAAGAAGTTGCTGTGGCTGATGTCGAAGAGGTAACTGCCTGTGGTCTCCTCTATGATTTGATTGATTCCTGTCTCACATTGAGGTCTTTCATCCATTTTGAGTTTATCTTTATATATGGTGTAAAAGAACAGTCCAGTTTCATTCTTATGTATGTAGCTGTCCAATTTTCCCAGCACTATTGATTGAAGAGACTGTCTTTTTTCCACTGGGTATTTTTTTCCTGAATTGTCAAAGATTAGTTGACTCTAGAGTTGAGGGTCCATTTCTGGAGTCTCTATTCTGTTCCATTGGTTTATGTGTCTGTTTTTATTACCAATAGCATACTGTTTTAATTACTACAGCTTTGTAATATAGTTCGAAATCAGGAATTATGATGCTTCTGGCTTTGTTCTTTCTCAAGACTCCTTTGGCTATTCAGAGTCTTCTGTGGTTTCATATAAATTTGGGGATTTTTAAATTCTATTTCTGTGAAAAATACCATTGGGAATTTTGGTAGGGATTGCATTGAATCTGTTGATTTCTGTGGGTAGTATGGACATTTTAACATTATTCTTCTAATCTATGAGCATGGAATTTCTTTCCCAAGAAATTGTGTCATCCTCAGTTTTTTTCATCAGTGGCTTATAGTTTTCAATATACAGATCTTTCACCTCCTTGGTTAATTTTATTACTAGGTATTTTATTCTTTTTTATGCAATTATAGATGGGACTGTTTTCTTAATTTCACTTTTTAAATATTTGTTAATTGTTAATGAATGAATGATTTTGAACTCATTCCCAAACTGAATTCTTAATCAGAGTAAGAGTTATCTAGGGAAAGAGGAGAAGAAAAGGGAGAAAGGAGTATCTAATTAGAGTGTCTCAAATGCATTATAGGTATGCAGGAGATGTTACCTCCTCAGTGTTTGACATACCTAGGTACAACCAGGGAACAGAGCAGAGAACATCCATCCCTATGCTGAACTCCTCAGAGGGCATTTGTAATGTAGCAGAGGCCCATCATCCCTGCAAATAGCAAATGTTTTGAAGGTAGCATTTGCTACCCCAATGCTGAGAGCATTCCAAGGAAGTCCTCTACTAGCTTGTCATCTGTTTCAGTTGAGGTTCATGTTTAGAATGTTTATATAAAACATTAATTTTTTTAAAGATTTCATTTATTCATTTATTTGATAGAGAGAGACACAGTGATAGAGGGAGCACAAACAGGGGGACTGGGAGAGGGAAAAGCAGGCTCCCCACCGAACAGGGAGCCCAATGCAGGACTCGATCCCAGGACCCTGGGATCATGACCCGAGCTGAAAGCACCACTTAACAGGCTGAGCCACCCAGGCGCATCCACAAGAAACTTTATTAATGGATAGGTAGATGAAAAAAACCCAAAAATTTCATCTACCTATCCATTAATAAAATTTCTTGTGGATGGTGAGTGTCAAAAATTGAAGAGATAATCATTAAAAATTCTTTAGCAGGAATTGCATGTAGCCTGTTTCCATCCCTCCTTCCTTTCTTCTTTTTTAAAATAAATCGATTAAAAAAATCAGGGCTGAGCAAAGTAGGCATTTGCATCCAAGTTGGAGGGGAGGGGCTATCTGGTTTGGGGTGTCAGAGCCTGAATGGAGCAAGAAGGGAGTCTATGATGGGGAGGATGGTAGCAGCCTGTGTGGTTGTTGAGAGCTCAAGAGAGGTGAGGAGGTTTTCTGCCCAAGATGATGATGACAGTAGGGATCTGGCACAAGAATTTGGACCTTGAGGGAGAAAAAGAAATCAGTTAGGTTGGGAGGCAGAGTTGGTAGCTCACTGATAAATGTTGGCTACCTAAGTGGGGTGAGAATGGTGCTTGCTGGCCTGGCACCATGTGTCAGAACTTGATTGGGATGGGGAGGGAATCTGTGTAGAAAAGTGGTGGTCATCTGCCATGGGGTACTGAAGCCCGGTAGGATGAGAAGGGCATCTACATGAGAGGGGCATGTGGCAGCAGTGTTGGGCCAGCAACATGTCAGAGTCTGAACAGGGTTAGGAGGACTTTTTTATGAGAGGGTGGGGGGCAGGGCAAGAAGTTGAGTATACACAGGTAGGATTGAGTCAAAAAGTAAATATATTGAGGATAATGGCAGCCAAGTTTTTCACTGTTAGAAGACAGAATTCTAAATATGGAATAGGAAAAAAACTGTAATAACTCTGGTATTGGATTGGAATTGGAAGTAATGTGAACTCAAGATTTGATAGATAAATGGAGAAATGTTGATGTAAATGCATGGATAATATACATGTAATATATGTGTATAAATAATATACTATGTGTATATATACATATACATATATTCCCCATCTCTGAGAATAGCAGTACCCCTAAAATAGGACACATCTAGTGCCCTATCTTGATTTCAAAGTACCATTCTCCACCAAAAGGAACCAAGACTCCTTGGAGAAGTAGCTCATTTCAGGACAGGGCAGAAAAAGTCCAAGATGAGCCAGAATGTCTTGTTAGGCAAGAAAATAAAAAGGGCTTAATGAATTATGGGAACATGTCAAAAGAACACAGATGTCAGTTTGAATGAATTTCTGGTGGCCAAATCTATATACTTTGAGCATCAAAATAAATAATGATAATATCAGGTTATAACCCGTTGAGTAAAATAGGAATCCATGAGTCCATTCTTATATAAACAATTGAATATGGGATGTGTGGATGGCTCAGACGGTTAAGTATCTGCCTTCAGCTCAGGTCATGATCCTAGAGTCCTGGGATCGAGCTCCATATTGGGCTCCCTGCTCAGTGGGGAGCCTGGTTCTCCCTTTCCCTCTGTCCTTCTCCCAGCTCGTGCTCTCTTTTTCTGAAATAAATAAAATCTTTAAAAAAATTGAATATATAATTAGGGTAAAGAGAATAAATGTAAAATGAATAATTGAGTTAGAGAATCAACATTTTTGTATCATTATAGTAATAATTCAGCCAAGAAGCATCAGTGAATATTACAAACTAGTGGATGAAAGTTTGGTAAAGAGGGACTATTATGTAGTCTCAAAATACCTCTCTACAAAATACTTAGTAGTTACAAAGGGGTAAAAATCAACTCTGTGGTGGATAAATCTGACAGAGTAATTAACTGAGTGATCAAAATTAGTATGACCTATCATGAGACAAATAGAAATCATGTGCCACCTGACAGGTACACATGCCACCTCAATGACATTCCTGTCCACAATAAATAATCTAACTATGAGGTCATATCCGACAAGTCCAAATTGAGAGACATGATCCAGAATAACTGGCCTTATGTTCTCCAGAACACTCAAGTGCCTCAGAGTCAAGGAAAGATTGGTGTACTCTTATAGATTGAAAGAGACTTCAGCAGATGTGAAAACTAAACACAACGTGTGTTCCTTGACTCAAACCTTTCACATTATTGGGACAATTGTTAAAACTTGAACTGGGCTTGTGGATTAGTCGATAATAATGGATAACCGTTAGTTCTGAGTGTGATGTTTGTCTTGTGGTTATGTAGGAGAATGTTCTTATTTATAGCAATTATACCCTGAAGTGTTAACACAGGCCTTGGGGCATCCATCATGTTGACAATTTACTCTCAACTGTTCCAGGAAAATGTTATTTCCACTATTGTTGTTGTAACTTTTTAAAAAAATTGGAACTATTTTAAAATCAAAAGAACAGTTATGTATAGAGTTAAAGTTTATACATAAAGTTTCTCATGAAAACATTTTAATATCTTACTATATATCTTCTCTACTGAAATCTTTTCAACAAGGCCTGTATAGATTAACCAAATCATTTCCGGTTTATCACTGCATGTTGTACAAATTTTATCCTTTTTTGTGTGTGCACTATAATATGAAAAAGCCCGTGTTGCATTATCTTAGGCAGAGGGACTAGGTTTGCAAAAGCCTGGAGCTCAGATGGCATGTTTCTTAGGAGAACTGCAAGCAGTTCAGCGTATCTGGAAAGTGTGGAGTTGTTGGTGGGCTAGCTGTCAAGAGAAAAGACATGTAAACTCCTAACTATAGGAAACAAACTGAGGTTTGCTGGAGGGGGTGGGGGGATGGGATGATTGGGTGATGGGCATTAAGGAGGGCATGTGATGTGATGAGCACTGGTTGTTATATGCAACTAATGAAGTAATGACTCTACATCTGAAACTAACGATGTAACATATGTTGGCTAATTGAATTTAAATATAAAAAAAAAAAGACATGTAGCAAGCTTAGCTAGATGGTAGTCTCATACACTGACTTAGGGGACATAGGATAATTCACTTTTAGGTCTCTCAAACTGATAAGCAAAAGCACATTAGCGAGGATGCCCCCCCCCCCCCCCCGCCGCCCCATGTTTAGAAATTGCCTGAAACCATTGGTCAAGAAACTGCCCCAGGATGCTTCTTGACCTCAAAGTTCAGTCAGAAATTGCTTTAAACTTGTGCCTGCAGGAGGCACAACTCAGAAGCATGAAAGGGATGGAGAAAGAGGCCTCTTCTGTATCTACTTTCAAATAATTTAGCAAAAAAGACACATGTGGTAGGATAATTTACTCAGATATTAATTTGCTTTTTATTCTGTTTTCCTGCCCTAGTCCAAGAATGCTTTTCTGCTTTCTTTCTTTGAGTTTTTGCTCAGGAGGATCAAAGCAGTACGGTTGGATTCTGTTTTTCAAAGGTAAATTATGTATTTTTTAAAGATTTTATTTACTTATTTATTTGACAGAGAGACATGAGAGAGGGAACACAAGCATGGGGAGAGGGAGAGGGAGAAGCAGGCTTCCCACCGAACAGAGAGCCTGATGTGGGGCTCGATCCCAGTACCCCAGGATCGTGACCTGAGCCAAAGGCAGGTCACCCAGGTGCCCTTCAAAGGTAAATTCTTTGAAGGCCTCATGATAGGTGGTCTCAAGAGGGGAGAGAGGAAAGAATCCAGGAGGGAGAGTCTACCATAGAAATCTCAAAGAGAGATTTAACTGGGGAAGGAGAATTCCACTGAGTCCTGGGGACCAGGATCCAGTCCCTCTGTGCTTCTCCACTGTAACTTCCTGGGGATGTGCCCTGTCTTTAGTGTGGAACGGCTTTGTGGTAGAGTGGGTATCTGAACCTTTGTATTGGGGCTCCTAGCTTTGGTAAGGAGCTCCCAGTGCAGCTTGGAGGTAAGTTTCAGGAAGCAGAACCATCTTCCCGCAAGTAACCCTATCATCCTAGATAAAGAATGTATCAGCAATGACCAAAGATCAGAGAACTGTCCCTGAGTATTCTGGACTGTGTAAAATCTGATATTTTTATTATGGGGAAAGGACATAGCCCCACTATTGACTGAGGTTAAATTTCCATCAGCTTAAGGAGTGCTGGCTTAGGATGAGATTTAATTTGTTAATAAAGAACATGGCTTTTCTTACACCTAGAAGTATGCAGTAAATTTCATAGTTACCATACATGTTTATAGCTCCCAAAATGTAGGAAAGATTACTTGCACATGAAAAGACATTTTTCCCCCAGAAGGATTCAGCAGAAGTCTTTAATTGTCCCCTTTTTCTAAGAGAAGTGGGATATTCTGGTTTGATACATGCTTCCAGAACTTAACACCAGATGAACTCAGGATGCCTCAGCAATTTTGGTTTTCTGTTACTCTTTCTAACCCAACAGCTAAAGTGTAGTGGAAAGGAACAGGCCATTCTGACATTTGGTAGATGAAGGTGCCTTTCTGCTCTCTCCCCTTTGCCAGGGCTCCCTGAGCTGACTTTGGGCTGGGAGTAGGTCTGAGGTGAAGATTGGTTTAATTTAAGTTTTCTTGCAGCTGTATCTTCTAGATGCAAAATCTCAAATACCCAAACTTCTTATTTTGAGTCAGGAGAAACTGAGCCTTGAGACCTCCTTTGTGATAGGTAGTCAGTAGGCTTCAGACAAGTGATAAGTGCAAGTACAGAATGATGACCCAACTCCTGCTTCAGCAGGGTTTTTATTTTCTAAATAAGGAAGCCTACCCAGAAACTGTACCAGCAAGAGTGTTAGTGGGCTTAGGCATGTGTGACAAAGTTGTTGACTGAAAGAGAGAAGTTAGAACTCTGCCACCAGCTGCTTGTGTGCCTCTGAACATACCATTTCAACTTTCTGGGCCACGTGTGCCACATGAAAGTTTTGGAACTGGATGACCATTAATGGCTGGGTCCATGCTCTATTTTAACTATGATTCCAGATGTAGAATAAGAAGATTCTTGGAAAATTGAAATTCAGGGTATTAAGGAGCCTTGTCAACAGCAAGTGCTTAGATATAATGGGATTTAACTCTTTCTAGTAGAATTCTTGAATGTGCCAGTAAGATTAATGCAGTATTTTTACAAAATCATATTCCAACTTGTGATAAAACTTAGAAAATGTATTGCTGTCTATTTTGGTTGGATGCTGTAGATAAGCGTGTCAGACTTAGGTTAAAAATAAATCCCACAAAGCCAACAGAAATTAGATGGAAATTAGCAAATTACTAGAATTTGAACAGAATTATGTGTAGTTTTGATTCTTGAAACAAACTCCTTAAAGGATACTGATGAATGAAAAGTGCTTTATATATTCCCTCCAGAAGCTGGAAAATAGACCGTATTCAGAATCTTGGGCAGCAAAGTAAAATAGATTTCCTATAAATTAGGCTGTGCCTGTGTCAGTCCCAAACAAACAAATCACTGCTGTATATGCTGAGAGATCTCAGACAGTGAGTCTCATATGAGATGAGCTCCTTAAAGAGCACACAATTTTTAATTTCATAGCTGATAATCATCATCACACTGCTGCTCGTATAAATCTTGCCTATTTTAATTTTTCCCCACTGTTGTTCTCCCGGTTTTAGTTGAAAAAATATTTTCTCTAACATCAATCTGCTGAAATTATGATAATAAATATCATTTAACTAAGAATGTTGTTTAGATCCTGAATGATCCAGGAAGGGTTTACATATAATCTGAATTCACTGAACAATTGCAGTTAAATACCCCTTCCACAGTTTACTGAGTAGACTAACCTCTTCTCTGCTCTGCTCAGTATGTATTTAGAAATGAGGAGGGACCAGATTCCTGAGGACTCAAAATGTGTATGGTGTATGAATGTTACTTCATTCACAGGTCTGAGTATAGAACACTCTACAAATTAAATCTCACTCTGTATTGTCACTCTTTAGGTTGATGGAAATTTGATCTCAGTGCACAAGTTTTCTGTATTAGTGAGGAAAAGTAGCTTTGTAAGTTGTCCACATTCTGAACTATACTACAAGCTGAAACTAGAAGCTGAAGATGGACTTAACAGGTAAAATTAAAAGCTTGCTTTTCACAATGGTCTGACACATGCCTCCTGGAGAGTAAAAGTATTCAGTATAAAATTTGCTGAAGGAAATAAATATTTAAAAAGATTGAAGTTCTTATTGGACTAAGTAAAAACAGTATATTAAAAGTGTAAGTTTTGGGTTAATATAAATATAACTCATAAAATTCAAAACCAAAAGTTACATAATTTATGCAATGTTAAGGAATGTGATTTTCTGACTTCCATATGGAATTCATTAGTAAATCACTAAATCTGATGTAATTTTACCTACAGAAATTCAGGCAAGATACCTACAGGCAGATTGTAGATACAAATGAATGAAGTCTTATACACATGGATACTTCTAGGTGGCTGTGTAACATGCTACCATGCACTGGGTGACTTATTTTCTCTTAACTCTGGAAGCTGGAAGTCAGAGATCACGATGCCATAGGGGTTGATTTCTGGTGAGATCTCTCTGGCTTTCAGACTGCAGTTTTCCCCTCTGTTCAAACATGATCTCTCTGCTCTGTACACATGGGGAGAGAGAGGTCTCTGGTATTATTCCTCCTCCTCCTCTTTCTTCTTCTTCATTTCCTCCTCCTCTTCCTCCTCCGTCTTCTTCTCCTTCTGCTTCTGCTTCTTCCTCTTCTTGTTCTTGTTCTTCTTCGAAAGAAAGAAAGAGAGAGAGAGACAGAGAGAAAGGGAGAGCATGAGTAGGGTTTGGGAGGGCGGGTGGGGGAGGGACAGAGGGAATGAGAGAATCCAATGCAGTCTCCACACCCAGCATGGAGCCAATGAGAGGTTTGATCTTACCACCCTGAGATCATGACCTGAGCCAAAATCAAGAGTCTGGTGCTTAACTGACTGATTCATCTAGGTATCCCTTTTTCTCTTCTTCTAAGGACACCATTCATACTGGATTAGGGCCCCACTCTTATGACTTTATTTAACTTTAGCTCTCTAAAGTTCCTCGTTCTAAATCTAGTCACATTGTTGGGTTAGGGATTCAACATATGAATCTGGGAGTTGCCCAGTCCCTAACAAGGGTTTATGTCTTTAAAAAACAATTTTTTTTACTGTCATTTAATGGATTTTTAGGAAGAAACACATTTTTAGAAAATGTGTTTAGTTTGCCATGTTTTAGTTCACATATTCATGAAACCCTTCTAACTGTAGTTCCTGAATCACAGGATAAAGAATAAACATTCTAAGGCTTTCCTCATCCGATTTTATCTTCTTTGGTGTGTGTGTGTGTGTGTGTGTGTGTGTGCGCGCGTGTGTGTGTGTGTTGGTGGTGGAGGGCTCATCTCATCCCTCTTAATTCTTTCAGTGCGGAGCTTGAACTCACAACCCTGAGATCAAGACCTGAGCTGAGATCACAAGCTGAATGCTTAACAGACTGAGCCACCCAGATACCCTGTCGTCCCTCTTCTTCTGACTCTACTTTTTGCCCTTCCATCTTTTAGTTTTTCCTTTGTGGCTCTTTACACTTAAAGATTCAAATTTCAGTTAAACACTGTTCTCTGCTCAAGTTGTCATTTACAACAACAATCTGTGCTCAGTTGAGGTTAACTAGACATATTAATGATGTGAAAATGGTAATATCTTTCTTGAATTTTTAAAGAATTTTTTATTTTTAAGTTGAGAAATATAAGCAAAGGAATTCAGAAGGATATTAATGTATTTCTTCTCCTCCTTTTTATTCTTACACCTAATTTTTCCTGTTTCTAGTCCATTGCATTTATATTACTTGACATGTTGGGCACAAACTTTTTTTGTGTGATGTAAGGCTGGGTAGTAAATAATTGGCAGACCATGGGCAGTGTAATGTCCTAAAGCCTCCATTTTTTCAGCTGAAGGATTGGTATAATAATAAAATACACCTCTAAAGATCCATGTGAGAACTCATTAAGATCATGTATAACACTTAGCAGCAGGTATTGAATAACATTGGTGGTCAGGTGGATATTTGCAAGACAAAAGCAGAGATCTTGGGATCCTCTTGTATGAGTTAGGATTAGTTTAAATAAGAGAGGCTTAAAAAGATAGGTATTTATTTATCTCTGACCTAAAAAGCCTAATGATAGGCAGTTGATGGCTGATACAGCAGCAGCGGCAGCAACAACAGCTGTAAAACAGAAAATCTCTCTGACCCATCTCCTCTTCAGAATTCACTAGTTAGTTTGGTGAATGAAATTGTGATCTACCTTATCATAAAATAAGAAACTTAACCCACAGTTAGGTCAATTCCAACTTTTAATGATCCCTCAAATAATTTGTCCTTTCCACCCAATCCCTACCGCCTGTGTCTTACTTCTTCTGCCTTGGAGATGCTAACCAGTATTCTGTACCACACTGGCATTCGAAATGGGCTCTTAAGTCATACTCTACTCTAATCTCTCTTCTACACGTTATCTATGGGATAGTCTTTCTAAATGTAGATCTCTGTTATCCTTGTCTTTAAAACTCGTCAGTGGCACCATGTGCTTTATAGAACTAAAAGCTGGAAAATTTTTGAAAGACATCCATAATCCTTCTGATCCAGCCCCTTACTTACTTATAAGCCCCTTACTTACTTATTTTAGCCTCATTTTCTTTTATTTCCATCTGAGGTAGGCGGTATAATGGTTACCTCAAAGATGTCTACATCTTAATCCTGGTGACCTATGTATATATTATGTTTATGACTAGAGGGAATTAAGTTGCAGATGGCTTTAGGATTGTTAATCAGTTGACCTTAAAGTAAAAGGATTTTCCTGTATTATCTGGGAGATAGAAGAGTCGGTGTCATAATGATCCCATGTGAAACTCAACTGGCTGTTGATGGCTTTGAAGGTGGAAGGGTGCCAAAAGTTAAGAAATATGGGGGGCCTAAAGAAGTTGGAAAAGACAAGCAATCAGATTCTCTCCCATGACTTTGAGAATGGAACACAGTCTTGCCAACACCTTGATTTTGGTCTACTGAAAGATATATTTGATTTGTGACCTATAGACTATAAGATAATGAATTTGTGTTTTTAAGCCACTAAGTTTGTGGTAAGTTGTTACAGCAGCAATGGGAAGCTGATACACCACCACACCATTGATAATTTGCTTGTGAAACTCCAAACACAGTAGGTATATGTATGATTTCCTGTACTTGGAATGCCATTACCTTTTTGTAGGCCTCTTACACCTACTTCTGAAGTTAGCTTCTATCAGAAGAATTTACAGATTGGATTTCTGTTCCTAACACATTATATTTGTAATCTCTCTTGTACTACTAGTTCTTCCAAGACTGTTGAGCTTCTGAAGGCCAGAGACTTATCCACAGTACTTAGCCTATGAATGAATTCAGTATGATGAATAAATAAAAATGGACTGGTCTGAATGCTTCTATTTTAGAAGGCTCATATTCTGGTGTGAGTCTGTGCATGTGTTTGTACTTGGGTATGTATATTAAGGGCAGAAATATTCTGAGAAATGTCAAATTGTTAAGTCTTCTGTCCTAGTTCATTCAGGCTGCTATAAGAAAAATACAGACACTGGCTGGGTTATAAACAACAGAAATTTATTTCTCGGGCACCTGGGTGGCTTAGTTAAGTGTCTGACTCTTGATACTGGCTTAGGTCATGATCTCAGGGTTGTGAGATTGAGCCCTACATGGGCTCCACGCTGGGTGTGAAGCCTGCTTAAGATCCTCTTTCTCTCTCTCATTAAAAAAGAAAGAAAGGAGGAAGAAAGAAAGATTGATTTCTTTCTCATAGTTCTAGAGGCTGAGAAGTCTAAAATCAAGGTCCCTGCAGATTTGGTGTCTGATAAGTACCTGGTTCTTGGTTTGTAGTTGGCCATCTTCTCATTGTGTCCTCATAATAGAAGAAAGACTAGAAAGCATTTTGGGGGTCTCTTTTTATAAGGGTACTAATCCCATTTACAAGATATCCACTCTCATGACCTAATTACCTTTCAAAAGACCACTCCCTCAAAATACCAGAACACTGGGGATTAGGCTTCAACATATGAATTTTGGGGAACATGAAACATTGTTTGTACTATTCTCTGGTTTTGGTAATCTACCCCAACCTTCCATGCATCTGGGAGGTGAATTCAATATGTTATTCCTGGAGTTTTACATGTAAGAATTCCAGGTTTATTGGGGTCGGGAACATGAATCTGGTTCCAAAACCAAGGTAATTTTTTCCTTGTTTCCAAGATAGTTTCCAGCCTCGGCTATTTCCTGTGTGTATGTGTTTGTATGTAGGGCTGTACACTGGCTGGCTCATGGTTTTCTCCAATGGACAAAAAACCAGAAGCTTCTGGTTACTTCTTCTTCTTCTTCTTCTTTTTTTTTTTTTTAAAGATTTTTATTTATTTATCTGACAGAGATCACAAGTAGGCAGAGAGGCAGGCAGAAAGAGAGAGAGAGAGAGAGAGAAGCAGGCTTGCCACTGAACAGAGAGCCTGAAGTGGGGCTCGATCCCAGGACCCTGGGACCACGACCTGAGCCGAAGGCAGAGGCTTTAGCCCACTGAGCCACCCAGGTGCCCCTCTGGTTACTTCTTTTTGAAAAATTGACCTATAACATTGTATTAGTTTTAGACATATAACATAATGACCTGGTATATGTATATATTGCAAAATGTTTACTGCAAGTTAAATTAGCATTCTTCAACATATATAATTAGTTTTTTCCCTTGTGATGAGGACTTTTAAGATCTACTGTCTTAGCAACTCTCACATAAACAGAACATGATTGTTGACTATGGTCACCATATGGTTCATTATATCCCCAGGACTGACTTACCTTGTAACTGGAAGCTTGTACCTTTTGTCTGATCACTCCTCCTAAACTTGGGGGAAGCTGTCATTTTTTTACACCAAGCCCTTCTCCTTTCACATCTCCTCTCAGTGAAGGAAACTGATGTAATTCCCTTCTGAAAGCCTACATTTTACACCCAAGGAATAGGAATACACAGTCATATAAGATAAAGTTAGTATCTCCACAGATTAAATAGGCCTGTGTATTCTTTTGCCTCAGGACAGTCCCTTTTAAAGCAATCCTCATGGGGACTATATATATATAAATACATATATATATTATTTATATATAAATAAATATATATATAAAATAATAATATTTTTATATAAATACATATGTATTTATATACATATATAAAATATATAATATACATATATAAAATATATTATATATAAAATATATATAAAATAAAAATATAAAATATATAAAATAACAATATAATATATAAAATTAATAAAATAACAATGTTTATATATAAATACATATATATGTATTTATATGTATATATATAAATACATATATATATGTATTTATATATAAACATTACATATATGTAATATATATGTTATAATATATAACAATATAAGTATATAAAAATATAAGTATATATAATAAATAAGTATATAATATAAGTATATATATAAGTATATAACAATATAATTATAATTAATATAATTATAATGATAAAATTGTATTATTTTATTATTAAAATAATAAACTGTGTGGTTCAGAGTCAGACTTCATTTGGTAAAATAAATGACCTTTGGTAAAATAAATGACCTTTCACACATCATCATCATGGTGTAAGATTCATACTCAAACACAAGTCATTTTTTTTCTCTAAAATATCACTTTGAGTGCTTCATAATACTGATAGCTAGAAAATAATTATTTCCTTATTTTTTAATTAACCATTTGAGGGAAATTAGGTAGTTTGCAATTTTTTTCTACTATGAATAGTATTGAAATCCTTGTAGCTAAATTTTCACACAGATATTCACTTATTTCCTTAGCATTAATGTCCAGAAGCATAATAACTGGTTTGAAAGAATGGGTCATATTTTAAGGCTTTGGATTTGAGTTGAAAAAGATAGAAAGATTGTAGCTCATTGTAAATGACAGAAAGTGCCCTTTTGAAAGGTACCTTGAATAAATAAAAATGGAACATATTTTTATGTTTTATGTTTGCTAGGGCTTCCATGACAAAATGGTGGTGGCTTAAACATCAGAAAATAAAAAAACAAAAAAAAATTAATCTTCTTGCAGTTCTGGGGTCTGGAGGTCCAAGATCAAAGTACCAGCAGGGCTGCACTCTTCTGAGACCTCTCTATGGCTTACAGATGGCCATCCTCTTGCTGCCTCTTCATATGGTCATTCCTCTGTGTACATGTACCTGTGGTATAGCTTTCTCTTTGTATAAGGACATCAGTCATATGGATTAGAGCCCCATGCTAATAGCCTTTTTAACTTACTTCTTTTTTTAAATTATTTTTATTAACATATGTATTATTTGCCCCAGGGGTTCAGGTCTGTGAATTGTCAGGCCTCCACACTTCACAGCACTCACCATACCACATACCATCCCCAATGTCCATAACCCAACCACCCTCTCCACGACCCCTCCCCCCTAGCAACCCGCAGTCTGTTTTGTAAGATTAAGAGTCTCTTATGATTTCTCTCCCTCCTGATCCTGTCTTGTTTCATTTTTTCCTTCCCTACCTCCCAAACGCTCCACTCTCCTCTCAAATTCCTCATATCAGGGAGATCATATGATAATTATCTTTCTCCAATCGTCTTATTTCACTCAGCTTAATACCCTCTAGTTCCATCCACGTCATTCCAAATGGCAAGATTTCATTTCTTTTGATGGCTGCATAGTATTCTGTTGTGTGTGGGTGTATATATATGTATGTATGTATATATATATATATATATATATATATATATATATATATATACACATACCACATCTTCTTTATCCATTCATCTGTTGATGGCCATTTAGGCTTTTTCCATAGTTTGGCTATTGTGACATTGCTGCTATAAATATTCGGGTGTACATGCCCCTTTGGATCCTTACATTTGTATCTTTAGGGTAAATACCCAGTAGTGTGATTGCTGGGTCATAAGGTAGCTCTGTTTTCAACTTTTTGAGGAACCTCCATGGTGATATAGTGTCCTTCCTCATTTCTCATTACAGTCTTTGACTTAAAATCTAATTGATCTGATATAAGAATTGCCACCCCAGCTTTCTTTTGATGTCCACTAGCACGGTAAATTGTTTTCTACCCCCTCACTTGAAATCTGGAAATGTCTTTGGTTCTAAAATGAGTTTCTTGTAGATAGCATATCGATGGGTTTTGTTTTTTTATCCATTCTGATATCCTTTGTCTTTTGATTGGGGCATTTAGCCCATTTACATTCTGGGTAACTATTGAAAGATAAAAATTTAGTGTCATTGTATTGCCTGTAAGGTGACTGTTACTGTATATTGTCTCTGTTGCTTTCAGGTCTACTATTTTTAAGCTCTCTCTTTGCTTAGAGGACCCCTTTCAATATTTCCTGTAGGGCTGGTTTGGTGTTTGCAAATTCTTTTAAATTTTGTTTGTCCTGAAGCTTTTTATCTCTCCTATTTTCAGTGATAGGCTAGCTGGATATAGTATTCTTGGCTGCATACTTTTCTCATTTAGTGCTCTGAATATATCATGCCAGTTCTTTCTGGCCTGCCAGGTCTCTGTGGATAAGTCTGCTGCCAATCTAATGTTTCTACCATTGTATGTTATAGGATTCTTATTCCGAGCTGCTTTCTGGATCTCTTTGTCACTAAGACTTGTAAGTTTTACTATTAGATGATGGGGTTTGGATCTATTTTTATTGATTTTGAGGGGAGTTCTCTGTGCCTCCTGGATTTTGATGCTTGTTCCCTTTGCCATATTAGGAAAATTCTCTACTATAATTCACCTCCAATATACCTTCTGCCCCTCTCTTTCTTCTTCTTCTGGAATCCCAATTATTCTAATACTGTTTTGTCTTATGGTATCACTTATGTCTTGAATTCTCCCTTCATGGCCCAGTAGTTGTGTCTCTTTTGCTCAGCTTCTTTATTTTCCATCATTTGGTCTTCTATATCACTAATTCTCTCTTCTGCTTTATTTATCCTAGTAGTCAGAGCCTCCGTTTTTTAATGTGCCTCATTAATAGCTTTTAAAATTTCAATTTGCTTAGATTTTAGTTCTTTCATTTCTCCAGAAATGGATTTTATTTCTCCAGAAAGGGATTCTCTACTATCTTCCATGCCTTTTTCGAGCCCAGCTAGCACCTTGGAATCATTGTTCTGAACTCTAGTTCTGACATATTACCAATGTCCATATTGATTAGGTCCCTAGCCATTGGTACTGCCTCTTCTTTTTTTCGTGGTGAGTTTTTAATGCCTTGTCATTTTATCCAGATAAGAATATATGAATGAGAAAATAAAATACTAAGAGGGTGGCAAAGACCCCAGGAATATCTCAGAAGAGATCCAAAACCATGTGGAGAAGAAGGGGAAAAAATAAAAAATTCCATATAAATTTATTTTTATTTATTTATTTATTTATTTATTTATTTATTTATTTATTTATAGAGTGGTGTATAGAACAGAGCCACCCGCTTGATTTTGGGTATATTTTGGTTTCTTAGAAGAAATTACCTCCCAAAATTTTAAGGAAAGAAAAAAATACACACAAACACACACACACACAAATAAGGGTTGGAATATGACTTCAAAGATGAAAACTTAAAAAAAAATTCTTGAAAAGGAATTGATAAGTTGGTAGGAAAAAGAAAAGAAAAAAAAAGAGGAGGGATTGTGCTCCGGCTGGAGAGTAGAAGAAAGCCATATGCTAGATTAGGGTATATTTTGATCTATTAGAAACTGTATCCCAAAATTTTTTAGGAAAAACAAAAACCTATGTGTTACAAAAAATAAGGTTAAATACAATGAAGTGATAAAATATGACTATTACAATGAAGGTTTAAAAAGATTTTTTAAAAAAGATTTTATTTATTTATTTGACAGAGATCACAAGTAGGCAGAGAGGCAGGAAGAGACAGAGAGAGGGGGAAGCAAGCTCCCCACTGAGCAGAGATCCTGATGTGGGGCTTGATCCCAGGACCCTGAGATCATATCTGAGCCAAAGGCAGAGGCTTTTACCCATTGAGCCACCCAGGCACCCCTAAAAAGATTTTTTTTTAAAAAGAAAGGTATTGTGAAGATAAACTAGTTTTTTTAAAAAAAAAAGCTAAAAGAGAAAAGAGGAAAAGTTAAAAAAATAGAATAAGAAAAAAATAAAATTATAAAAAAATTAACTTTGCAAGAGTAAAAAGTTGTGGGAAAAAAGCCATGAATTCTATGCATTGCTTTCCTCTAGCTCTGGAGTTTGGCTGTTCTCCTTGATCAGTAAGCTTGGTCTTGGCTGGTTGTTCTCGCTGATCTTCTGTGGGAGGGGCCTGTTGCAGTGATTCTCAAATGTCTTTGTCCAAGTTGGAATTGCACTGTCCTTGCTAGGGACTGGGCTAAGTAACCTGCTCGGGTTTGCTCTTGGAGATTTTGTTCCCTGAACATTTTCCATACTGCTTTGGAGGACGGGAATGAAAATGGCAGCCTCCCAATCTCTGGCCTGGAGGAGCTGAGAGCTCGGAGACCCCCTCCTCAGTGCTCCCTAAGAGAAAAGCGCTCAATCACTCCTCTCTCTGGTCTCTGGGCACACTCCGAGCTCACCTGGCCTGTGACTGAGCGTTTCTATCTCTGGCACATCGCCCCGTTTGGAGTTTCCAAACCCTGCGGATTCCTGCCGCACTGCTTCTCCAGGAGCAGGAAGGTGAGTCTCCCTGGATCTGCCACTTGTGGGGTCCCTGCTCGAAGAGCAGTGGCTCGACTATGCCTTGGCTCACAGTTTAAGGTAACCCCGATCTGAAAGCTCATTCTTCAGCTCCGTCTTTGCAGCCGGCTTCCCCGCTCTGATACCTGGCAGCTGCCACTCAGACACCTCTGATCTTTCTGTGACCCCATGGGACTTAAAACCACATTCTCTGCAAGGGCTCCACCCCCGCTTAGCCTCTGGAGCAATGTCCCTCAGTGGAGCAGAATTCTAAAATTTCTGATTTTGTGCCCCCCTGCTGTGCCGCTTGCCAGGAGATGGCCCCTCCCACCGTGGTTTATCTTCCCGTTGCTTTGGATTCACTTCTCAGCACGTCCTACTTTTCAGAAAGTGGTCAGTTTTCTGTTCCTAGAATTGCTGCTTTTCTTTTATCTCCTGTTGAGTTTGTAGGTGTTCAGAATGGTTTGATACCTATCTAGCGGAACTCTTGGGATCTGATATTGTTTCAGTCTGCTACTCCTCCACCATCTTGCCTCTCTCTTCTTAACGACCTTCGCATCAATTACAGTTATATTTAGAAGAAGTATTGAGGGGTAAGGTTTCAACATATGAACTTTCTGGAGGGGACACAATTAAATACATACCAAAACCCTAACTATAAAAAGAGACTCTTGGATGTCATAGAAGGTTGATTAAAAAAAAAATTGGAGGTGCTGCTTTCTGGAAATATAGGTTATCATAGTTTTCCTTTCTTCCCCAGCTCATCCTTTTTCCTTTCCTTTCCCATTCTTTTTCTTTTTCTAGGTATAACTTAGGTACAGTAAAATACACCTTCGTTAGTGTGTAAGGTGTAGGAGTTGTGTACCCACCACATGCAGTTAGGTTTCTGTAATCAAGCTTGCAAGAGGGATGGAAACCAAATGTCTAAATTTCAGTTATATTTTAAATGTTTGTTTTATTTTGGAAGGCTGAGATACTGGTAAACAAGGTAAAACCAAGGAACAAACTCAGGCAGTGATCTGAAAGGTAAAGTAGGAAAATAAAGTTTTTCTTTTTGAATGATCTGAGGGGTAGGAAACTGCTTCATTTAAGTGTTTCTATAATACTCCGTATTCACTGTGCCCACCTTTACCAATCTAATCTCCAAAGACAATCTAACCTCCCAATTATTTTGCATTTATCCTGGCTTCCTAAATGTCTCTTAAACATGCTTGTATCACCTCCCATCATCTCCTAAACCCCTTTTATATGTAAGCACTTAAAAAAATATTTATTGATTTACTAGAAAGAGAGAGAAAGAGAGCATGTGCACACTCTGGGTGCTTTTTTTCCCCTGTACTGAGCCACCCAGGTACCCCAGGAAACGCATTTTTTTATATAGTTCAGAGCCCCTATACGTAAGGTTTATCAGACATATGCCTCTGTGATGCTTTCCTAGTCTGTAGACATTAAACCCATAATAGATTCCCAATTAAGTGGTATGGAGGATTTTTAAAAAAACAATGTAGAAGAAAACTGTTAGTTTGGAATTTATAGTTTGTATGAGAAAATAAGTTATGGTTTAATCACTTTCCTTCAGAAGTTCATCTTTTACTGTTACAGCCTTTTTTCTGTTTTTTGCTTTTTTTGAGAGTGAGGGGTGGGAAGGGCAGAGGGAGAGGGAGAGAGAGAATTTTAAGCATGTTCAGCGTGGAGCCCTAGCTAGGGCTCAATCACACAACCCTGAGATCAGGACCTGAGCTTAAATGGGGTCTGATGCTTAACTGTGCCACCTAGGTGCCCCTAAAATTAAAATACTTTTCTTAATGTCTAATCTCTCATGTCAGGTGTAATCTTGGGGATAGTGAAAAATAGTGCCCTATAAATATCCCATATCACCTTAAACAGCTATGTTTATCATCTTGCCCAACTCCCTCCAAAATAGTTTCCTTAGTTTTGTAGTTCGTTCAGGCTACAATTTTAGTGTTCCAGATTTCAAACACTGGAATGCTTTTGTTTTCCTCATTCTGTATCATCAGTCGTTAGCAAATTCTGACATACTTGAATTTTGTGTGTGTGGTTTTTTTTTTTTCCCCCGTAACATAAAGGTAATAGCGTCCTACTGTCCTCCTTTAATTGGGAGCCCACTGACCACTATCATGCTGTGTGTATCATTCTTGTTATCTGCTTCTCCCCTCTAGAATGTAAGCTCTATGAGCCCAGAAAGTTTTGTCTGTTCTTTATTGCCATATTCCCAGCACCTGGTATATTTGTTGGTTGAATTGAGCATTTAGTATGTAGTAGCACTGTGTTTACATACAAAATTTCATTTAATTTTTACCACAGTTGGGAGGTGTTCAGTTTTTTGAGTTTCACATAATAAAACTGGCTAAGTTTTTAAAAAAGGTTAAGTGACTTGCTCAAAGTCATACAATGATCACACAGTTAGTAGGTGGTAATACCAGACTCTAGTTTGTTCTCAAGCCATGAAGCTTAATCTACATGCCTTTGAACTAATTTTGACTGCTACCTAAATTTCAAGGCATTCCCTAATGTCCAAGACTCTAAACCTGGATTACCCATTATTTTCTATCAAAAACCTCTCGCTCCAAACTAGTCTACTTACTGTCCCTTGAACCTTATGTGGTTTTTGTTTCCTATTTTCCTCATGTAAAGTCCCTTTAGAAATTTTATCTAGCCTTTGAATCAGAGATTGAGGGCATGTGCTGCCTCTTTCGCCATTCAATCCTGAATACTCCAGGATGCAGTGAGGAACACCTCATCTTCAGTATTTACCGTGTCCCGCTCCTTGAATCTTGCACGGCACACAAAATGTTCAGTAAGTGGAAGCCGACCTAACTTGCTTGCATTTGCACCTGAGTGAGGGTCGGTAAGGCACTTACCAGCACTGCGTGATACTTATGTATAATGTCTTCGTGTTTAACCCCTTCGGTCCCCGGTTTGTTGTAGACTGCTTTTAAAGAAAGGTAACTTGTTGGGAAGGAAGCAACGCGTAGGTAACGTAAACCTATAAAACGATGTGTGCCCTTTAGTTAAATGAAAATGCCAGCTGTCGGAGTGCGCGAGGGGAGGCTGAGGGGCGTCGGGAAGGGCTTCACGGATGGCCGCAGGGTGGCGGGGGCTCTTGCGCCACGCCTCGGTCGGAAATCGGAAGCGCTTGTGGCACACCGCCGCCCTTCACCTGGCCACGTGCCAGTGTTTTAGTTTAACTGCGCGTCGGGCCCCCAGTAAACGGTTAGTAACCGCCTTTCCCCGACCAGGTCTCTACCCTCCATCTTTGTGCGGACGGGGGTGGGGGCGCGGAGAGGATGCCAGGTGTAGCGTCCCGGCTGAATCGCGGCGGGTAAACCCAGACCCCTAACCCCAACAGTCAAGTTTTCAAAAAGCCCGCGCGTGGGGCCCCAGGCCGCATCCGTTGGGAACGGGCCCCCAGCGCGTCCCCGCTCAACCCCCGCCCCCCACCAAGCCCAGGAAGGTGGATAAGGCATCTGGGTAGCAGGTAGGTTCTGCACACAGGGAGCGCCGTAGCCAGCGCGCACCGGGGAGCGCGCCCGTCCAGCGGCGGCCGAAAACGGAAGTGGGCGCGAGCGGGTCGCAGTGATTGGCTGAACCCACATGTCTCTCAAGGGGCTGGCGCGAACGCCACTGCGGAGTTGGGCGAGGGGATACGGCAAGGGGAGGGGGCAACACACTGGGAACAGCCGCGGGGCTGGGAAGAAATGAATTGCGGAGGTGCGCGGAGAGCAAGGAGAGTCCCTGGTCAGCGAACACGGGGGAGCCAGGGTGTGAAAGCGGGACTGTAGAGGCGGTGGCGGGAGCAGCGCAGGCCGACGGCTTGAATCGACCGCGGAGGGCGGGGAGTCCGTGACCGAGAGCGGCGCTGCGGCGCGGTAGGCGGGACTAGGGAGAGCGACGCAGGGATTGGCGGGCTGCACTGGGCTGCCGTACGTCGGCGGTGACGCACGCCTCGGGGAGGGTGCGCGCGCGTTCAGCGGCCTCTTTGTGTGGTGCCCAGATAGGGGAGCGGAGGCGGCGGTGGCGATAGCGGTGGTGTTGGTTGGCTTCCAGACGCCTCGGCTCGCCCTCTCGCCGGCACCTCTCCCCTTCCCTTCCCCTTCCTTTTCTCCTCCTTCCCTCCCCTTCCCTTCTTCCCTTCCCCGTCGGTGACCGGCGGTGGCGGCTCCAGCAACGGCTGGGCCCAAGCTGTGAAGAGGCCTTAGCCAACGATAACGGCGACGGCGAAACCTCGGAGCTCGCAGGGCGGGGGGAAGGCCCGGGCCGTGGAGATGGAGAATTCCCAGTTGTGTAAGCTATTCATCGGCGGCCTCAATGTGCAGACGAGTGAGTCGGGCCTGCGCGGCCACTTTGAGGCCTTTGGGACTCTGACGGACTGCGTGGTGGTGGTGAACCCCCAGACCAAACGCTCCCGTTGCTTCGGCTTCGTGACCTACTCCAATGTGGAGGAGGCCGATGCCGCCATGGCCGCCTCGCCCCATGCCGTGGACGGCAACACGGTGGAGCTGAAGCGGGCGGTGTCCCGGGAGGATTCGGCGCGGCCCGGTGCCCACGCCAAGGTTAAGAAGCTCTTTGTCGGGGGCCTAAAGGGAGACGTGGCCGAGGGCGACCTCATCGAGCATTTCTCGCAGTTTGGCACGGTGGAAAAGGCCGAAATTATTGCCGACAAGCAGTCGGGCAAGAAGCGTGGCTTCGGCTTCGTGTATTTTCAGAATCACGACGCGGCAGACAAGGCCGCGGTTGTCAAGTTCCATCCGATCCAGGGCCATCGCGTGGAAGTGAAGAAGGCGGTCCCCAAGGAGGATATCCACTCCGGTGGGGGCGGAGGCGGGTCCCGGTCCTCCCGGGGCGGCCGGGGCGGCCGGGGTCGCGGCGGTGGTCGAGACCAGAACGGCCTGTCTAAAGGCGGCGGTGGCGGTTACAACAGCTACGGTGGTTACGGCGGAGGCGGGGGCGGCGGAGGCGGTGGCTACAATGCCTACGGAGGCGGCGGAGGCGGTTCGTCCTACGGGGGAAGCGACTACGGTAACGGCTTCGGCGGCTTCGGCAGCTACAGCCAGCATCAGTCCTCCTATGGGCCCATGAAGGGAGGCGGCGGCGGCGGTGGCGGTGGCAGCAGCTGGGGCGGTCGCAGTAACAGTGGACCTTACAGAGGCGGCTATGGCGGTGGGGGTGGTTATGGAGGCAGCTCCTTTTAAAAAAAAAAATCTAAAAATACCTGGGAGTGGCTATAGGGGTAGCTCTTTTCAACAACCCAGCTAGGGTCAACTCCTAAGTTCCTTCCTCTCCCACCGCCTTCCCCATTTTGCCCTTGGGGGAGCCGCTTCTAAGGCTGCTATCCTTGGGGGTGTTGCCCTATTTGCCTGCCACCTCTCTTGTCTCTCCCTCCGAAGATGGACTCGGCCTCACATACACATTTTTGTGTTACAGTCATTGATGGACTCTATTTTTTTATTATTACTTGGACCTTGGTCGTTTTTATACTAGCAAAATGTCTTGTTTTAATTTGTGTTTTTTGGGGGGGAGGGAGTGAACTTGCTGATTCTGTAGCAAAACCTGGGCGGGGGTTGGGGTGGGGGGGTAGTTTACTTTGTTGTAAGGACTTGATATCTGGCTACAGCGTTTTCTATGAAATCTACTTGGATTCCATGCCTGAAATTTGGAAGCATATGTACAAAAATCATTTTTACGTTTTATTTTTAATAAATCATTGTGTTTGACCGTATATGTCTAACATTTTTTTCTAGGATCCATTCCTTACCGTTTTAAGGGATATTAGTTTAATAATTTTCGTGTTCATTCTTAATTCTTGATGTGTACTTAGAGAAACTTTCAAAAGGTCCTTTGGTGGTTTTTTTTTTTTTTTCCTGTTGCCTTTCTAGTGACGTGTTAAATTTTATCCCTTACAGGCAAAACTTTTGCAGTGGTGGATGTAGCTTTTTAAAATCTTTAAAGTTTCTGTGCATCCATCTCTTGTACCAAGCGATTTGCTTATCATCTTGACATGGTTGGTCACTTCTTTCTATGAGAATTTACTTCAAAGTATGTACTGTGTAGTTTGAAAAGAAATAGTTTGTGTTAAGCATGTGTTTTCATTCATATAAACTGTTTAAAAATTTTCAGATGGCCTAGTTTCATCCCTCTTACTGGTTTGTCTGTAATGAATGGTTACAAATAAGGGTTATATTTTACCCTTAAACTAAATGCATTTTTGTATTTTCAGAGCAGGTTTAAACGTTTTTTCCTATAGCTGAATTGTTGTCCTCTTGGAAATCCTTCCCCCAACCTTTGTAGCACCATCTACTGGCAGAATGGCAGTATATCTGCGAAACAATTTGTTTAAAAAACTTGTTTAGGATAATTGCATCAGATTTAGAAGTTTTGCCATCACAAATCTGTGCAGACTTTGGTTACACATTTACTTGTAACTGAGATGGGCTTTATGGGAATGTAGTTAACAGTCCATATCACTATTACCCTTTCTACACGAGATTTGAAAATGTAAACTGCTATGCATAGCTTGGGCAATGGCCCAAAATTGCTATGACAGCTAATGAACCAGCTACGTGTACTGGTGTCTTAGGTGCAAGTTGTAAAGCAAAATATTTGTGTATTCTGCTTGGTTAACAAATGTATATTTGTAGCCCTTTCATGCAATAGAATTCAAGTTGTTGTTTATAAAAAACAAAACAAAACAATGATATAGGAGAAAATTGCCTTCCTGGATAGAAATATAGAATAGCAACGTTTATGGATATCACAAATAAAGAATTCAATTCTTTACATGATTGAGTGAGAGTATGTATAACCTGGTGGGTGTGTTCAGAGTACTTATGATATAGTACACTTGATTTAATGTTACGGTAAAACTTTTTACTTGAATATTGCATTCAAAAGCCCAAATGTATATTAAGAAGCTTTCTGAAGGGGTGGTTAATGGGCTTTAAAGTAAAAGATTATTTTAGCATTGACTTTGTCTTAGTTCTTGCTACTGTATATTTCTTAATATCTAATTTGTGCCAAATTTTTTATCTTAATTGCTGGGGCTTTCATTTCAAGAGATAGAAGAGAGGTCAAGATTGTGAGGCTAGATTAGGACTGCTCAGTAGTTGTTTTGACAATAGCTGATGCTTGGTACAGATAACTTGAGTATACCTCTATGACAGATGGGATAGATGTTTTTTGCACGTTGAATAAATGTAGTCAAATCTTGCTCTTAAGTGGTTCTACAGCTCTTTAAATTTATTTTTTAGTTTAGTGAAACATAATACATGTGGACTTCTTCATTTGGTAGTTTAGTACCATTTTGTGAGTGCCTCGAAGGTACAGAAAATGATACGCTTAAAAGTTTTCATTATAACTATTACTCTGCTTGCCTTTTATTCAGCTTTAGTGGGAAGATCCAATTCTTCTGGGTCAGTTGGAATAGTCCCCTTTTTGGAGGGTTTCCAAAGTCTGATAAGGTTATTGGTATTTTGTATTCCTAACATAGTGACTTCTAAAACGTAAAATGAATGATGTAGAAGGATTACCTGTTAATTAGAAAAGCAACTCAAGGTGCTGTTCATTTATATTAACACTTCATTGTTGTGCACTTACCTTGATAGATTTTCTGTGATCTGGACTGGTATTCAGTGAAGGCAAAAGCATAGTGATATTTAGTCTTTCTGGAATTGCTCTTGTCAATTTTTATAGAAGCATTTTTGATATGTAGGGTTTTTAAGTCCTTTCACCTATGAGAACTATCTGAACATTATTACTTAAAACTTAAGAATTCATGAGAGGGTGTGGTACAGAATCTAGTCAGTACTGAATAGAATTTTATGCCATGCTTGAATCTAATTTGAAAGATTATGAAAATAAAAACCATTTTTTGTCTCGCTATTATGAAGAGCTTTTACATTTACGGGATTTTTGGTATAAATTCAGTGGTAATTATTAGTTGAACCATGTTTTGAAAGGCATTTAAAGATTGATGGTAGTTTCAAATCTTAAGCTTGCAAATGGTTAATGTTTATAGGGATAACTATAGAATGATATGTTTCTTCCAATAACTTAGTGCTTTTGAACATAATTTCTTAAATATGCCTCACAATAAATTTTTGCATTTAAACAAGGTTAAAGGGTTTGAGGATACTTGAAAATTTAGTATTGATGATTATTCCCCTCAAGACCAGAAGTGACAGTGTCGCTTATTTTGTAGGCTTCTTTAAGTGTTTGCTTTTCTCGAATTTGTGTTCTGTTAAATTTTATATGCTTGTATCTTTGCTGACTGAAAGTGGACCTTTGGATGTTGGATTGATATGAGTAAAACTGCAAGTAGACAGTGGATTTTACCTAGAAAGATAACATTTGGGTAAGTCTCCCCTATTTTAACCAACTTAATGAGTGTAAGATTGTGATTACTGGGAAAAATGCGTTCTATTCTGTTTCAGAAGGTCTTTATTTCACTTCCATCTGAAACAGGGCAACAAAAATTGCCTCTACACCAGAGTAGGGCAGTGCTTTTTTCTTAATGTCTCTTTGCAGGTTATTTTGATGTGCCTTTGTTTCATGCTTTCTATTAAAAGTGAAAATACATTGTAAGATTTTTTTTTCAATAAAGAATCCCTTGAAAGAATAGGTAAAGCCTAAGAAACGTATTTTCTGCAATACAGTATGTTATTTAAAAAGTTGTTATGTTGCTTATCATTTAGACTGTCACAGAAAACGGCATTATTACTACTAGGAAATAGAAAATACAAAAATCTTATTGAGTCTTGGGGCTGGTGTATTTTAAGAATAAATTTACTAATGTTAAATAACTGGTTATAAATCAAAATAAATGAAAAGTGAGTAAATATTCTACCAATATGACCAAATCCTCTTCTCAAGGGTAATCGTTAATAAGTTTATATTCTCCTAACTCTCCTTGGTATGCACCTAAGTTAATTTTTTAAAAAATAGGATTATATGGTTTTGCATTTTTAATGTATGTCAATAACATTCTCATAGGAATACAAATACACCTTTCTGTTGTCTATATAGTTGACCCTTGAACATAGTGGGGGTTGGGGCAGTGACACCCCCCCCAATGCAGTTTAAAATCTGTGTGTAAGTTTTGACTCTCCTTAAACTTAACTACTAATCCTGTCAGCTGGATGTTTTAGCTATAGCATAGTCAATTAGCACATATTTTGTATGTTACAGCTATCATATTGTATTCTAATAAAGTAAGCTAGAGAGAAGATAATTATTAAACTAATAAGAGAAAATGATATTTATAGTGTCGTACTGCATTTATAGAAAAAGATCACTAAGTGGACCTGTGTAGTTCAAACCTGTGTTTGAGGGCCAACCGTAAATGTTTCATAGTATAGTTGTCCTATAAGTTAAAATACTCTTTTTGATGGAATGAGTTTTTTCTCTTGATTGATGAGTAATGTGATCATTATCTTTGCAGATATGTTTTTGCTGATCTCCTGTACTTAATTGATTAGATAGTTAACTCATAGTTAAATGTGATAGAATGCAGCAGTTTTGTGGTTTCAGAAATATTTTTCAGTTCTTTGTATACACACAGATGAAGGTACATATTCAATTGCAGCTTTTTAAAGCCTTAGGGTAAATTCAGTGAAAACATTTTACAGAAAATTTTCAAAGCTCGATTATACACGATAGAATAGTTAATGGCCTTATCATTTCAGGAACATATTGTTGTCCTCCCCTTCTGTTTTCTCCAGTGGTTTTTACTGCAGAAATATTTGACAGTTTTTCCATAAGATGGCTACACACTATCACTTAGGACATTTCATTACTGTCCGAAATAAAGGTTTGACTATTACATTGTGCGAGGTATTCTGTGCATCATTTATTTTAGTCCTCAGTAACTATGAGGAGATCCTGTTATCTATTCTGTATTAGCTACAGGCTAGTACCTAGTGTAAGTAATTTGCCTAAGATCATGGAGCTGCTGAGAACAAGAAATAGGAATCTTCTGCTTATTTTTTAAAAAAATTGTAAAAGTTAAAAAAATTTCTGTTTTCTTGCAGTGCCCAGAGATAACCTTTGTTAACAATTTGTTTTCTAGATCTTTTTCTTTGGTAGGATAGGTAGATACATATGCATATATATGAATTTTAACATCAAAGATATTCTATATTTATACATGTATCTTATATAACTATATGGTGTACTATAGCATAGATGCACATGATTTATTGAATAGCATATTTCCAGTTTTCTGTTTTTAATTTAAGACTTTTGCAGGCTTTGTGTTGTCATTTACAACATAAAAAAGAGGAAAAAAGTCAAGTATAGGAGCCTGGCTGAAGCTATTGGTTATATTAGTGTATGGATAGTTCTCTAAGAAATCTCCTAGAGTCCTAGAAGGATTTTTCTGATACTTAGTCATTTTTCTCTCCCAAATTTCCTTGAATGAGAAAGAGTTGATTAAAGAATATTTAATATATCTACATTAAAAACATGCCTTTATATTCTGAAGGGACTATACATTGAATTCTGGAAATTTATAACAATAGGCAGTTGTTTATTATTTTCTAGTTTATTCTACCTAAAACTGGTATCATCGTATTTCAGGTGTGTGTGAATAGAGGTTTTTCACTGCGGAAATTGCTTTTAAGTTGAATTATGTGAATTGCTAAATACTTCCTCAAGAAGCTCTTGAGAAAACAAAGAAAATAACCTGGAAAGGGTATGCTGGGAGAGGTTTACTCTGGATCAGAGGTGGGCAATACCCAAAATCTAAATTGCCAGTTGAAACATGGATTCAGATCTTACTATTTAACCTTGGTAAGTCAACTTATTTTTCTTAGGCTAATTTTTCCTGTGGTATGAAAGACTTTAATTGCTTCGATTCTTTCTGATTCGATACTGTTAGTTCTTAGTCCTATTTGGTAACTAATTCAGTAACAGCCTTCAAGAGGAAACCCTGGCACTAATTTTTGTAATTCTTTATAAACAATTTATTGAACGTGACTTAGCTAAATGTAGTAAATAATACATGTAGTAGATATAGTAAAATATGTGTAGTAAATAGAGTAAAATAAATGTAGTAAATAAATTGCTCACGAGGTACCCACGGTTTAGTTTGGGTGGTGGGAATTTAAACAAAATAGAGTATGCGCATTTTACTCAGACATGTATTATGAGCAGTAGGGGTGACTTTCTGTGTGGATCAAAGGAAACCAGAGAATTGACATTTAGAATAGGTGGATGAGGTGGCTAAGGCCATTCTACAGCTTTTTTTTTTTTTTTTTAAGATTTTATTTTTTTATTTGAGAGAGCGTGAGAGAGCACAAGCAAGCTGGAGGGAGAGAGAGAGAAGCGGGCTCCCTGCTCAGCCCCAACATGGATCTCGATCCCAGGACCCCAGGATTATGACCTTAGCTGAAGGTAGATGCTTAACTGACTGAGCCACCCAGCGCCCCCCCTGCCCCCACTCCATTCCACAGATTATACCAAATCGCAGGGCCATATTAGTGTATGGATTGTTCTCTGAGAAATCTGCTAGAGTCCTACAAGGATTTTTCTGATAGTTATTTTCCCCTCCTAGCTTTTTGTTTCAGTTCATGAGAAAGAGTTGATTAAATCATATTTAATGTATCTACATTAAAAAACATGCCTTGATATTCTGAAGGGACTATACTTTGAAGTCTGGAAATTTTATAACAATAAATAGGCAGTTTATTATTCTTCTCTAGTTTATTCTACCATAGGGGTTTCTCACTGCAGAAATTGCTTTTAAGTTGAATTAAGCAACTTGCTAAATAAAAGGCTCTTTACCTTTTTTTCTTGTATTATTAGACTGCAGAGTAGACTCTAAAAGCACATCATCCATTTTTATTTATTTTGCATTATTTTAAGATTCAGGATTTTTGCTAAGTATTGATAGCAAAATCAGCTTAAGAGAGGTGAAACTTATTCAGTGAAAGATTTTACAAGATTGTGGAAATATTAAGTAGGAAATGATAATCACCATATACTAGTGGATTTTTCCATCAGGAGTGTAATTCACCTTTGGGAGACCCCTTTTATTAAGCTGTAGTTAGCAGTATGCTCATCATTCTTGCATTTTCATCTTACAAATATCTTATATTTTGACTTACTAGTAGATTTTAAAATACGATTTTGTTAGAAACTTTTACAGTAATTAAGTCAGTTTGTGATACAAAAGAAAGTGAATTTGCTGTAAGTGAAAGGTTATATATTCTCTACATTTCATCTTAAAAATAAAGTTAACATTTGTATAATTTGGGGGGAGGCAGTATTTGAAAAATAAGTGGGCATGAATTATAGCCTCAAATTGAATTTGACTTTAACACTTCGTGAATGTTCTTGATGTTTAAATTTAGTCTTTTGCTAATTATAATGTGTGGAATTATTTTAGTTGGGAAATAGAATATATTACTCATTTCAAAGAGGCACACAACTGGTTTGAGAACATTAGTCTTTGAGATTGGAACTTGTTTTTGGGTGAACTTCACATTATCCCTAAAGGAGAATTTAAATGCTACTAGATAAGACATTTATCATAAAAAGGAGATATTTGAAAGCTGCTTTTATTTTATTTATTTATTTATTTTTAAAGATTTTATTTATTTATTTGACAGAAATCACAAGTAGATGGAGAGGCAGGCAGAGAGAGAGAGAGGGAAGCAGGCTCCCTGCTGAGCAGAGAGCCCGATGCGGGCCTCGATCCTAGGACCCTGAGATCATGACCTGAGCCGAAGGCAGCGGCTTAACCCACTGAGCCACCCAGGCGCCCTGAAAGCTGCTTTTAAAAAAAGAATCAGAAAGTAGGAAGGGCAGTTGAGTCTTCTACTTCTTCCACCTACTTTTTTGCTTGCACTTGGAGCTAGGTGAATTAAGTATTCACAGAGGAAAAGGATTCACAAAGATACCTTTCTAGGAAGGCATTTTTTCCTTGTATGTGTGCCTCCTTTTCCCAGGCAGATTCTCTTAGGCTCCTATGATTATTTTACCACTTTGGTTTGCTTAAATAAGTAAATACAAGACAAAACAAAACTACCTGAAATAGGTTTGTGTCATCATCTGCTTTAAAATTCTCTGATGTGAACTAAAATTCTTTGATGTGTAGCATTTAAATGACATGCTTATTTCTCAGTGATTGCCATCATTTTCATCAGGTATTGATCACCTTTGTGCAAAAGACATCTAGAATTTGGAGATACATAGCAGTAAGAAAAACATGGTTCTTGTCTTCAAATAACTGCATTCTGATTGAAATTCAGTTTCTTTGGAAATGATGGATCCTTTCCTTTTAAGCATCACAGCATCATCTGGGATTGTTAACAACATACAAACAATTTGGAGTGTGTCATTGTTATTTAGCATTCATTCTCTGATTATATTAAGGCTTTACATGTTCACTGGTTACTAGATTAGATACCATGTGAAAGGTGCATTTTTTCTCTGATGTTTATGTTGCAAATACAATTTACTTCAGAGTAAGCATCTGATTTAATATTTCATAGTCCTTAAGGACATACATTTTGGCATCAAATAGTTTAGATTTCATTCTTGACCCTGTCACTTTCTAGTTCTGTGACATTGAACAAGTTGGCCTAAACCCTCAGTTTCTTTGTCTTTAAAAAGGAGAGAATACCATCAGAAAGGATGAATACCCAACTTTTGTAGCAACATGGACGGGACTGGAAGAGATTATGCTGAGTGAAATAAGTCAAGCAGAGACAGTCAATTATCATATGGTTTCACTTATTTGTGGAGCATAACAAAGAGCATGGAGGATAAGGGGAGATGGAGAGGAGAAGGGAGTTGAGGGAAATTAGAAGGGGAGGTGAGCCATGAGAGACTATGGACTCTGAAAAACAATCAGGGTTTTGAAGGGGCGGAGGGTGGGAGGTTGGGGGAACCAGGTGGTGGGTATTGGAGAGGGCACGGATTGCATGGAGCACTGGGTGTGGTGCAAAAACAATGAATACTGTTACGCTGAATAAATAAATAAAAAGAATATTAGTAATACCTGTCTCAAGGTTGTCGAACAGATTGAGTGAAAGAATGCCTTTAAAGGACTTTAACTATATTCTCTGGTATGTAATGTTAAAATTATGGCCTGTGATAAGAGGCATGACTGCCTAGTAAAAGGTGTATCTTTATTTCCCCCCAACCACGTGGTATTTGCACAGTTAATGAAGTGAATGAATAGCCATCTTGAAGAGTAAGTAGTCACATAGGCGTATATAGTCTGTAGCTCAGTCTTAGTACTAAGATAGGTTTGCTTTTTTTTTTTTTAATTTTATTTATTCATTTGACAGAGATCACAAGTGGGTGGAGAGGCAGGCAGAGAGAGAGAGGAGGAGGAAGAATCAGGCTCCCCACCAAGCAGAGAGCCCGATGCAGGGATGGATCCCAGGACCCTGGGACCATGACCCGAACTGAAGGCAGAGGCTTTAACCCACTGAGCCACCCAGGTGCCCCTGGTTTTGTTATTTTTTAACGGTTTTATTTGTCAGCACAAGTAGGGGGAGCAGCAGAGGGAAGAGGCAGGCTCCTCACTGAGCAGGGAGCCTCAGTGCAGGACTTGACCCCAGAACTCTGGAATCATAACCTGAGCTTAAGGCAGACACTTAATCAACTGGGCCATCCAGGCATTCCCTGAGATTGGTTTTAAACTAGGCTTTGCCCTTGTTGGATGAGCTTGGATATGGGAACCTCCTAAACTTCTGCTGCTTCAACTGTAGTGGGAGAGGTATGAATCATGTTAGTTATCCATAAGTGTTTAAGTATTTGTTGATATAAGGAAGGTATAAATAATGTGAATGTTGAGGAGAAATGTTTTTCATGTTGGAAGAAAGATCAAGAAAAGCATTGTGGAAGATAAAGCATTTGACCTAAAAAAAAATTGCCACATAGATAAGATTGGGGAGAAAAAGATAATTTCAAGTAGAGGGACAAATAGGTAGAGACATGGAGCCTATGTGCTAAACATTGTACAAAATACATTTACACATGTTCTGACTGGATCTGTTCACTAACCCTCTGCTTTAGAGGTGGCTGAAGCTTGTCTCAGAAAGATTCTGTAACTTTTCCCAGGTTTCTAGCTGGGGAAATGGTTGAGCTGGGACTTGAATCCAAGTCTGACTGATTCCGATGATCACACTCTTCACGCTAAACTTGATTTGCTTCCAAATACAGGTGGATAATTTGTACTAAGGGTAGAGGAGATCTGTGGGAAATAAATTGAGAGAAGTTGGAACCACATTACTAAGGTCTTTGAATACTATGCTAAGGAGTTTGGACCTTATCTGGCAGGCAGTGGAAATCACTAATGGTTATTGAGTAATAAGAGTGGTAGTGAGACTGTTAATTTAGAAAGATTAACTCCGTAGCACTGAGTGGAATAGATGGCAGTTCAGTGATGTTTCAGCTGACAAGGTTGTTAAGAGAGCTTATGTTAACCAGGTAAGAAAAGGAGAGCATGAACAAAGAGGTAGTGCTGGAAATAGGGACTATGAGGGAAGTTGTGAAAGTCTTAATTGTCAAATGACTGGGTATGTGGGAAGAAGAATAGTTGCATCAGAATTACTGTGTGACTGGGAGGATGGTGATAATTCTTGGGAATGGAGAGAAGAGATTTAGATTTAGGTGTGGAACATAGTTGAAGATGCTGGTAAGTACAGTGATGTATGGTTTCTTTGCAGATAGCTTTACAAAATGATTACTGTGCTCGGTATTCTCTTTTTGCCCCTCTCGGCCCACCCACCACCTTTCTTTTTCTTGTGTTCTTGGGAGCTTGATTCTTAAAGAACTGTGTACTTTTTTGGCTTCTCCTTTTTTGGTTTAGGCAGTGGGAGAAACCAGCAGACAGAAAGAGTGAGAGAAAGGCAAGGTGTACATATTTGTACCCCTGTTCCCCAAATACACATACTCCGCAAACTGGTTTCCGGTGGCCACAACTCTGTTCCAGTGGCCCTCTTACAGCTCTAGGTCTTTTCTGGTTCGGATAAACACTCAGTCGTATAGCTGCTTCAGGCTTGCTGTTGCTGGTCCCAAGATGTTTGTCAAACATTGTTGATTTTCCTGTAACCACACCCTTGTAAATAATTCCTTTCATGAATACCTCAATAACTCTGAGTGTGCCTTTATCTCTTCAGTGAAAAATTTTAAGTCCTTTTCCTATTTTCTAATGACTTGATCTCCCAGGTTCCATCACCCTTGGAGAAGATATAGCTATTGTGAGTTAGTGTCCTGTCCTGAGTTTTCTCACATTGTTTGAATTTTAGTGTCTCCCTATTTCCTACTATGTTAGGTTAGATTTATGATTATTTTCCTCAATGATTCAGCTGAAAACAGAGCAGTGAAAAAGAGCCCCAAATCCCTGCCCTCGGTAGAGCTTATATTTTAGTGGAGACAATGAAACATAATAAATTATATGGTGTGTTGACAGATGATGAGTGAATGGTATGAAAAAATTACCTTGAGTAGGGAGTGCTGGGACGCCTGGTTGGCCCAGTCTTTTTAAGCGTCTGCCTTTGGCTCGGGTCATGATCCCAGGGGTCCTGGGATCAAGCCCTGCCTTGGGCTCCCTGCTCAGTGGAGAGTCTACTTCCCTCTCTGCCTGCAGCTCCCTCTGCTTGTGCATGCGCACTCTCTATCTCTCTGACAATAGATAAATAAGATCTCAAAAACCAAAAACAAAATGGAGTAGGGAGTGCTGTAAGGATGCTTGTGAAGAGAGCGCATTTTAAAATAGGATGGTTTAGGTGGGTCTCTCAGAGAAAGTGACGTTTGAGGAAAGACTTGAGGAAAATGGAGTGAGCAGGGTAGATACATAGAGGAAGAGCATTCCAGTTAGAGGATTAGGAAAGCAGAAGCTCTGGGGTGGGATTGTGCCTGGTGTTTTTGAGGAAAAGTAAGTTGGTCATGGTGGCTGCAGATGGGGGAAGAGGAGGAAAGGAGTGACTGATGAGGTCAGACGGGCCAGACCATGTAGGCACTTATAAGCTGTTGTAGGATTTTGGCTTTGACCACATGAATGGTGAACCATTTCAGGGTTTTGAACAGAAGAATGTCATTGTCTGCCTTGAAGTATAAAAGAGTCTCTGGCTTTCCATCTCTTAGAACAGAATTCTTGTTCCTTTGGTATAGTTGCTTTCAATGAGGGTTAATGAGGAAAGCAATGAGAGCAACTTGGCTGAAGGTATAAAAGACCCACAATCTCTTTAATTCTCTGTGTTTGTGTACCTCCTACATACATTTACATATGAGACAGATTGATTCTTTTTGGCTGAAATGAATCTTAATTGCTTCTGGGCTGTCTTTAGAGGGGCTGCCTGCAAGATTGGCTCTCGTTGGGGCACCCAGATTTAGGTAGTGTTCATAAATTAATGGAGAATGGTGGTTCACTGTGTCTAGACTGTGTAGCAATCTGATTTATGTTAACTACCTTTTTTTTCCTTCTGGGAGTCTGGAATTTTGATAAGTGCTAGGTAGTGGATATCTATAAAACATTGAGTATTGAGTTCTTGGGCAGAAACATCACAGAGGACAGAGCATGGTAGGGAGAGAGCATAAAGAAGCTTATACATGGATTCCTCCAGACTGTCTGTGTCTTTTTTTCTGTATGATTGGACTACGAATACTTAACCATGTGACTTTTAAACTCTAGCTCTTAGTACAACACTTAGTGTTGAGTTCTGTGATTTCTTCTAGCTAGTCTCTCAATGTAGGGTTGGTCTTGGGAATACCAGACACAGCCAACTACGAATACTTAACCATGTGACTTTTAAACTCTAGCTCTTAGTTCAACACTTAGTGTTGAGTTCTGTGATTTCTTCTAGCTAGTCTCTCATTGTTGGGTTGGTCTTGGGAATACCAGACACAGCCAACTTTTTTTTTTTTTTTTTTTAAGTGTAATCAAATTAAGTGGAAAACATTGGGTTGTGGGTAGAAGGTGCAGTTTTGGAAAACATCACAAAGATCAGCCAGCCCTATGTTAAGTGGACAGCTCTTCTGAGAAGTTTCTACTTTGTTAATTTCTTTTCTCTAAAAGCTCTAGGTCTTTTCATTACTGCCTCTTCTAGCAGTTTTGAGCAGTTTCTGGCATTATTGAGTCTGGGGAGACTCCCTGCCATCATGTAAATTCTTTGTAAGCAAGTTTATAATAAGAACTGCCTTCTGTCAGTCTTTAAAATTATCTAAGTGAAAGAAATTTTTGACATAAGCACCATAAATAATTCTTTAGGGATAAAAGAGGTATAACTATTATAAACAGTAGCATCCCATGACAGATACAGTTATGTCACTATGTTAGAAGGATCACATTTTGTTTGCTTGTAAAGTCTCTGCAGTGAAATGTGTAGCAAGTTGGTCTGACAAACTATTTGTTTGTCACCTTCCAATTGACTTTAACCACAGTTTTGTACTTTGACAGCTGAAATTGCATGACAGTAACTTCTCCATAGGCTAGGAAAGATGATGAATGAGGAAGGTAAATATGGATATATTTAGTAAGAACCATGAAATTATATCCTTTGGCTCTAGGGCTCTGGTACTAGGAATTTAACCTAAGGAAAAAATGCAAGGAAAACAGTTTTTGCACAAAGATGGTTATTATGATATTGTCTATAGCAAGAGATTGAAAACTATAAATATTAAACATTAGGGAATGTTTACTAAATAGTGCTCTGTGAAAAAGGTAAAATGTTAAAATCTGGTGTCCATCAGCAGGTGAATGGATAAAGAAAATGTGGCTTATGCATGCAGTGGAATATTACTTAGCCATAAAAAAGAATGAAATTCCGATACATGTTACAATATGGGTGAAACTTGAAAACATTATCCTAAATGAAATAAGCCAGACACAGAAGGACAACTGAATGATTACACTTCTATGAGGTCTCTAGAATAGGCAAGTTGATGGAGACAAAAAGAAGGATGGAGATAACCAGGGGCTTGGGTGAGGAGTGAATGGAGAATTCCTTTGGGAATGATGAAGAAGTTCTGTAGATGGTTAGTGGTAATGGTTGCACAACATTGTGAATGTAAATGCACTGAACTGTGCGCTTATAATTGGTTAAAATAGTTTTATATGTATTCCACCACAATAAAAACTTATTATAAAAATATGTAATAGCATATATTATTTAATGTGGCGTAATATGTCAGTATATTAAAGTGGCAGGATTAAACCAATGTTTTATTTTTAAAATTTTAAATGAGGTCATGAGAAACAAATTAGTAGCAACTATTTACATTTATGAATACCTTTTTTGAAGTTCCACAGAATTACTCATCCACCTTTATTTCTGTTCCTCCTGTCTCCCCCAAACTGAAAGTTTTGTTCTCCTTCACTGAGTTCCCATAGTTCCTCTTTTTTACCTCTCTTGAACCTCTCTCTCTTTCTCACTCTTTTTTTTTTTTTTTAAACCGCTATTTATATGTCTCCATGTGTAATTTCCCCAAACCAGCTTGTAAGCTCTTTGGCCTTCTGTTCATGTAGGATTTGTGTTCTAGCTCCCTGGCACACCCATTGCATCGACAGAGTTAGATAGTCAGTGAGGCTGAATTGTAGGAATGCAGTTGTAGAGAGTGATCACAATATTTGAACATACTCGCTCATGAGTTTTACATTATGTTAAGCCTGTGCCTGCCTCCGTTCTCTGTATCTGCTAGTTGTGCAGACCTGACCTCATTCACATACATCACTGTATTCTTGATTTTGTCACTATGTTACATCTGTATTTTACCTTTTCATGTAAAAAAGCCCAGTTTTCTTTGTACCCAGAAAGGAAAGAACCAGAGAGGGGAGACAGGAGCAACAGTAAGAGCAGCTAGAGGACAGCTACCTATGAAAAAGATATAAGTAGGAATTAATGCTCATTCTTAAACACAAAGTTCAGTGAAGGAGCATATTCTTCACCTCCCCCCCCCCGCCCCCCCCCGACCTTTTTAAGCCATTCGGTGTAGTAATTAGATCTAGCTTTTGTTATGAAGACATGCATGAATTTACCAGCAGAGGGCACCAGTTGCAGGTTGGCGATTGGAGAGAGGAAGGAATTCTTAAAGATCCTGAAAGATGCGTGTTTCCCATATACTTACTGTGTGAAGCACCCTGCTTGCTGCTATAGTTGGTCTGGTTTTTCAAAGAAAACCTACTTACCCTACTTTGGGGTCCAGTGGTGTGCCTCTAGGTTTCCTCAAGACCAGTGTTTGGTTAAGCCTGATTGGTAAGCTAAGGGACCAGAGGAGTCTAGAGTGAAAGACTCTGTAACAGTAAGTGTTTGGAAGCTTTGGATACCAGCCTATATTAATATCTTTAGGAGGTTCAAATGCTGTTGTTCCCCTTTTCCCGGTGAAGTGAAAGGGGCATTAGGCCTGGCATCTGAGAATCTGGTTGCACATCCCACTTGGCTTCCTACTTGTCTGGGTGATCTTAAGCTAGTTGCTTTTTTTTCTCTCAGCCTCAGTTGGCTTATCTCTAAAATGGAGGTAGTTCCTGCTGTGCACAGTAGTTAGTAGTGGGTTTTGAGATCCGGCAGACCTGAGTTCGAACCTATGGGGCCGAGGTCAAGTCATTTTACTCATATCCTTTGTTTCCTCACTTATATGTATGTATGTGTGTTCTGGTGGACTTATATCTATCTGATTACTTTTTAAAATAAGATATACCTGTTTATCTCATTCACCAATTTCTCCTTCCCCCAACTCCTGGTTCTGACAATGACCAATCTGTTCTCTGTATTTAAGAGCTTGCTTGTTTTTTTTTTCTTTTTTTTTTTTAAATTCACATGTAGGAGAGATCATATGGTATCTGTCTTTATGTGATTTATTTCACTTGTCACAATGCCCTTGAGGTCCACCAATGTTGTCACAAATGGCAAAAATCTCATTTTTTATGGCTGAATAATACTCCATTGTGTGTATGTATATGTATGTATACCAGAATTTCTTTATGCATTCATCCATTGATGGACACTTAGCAACACTTTCTGTACCTTGGCTGTTGTGAATAATGATGCATTGAACATGGGGTTACAGATATGTAGTTATCTTTTTGAGTTAGTGTTTCTATTTTCTTCAGGAGTAGAATTGATGGATCATATGGTAGCTCCATTTTTTATTTTTTTGAGGAATATCCGTACTGTTTGCCATAGTGTCTATACCAATTTACATTCCAACCAACAGTGAATAAGGGTTCCTTTATCTCCACTTTCACCAACCTTTGTTATTTCTTGTCTTTTTGATACTCGCCATCCTAACAGGTGTGAGGTGATATCTCATTATGATTTTGATTTGTATTTCCCTGATGATGAGTGACGTTGAGCATCTTTTCATATACCCTTTGGGCTTTTGTATACCTTCCTTAGAAAAATCCTTTTCAGATCCTCTGAATCCTCAAATTGGATTGTTAGTTTTTGTGCCGTTGAGTTGTATGAATGCCTCCTTATTTTGGGTATTAGCCCCTAAAAAGATGATTTACAAATATTTTCTCCCATTCAGTAGGTTGCCTTTTTATTTTGTTGACTGTTTCCTTTGCTGTACAGAAGTATTTTATTATGGTGTAGTCACATTTATTTCTGCTATTGGTGTCAGATTTTAAGATTTTTTTTTTTTTTTTTAAAGATTTTATTTATTTATTTGACAGACAGAGATCACAAGTAGGGAGAGAGGCAGGCAGAGAGAGAGAGGAGGAAGCAGGCTCCCTGCTGAGCAGAGAGCCTGATGTGGGGCTCGATCCCAGGACCCTGGGATCATGACCTGAGCCGAAGGCAGAGGCTTTAACCCACTGAGCCACCCAGGCGCCCCAGATTTTAAGATTTTATATATTAGAGAGAGAGAGAGAGAGAGAGAGAGAGAGAACAGGGGAAGGGGCAGAGAGGAAGAGAGAGTATCTCAGGCAGACTCCACGGAGAGTCCGGAGCTTGAGGAGGGCTCAATTCCATAACCCTGAGGTCATGACCTGAGCCGAAATCAAGAGTTGGATGTTCGGGGCACCTGGGTGGCTCAGTGGGTTAAAGCCTCTGCCTTCGGCATGGGTCATGATCCCAGGGTCCTGGGATCGAGCCCCGCATTGGGCTCTCTGCTTAGCGGGGAGTCTGCTTCCCCCTCTCTCTGTCTCTGCCTGCCTCTCTGCCCACTTATGGTCTCTGTCTATCAAATAAATAAATAAAATTAAAAAAAAAAAAAAGAGTTGGATGTTCAGCCAACTGAGCCATCCAGATGCCTCTGGTGTCAGATTTTAAAAAAATCATTGCCAACACCTGTATCAAGAATCTTACTGCTTATGTTGTCTTCCAGGAGTTTTATTATCTTAGGGGTTATGTTCAAGTTTTTAATCCATTTTGAGTTGATTTTTTGTGTATGGTGTCAGATACTTGTCCAGTTTTATTCTTTTGCATGTGGCTGTCCAGTTTTCTCTACACCATTTATCTAAGGGACTGTCCTTTTTCCCATTCTATATGCTTGACTCTTTGTTCTAAGTTGATTGACCATATATGCTTCAGTTTATTTCTAGGCCCTCTGTTCTGCTCTGTTGGATTATGTGTGTGTCTTTTTTGTTTTTGTTTTTGTTTTTGTTTTTGCCAATACCATATTGTTTTAATTGCTATAGCTTTTATAAGATAGTTTGAAATCAGGGAGCATGATGCTTCCACCTTTGTTCTGTCTCAAGATTACTTTGCCTATCTGGGATAGTTCCAGACACAATTTAGGATCATTTGTTATATTTCTTTGAAAAATGCTATTGGGGGGCGCCTGGGTGGCTCAGTGGGTTAAAGCCTCTGCTTTCAGCTCAGGTCATGATCTCAGGGTCCTGAGATCGAGCCCCGCATCTCTGCTCAACAGGGAGCCTGCTTCCTCTTCTCTCTCTGCCTGCTTCTCTCCCTACTTATGATCTCTGTCAAATAAATAAATAAAATCTTTAGAAAAATGCTATTGGAATTTTCACAGGTATTGCATTGAATCTATAGATTGCTTCAGGTAGTATGGACATTTTAATGACATTAGTTCTTCTAATCATGAGCCTAGATATTTTTCCATTTCGTTGTCTTTTTTTAAATTGCTTTTGTTAATATCTTTTGGTTTTCAGTATATAGGCCTTTCACCTCCTTGGTTTAATTTATTCCTAGGTATTTCTTTTTGGATAGAGTTGTAAATGGAATAGTTGTTTTTATTTCTCTTTCTGATATAGTTCATTATTAGTATATAGAAATGCAATAGATATTTGTATATTGATTTTCTATCTTCAACTTTACTGAATTTGTTTGTTATAACAGAGGAAGTCTTCCAAATGCATTTTATGAGGGCAGAATTACCCTGATACTAAAACCAGACAGGGATACCACAAGAAAATTAGAACATAGATGAACATAGATGCAAAAATACTGAACAAAATATTAGGAAACTGAAGTCAACAATACATTAAAAGGATCATACATTGTGATCAAGTGGGATTTGTTCCAGTTTGCAAACATAGATCAATATCTGCAAATCAGTCACTGTTAAATCCCACATCAACCAAATGAAGGATAAAAATTACATGATCATCTCAGTAGATGCAGAAAACACATTTGCCAAAACTCAGTGTCCATTTATGATAAAAACTCTCCACGAATTATGTATAGAAGAGATGTACCTAAACATGATAGAGGACATAAATGCCAAGCCCACAACTAACATCATACTGCGTGGTGAAAAGCTGAAAACTTTTCCTCTAAGATCAGGAAGAAGACAAGGATGTCCACTCTCACCACTTTTATTCAGTATAGTACTGGAAGTCCTTGCCATAGCACTCAGACAAGAAAAATAAATAAAAGGGATTGAAATTATAAAGGAAGAAGTAAAACTGTCACTATTTGCAGGTGAGATGGAATTATATATAGAAAACTCTAAAGCCTGTCAGTTTTTTGACAAACTGTAAACAAATTCAGGGGTGCCTGGGTGGCTTACTTAGTTGGTTAAGTGTCCACCTGTGGCTCAGGTCATGATCTTGGGGTCCTGGGATTGAGCCCCACGTCAGGCTCTCTGCTTAGCTGGGAGTCTGCTTCTCCCTCTCACTCTCCCTCTGTGCCCTCTCTCTTTCAAATAAATAAAATCTTTAAAAAAAATAAATTCAGTAAAATTGCAAGGTATGAAATCCATCTACAAAAATCTCTTGTGTTTCTGTAGGCCTCACATTTAAAACAGGGATAATGGCTCATTCTCATAGGTTTGCTGTGATGATTAAATGAGAAGGGTACCTATAAAGCCTTGAGTGCAGAGTCTAGTCCCAAGTAAATAGTCCAGGGTTGGAAGCTGCTATTACTTTTCAAGGCATGTACTCTTAAGTTAAAGATGATGAGGGACATGAAACACATTGTAAGTTTTAAAGTGAGACGCAAGTGCCATGTATGATTATCCTCTTAAAACTGTGTGTTCTTTGGCCTTCAGAGGAGGAGTCCTGAGGGAAGCCACGTATTCCTTGGGATAAGGTGCTGTTCTGTTTATCTTTTGACTTCTCTGAGCTTCCAAGTTCCTTTTCAGTTTCCTCCTGGCTTCCTGGGGCAGCTCAAACAGCTTGAGGGGGAAATCTACTACTTAGGTAGTCCAGAATCTCAGGGGAAGTTCTGGTGATACAGATGTGGGTGGACCTTAATTTAGCTCTGGTTTTGCTTAGTTCTTGGTGGCCTGTTGGTAGTGGGGATCATTGGCGATGTGGACATGGCTCCAGGGGAGGCCTGGGTCCACGTTTCTGGCACAAGGTACCTTGGAAGACTTTCTTCTTGACCTGAGAGCCGAAGACTCATGGAGCTATAGTTTGGTAACATCAGCATAGGCCATGAAATGAACTGCTGCCAATGGTTCCTGGGCCTTCATTGCAGGCAGCGCTGTCTGCTGAGTCCTCTATATACTTTTCTTACTGAGACCTCAGGATACTTGAGGGTCAGTACTATTATTGTCTTCTTTTTGCACTTGAGGAAATTGAGACTTAAATAGTGTTTTGCCCAGAGTCGTGTTTCTGGTAAGTACATTTGGATCCTGGTCTTTCTCATTCTGATGGTTTGAGCTATTCATTGTTCTAAGTGCATAAGGGTCACCTGTGAAGTTCATTGAAATTCTTGCTTCTTGGGCCCCAATTCTATAGGTTTGAGGGTTTTTTGTTTTGTTTTGTTTTCTGTAGTGTTTTTGTTTCCCCAGATTTATTGAGATATAATTGATGTAAGATAAAATATACCCATTTTAAATGTCTGGTTTGATGAAACAGTAGCTGTGTACAGTCATCTAAGTATCCTTGCGGTCAAGATGTGAAACATTTCCATAACCCTAAGAAGTTTCACTGCCCTTTTTGACCTCCTGACGTGTACAGTTTTAGATGTCTAGGCAGATGGTTCTGATGTGCAGGGAGGTGTAGGGACCACTGTACTGTGTTATAGTCCCTGCAAATGTGAGAAACCGAATGCCTGAAAGAAAGGATGAAAGTGACAAAAAAGTTACTTAAAAGAATGGCTGGCTTATCAAAAAGAATGAAATCTTGCCATTTGCAACAATATGGATGGAACTAGAGGGTATTATGCTAAACAAAATAAGTCAGTCAGAGAAAGACAACTGTCATATGATCTCACTCATATGTGGAATTTAAGAAACAAAACAGGATCATGGGGGAAGATTGGAAAAAATAAAACAAGATAAATTAGGGACACAAACCCTAAGAGACTCCTTTTTTTTTTTTTTTTTAAAGATTTTATTTATATGACAGAGATCACATGTACGTGGAGAGGCAGGCAGAGAGAGAGGGAAGCAGGCTCCCTGCTGAGCAGAGAGCCCAACGTGGGGCTCCATCCCAGGACCCTGAGACCATGACCTGAGCCGAAAGGAGAGGCTTTAACCCACTGAGTCACCCAGGTGCCCCAGAGGCTCTTGATCTTAGGAAATAGACTGAGGGTTGTTGGAGGGGAGGGGAGTGGGGGATGGAGTTAACTGTGTGATGGAATGCATTGGGTGTTACTTGCAGCTGATGAATTAATGACCTCTACCTGTCAAACCAGTACATTATATGTTAATTACTTGAATTTAAATTAAAAAAAAAAAAGGAAAAGTTGGCTTTACTGTCTCTAGATAAGCTCTTCTCTTCTGGCTCCATGGGGAGAGATGGTGTGTGAAGAATAGAACTTGGTAGACCAAACTGGGTAGACCAGTTAAAAGCAAAAACAAAAGCAAAAACCAGTTTCTTTTCCTAACATGGTTTCTTCCTGAGCCACATAAAGCTGAAGAATTCTGTACCAGCTTGGTGTGCATGGCTGGTTGATTGCTTTGGGATGGAGAGTTGGGGCTACTAGGTGCTATTGGTAAGCTGTGGAAGAAGCCTTGGGTGTGGGATGGAGGGCTGGGAAGTGGGGGTTAGACACCACTGCTGTCAGTCCAAGGATGGGGATTCTTCCCACGCAGACCCCACTTTGCTTCTGTTGATTTTCTCCTACCTCAAGAATCCAATAGCATCTCTTCATCTGAAGTTCAGTCAGACAATTAAGCCCAAAGCAAATGAGTTCAGACTGTGGCCCAGAGAACATTTGGATAATAAAGTAGAAAATGTAAAATATGGCTCTGAAATTAGAGTGGATGAGGGTGGGAACTTTGTCTGAGGAATCTGCAGACTTGACTCAGATTCTTGACTCAACTGTGCCCCTGGTTTTGGTAGGTGACCTTTTCTAAGTGTTCTCTGTTCTGTGTGCCTCCATGGATAGAGTGAGTTGTTAATAAAACATGTAGGTGGTAGTGGTATGTTTTCAGCACAGACACTGTAGTTACATCGGTTAGCACAGCAAAAGTAGGTTGCGAAGGAAATGCTATAAAATTTTTATACTGGCTGTCAAATAAAATCTGTATATCCTCAGCCTCAAGTATTTCCTTTTCTGACCTCCTTTTTCTTTTCTCTCTGGTTTGGTAGATGTGACATTTCCCCCCTTTCCTGTATGGTGAAGTGGTGAATGAAGGTATAAAGTCATAAAAGAGAGACTTATCCTATTCTCATGTCCCTTTTACGAATCACTCAGTCGTCTTCCTGGTGGATGCCTGCACTCTGGCACGGATTCTGGGATTCAGTTTCCTTATTTGTGGTGTTCAGCTTCTCCTGATCCCTGTGATTCACCTCAAGAGGAAATATTTGGAGCAGAGCCACAGGGCTGATTAGAGGAGGAAGGGACGGATGGAGAAAGATACGAGGGGTATTGTTGTGGAGAAGTGGTGATCTGGGGCCGGAGGGTGTAAATAAAATAACCCAGACCTCTTCTCGTTTGAGAGTTTGGGGAGTGCCCCCATCTCAGAGGACCCTGAGTTGTCTGTAGGAGGTGATCATTGAGCATAACATCTTACCGTTTTGAGTTCAGGAGGCTATAAAGATTCAGTGACTCTTAGTTTCTGGCACCTCAGTGTTCCCCCACCCCCCGTTCGTTCCACAGTTTCAAGGCTTTGTAGCAGTGAAGAAATTTAACAGGTTCAAATTCTAAAAATCATAGATTTCATGATCATCTCTCCTACTTTCACATTATGTTATCCTCCCTGAAGCCCCCTACAAAATATTAGAGGCCAGTCAAAACTACTTCGTAAGCATTCCTACAGATGAATAAGAAAAACAGAGCATTTAAGACATTTTCAGAATCATGTGATTTTTGGAGCTGAAAGGAACTCTGGACCGATCCTGTGTTAGGGATGAAGGGCTGAGGTTCTGAGTAGGAAGAATACTTGCTGCAAATCACTCAGCTAGCCAGGAGTAGTACACATCCTGAAAATCCCAGGTGTGACATGGATGGTTTGAGAATAGAGATGCTCATGTATGGTTTTTGAGGCATTAAGCAAGCTTCTGAACCCATTTCTATGGCTAACCAATCGGCCACCAGGGACTGATGGCTTCAGTTTCCTCTAAGCTCTTGGCTATGGTTAGGAGACCCAGACTGACCTTGTGCCTTCCCAAGATGGTATTTTAGAGTTAAGTAAGTCTAAATCGAGGCTCAGCAGCTGGAGATTACAGGGTATGAGACATCTCTGGCTGGAGATGAGGGTTCATTGGGAGACTTACTAGTTGGAGCCACAGCTGAAGTTAAAATTTCAGTGCTTTTGGAAGGGATTTTAAGGCCGTGCTATGAAATTTGCGGTCTTTCAGTACGGCATAGGGAAATCACTGTGTGCAGTGTTCATTGTCATGGCTTTGCTGCGATCGTCTTTGGCCCCTTGAGGCAAAAGGCGGTTTGTTTCAGTTTCACCTCGTCTCCTGTTCTCTTTATGAAATTTCTCTCCCCATTCTCAGTTATATCAGGCTCTTCTCCCCTAACTTCTCTCCATCTGTCAGACTCTCAGAGCTACTGTAGATTTTGTGAGGAGGAATTGGAACGTGAGCTGTGACCTACAAGCCAATTTCCCCAGGTGGATAAACTCCACTACAGGCCACAGAGGGGCCTCCTCATTCCAGTAATCTGGCCAGGCTGACGGACCTGTAGCTTGTGGGGGCTGGGGAGGGGGCGGGGGCCAGTATTTCTTGGGCCGCTAAGGAACTGCCTGAACCTTCACAGTGCAGGCACAGGAGGCGGGAGCCCCTGGGGTGATCTCGTCGCCTGTGCTGGGGATGCCTGGGCAGATGTGGAGGCAGCTGGAAAGGTGGCACCGCACTTGGATCGCTGGAGCCGCGCTGTTCCTAGGAGACGGAGGAGCAGCAAGCCTGCGGGGGAGGGGGAGCAAGTGGGTTGCTGCTTTTAGCAGCTGAAAGGGCTGCAGGGAGCTCTGGGTAAGACATTTTCTGCTGCTGCTGCTGCTGCTTCTGCGGTAGAAGCTGCTGGGAGTAAGTCAGAGGAAGGAGGATCGAGAGGGAGGAGGCTTCGTTTGCAGCCATGCTGAATCACTGTTGCTGATCAGATCTCCTGTTGGTTGGCGGGGAGAACGGAGAACAGAGCTAGGATCTCCGGGTGCATGCACAGTTCAGCGGCTGCCACCCCAGCTGGGCCTCGCACAATGGACGGTGAAAGGTATGTATGGAATAAGTGTGTGTTGTGGTATGTGTGTGCGCGTGTGAACGTGTGCTTGTGATGCAGCTACCAGCTTTTATATCTGCATTGGCGAGGCAGGGTTGGAAGACCTGGACACTGATGGATCCCAGTGGGCGGCGGAGTCAGAGGAGGGAGCCCTTTTTTCCAGAGATCTGGCTTCTGCAAAGGCAGGTCTGGGTGTGCTGGGCAGTGGGGCCGCCTGAAAGAAGGGACTTTCTGGCTGGTGTTTGGGGATAGTTTTAGCATGGGCTGAATCAGGATTGCCTTTCTCAGACTGTTTCAAGGAGGCGTTTCCCTTTCTTGGGTACTTTCCGGGGGGTAGTTTTTCTTTGGTGAGGGGTTTCTGATGTCACAGCAGGGTTGGCCTGGCAGGGACTGCTTTCATTTTCACACCAAAGTGCTCAAATCTTAAGCGATCCATGCTCTTGTCTATCCTAAAAGGATGTATGTGCGTGTGTGTGTGTGTGTGTGTGTGCCTGTATACATACACAAGTTCAAATAAGAAGGAGAGAAACCCATTCAGATGACAGTTGCTTTGAACTGACTCTCATTTTCATTGAAAAGTTTATGAATGATCCTGGAATGTATGCTCTAGAGGAACTCTTGCTTTTTCTATCAGGAATTGCTTATGACATAGGAAATCCAACGAAGGGAATTGGAGTACTTCTGTTGAGCTGGATCTAACTAGCGAGAGTTTATTTTCTGGCAGGCACACGCATGTATGTTTTCAACTATTATCCGAGGACCTGATTCTTTGATTTCGGAGGTGCTCAATGCAGTGAGGGGGCGGGTCATTCCTCTGTGCTAAAACGTCTCCTTTTGCCATGTCAGCCTCTTCGTTTTGTGGGTCTGCGGCTGGTGAAGAGCCCGAGGCTTGCCATTTTCCTTGAGGGGAGGGTGATGGCAGGAGGCCTTAGGCAGGGAGGGGTGAGGTGTGGCCCTGCACCACTGAGGGGAGGGCTGCTGCTCTGCGTTGTTGGTTTGATGCAGATGATAACTGGCAGGTGAAATGATAACCGGTGTGCCTAACTCAGCACTGGAGAGGACCTCAGTAAACACTTTCCTTTGCCCATACTGGCTTGACGTCTGCATCTCATGCGGCAGGGAGTTGCCATTAACATCTCTAGACCCTGTTAGAATTAGCGTGGCGGTGGGGTGTCTTCCGGTCTGAAGAGGCCCTAGACACTGCGTTACTTGCTATGACTGCCACAGGATGAGTCTGGGACTTTTAGTGTGAGTGTGCTGCTGATGCAGCTTCTGCTTCCGTGCTGTCTGCAACAGGAGCTTGGATGTTGGACTCCATGGGGCCTACTGGGCAGCAGAGCATCTGAGGGCCTATCTCCTAGGCTGGGTGCGGGAGGGGGGGGGGTGTCCTCACCTTCTGTTGGTCTGATACCTAGCAGAAGGGCAGGGGTGATGTGAATGGCGCTTTAGGAATTTTGGATCAGGCCGATTTGCTTGACTGGTGGCATGTCGGGTCTGAAAGGTCCTTGTGAGTTGAGCCGCAGCAGATCAAAGTACTGCTTCCTGAGCATTTTGGGGCATCTGCTGTGTTCCTGCCCTCTTTTCAGAAACATAATGATCCTTTGCCCTCTAGGAGATCTCTTGTTCTTCGACACTCTGGTGGCTTTCTGCTGGGATGGCTGATGTCCTGGCCTTTATGACCCCTGAATTTTGTTTTTCCTCTGCCAGAGACAGAATAGGCAAGAAATCCAAACTGAGCAGCGTCCAGTGTTCACCACGTCGCCCATCTCAGTACCTTTTGTTCCCAGCTTACCACGGCAGACATTCACGTCTTCTGAAATCTGGCCCCGTCTGCATTCCCTCTGCTCACCCATACCCCCGCGCTGGGCAGTGTTTTTGGTCTCTTTTGTGACCATCCGTCCTGTATACTGCTCCATCCAGTCCCAGATCCTTCATTCCCAGAGTTCCTTTTACCTGGAATGCCTTTCCCTTCTTCTTTTCTGAAAGTTCTCCATCTAACAAGGCTGTTTTGAAACCCTAGTTCTAGGTGATGTTCTTCTGAATTCTAGTCTCTCCAGTTTGTAGCCATAGTTGGATACTGAATCATGCCCCCTCCAACCCCCCGACGTTTTTCTGATTTTGTTTTGTATATCTTTCCAGTCCCCAAACTCAGAGACGGGTTCTGTAGGGTAAGGAGCATGCCCGTACTTCTGCATACTCCTCACTCATTGCTGTGTGCTGCGTGCGGAGTAGGGGCTGCGTAATTATTTGGCAATTAGCTGATAACTTTTGCTGGAAAGTCTGATAACTAAGAAGAAAGTTGGTCAGAGAGGAGATTGAAACCTTCAGCCAGTAGGTTCGTCTTTGGCTACTGGCCTTATTATCTCAGCACGGGTCATTGACCTGGTGGAATGCTTTGTAGGCAGAGAACAGGGGAAGCGGCCTTGTTTTACAAGTTCCCTGGGAAACCCAGGGCCCAAGAAGCAGAGTGACTGGCCTAGGATCACATGTCAAACCTCCAGCGACTGGAGGAATCCTGAATCTGTGCTTGGTCCACGCTTAACCTGCTGCAGCTTAATTGGGGCTGTTTTTAAGCATTAACATTTTTTCAGCCAAGGGATTTTTAACGAACAGTTTCTTTCTTTGCCATGACGGTATGAAAATAACTTCTCCCTTAAATGGCTCTTAATCGAAAGCATGGGATTTAGAGTAACATAGACGTTGCCGTGAATCTGCTTCGTAAACCGTGTGACCTTGAGTATGTCCCTTTTTTTTTCCCCCCACAAATAATTCTTCTCTCTGGTATAAAGGGAGTAGTAACAGTATCTGTACCTCACCGAACTGGTGTCATGATCAAATGAGGTAATGCCTAGAAAGCACCTAGTAAAATTTTTGTGGCACAGCTTGAGTTCTAGGTAAATGGTACTTGTTACCCCTCACGTTCATCTATTGCCCTGTTGTACCCCATGTGTCTTGCTGGGATTCTAACTGAGGCTTATTTTAAGGACTTTCTATATTTACCATCTGAAGCAGACTACGTGGGACTTTTCCCATGAGAGAATTGGGGAGGGTTTGTCAGGCCCATTCTCTTGTTTCTACCTGAGCCATCCATCTCCTCATAGTGAGATACCACACAGGGCTTGGCATTTCCTCTGCCAGGGTTCCCCGACACCTACCTTAATCCTCCTTTTCACAGACATCCTGAGGCATCTGGATGCCTTGGTGGTTCGGAATCATGAACCGGATACGCTTTTGTTTAGCCAGAGTGTCAAGAAGAACCTATGAATTTGCACTCACCTTTGCCGTGTCCCCCAAGCTGTCCTGCTCTCTAAAGAACCTGCTGATGCTAAGATTGCCATCAGCCTTTGTGAAAAATCAGCAGAAGATGGCTCTGCTTTCTGTTTTGTGAAGAAGAAGGGCCTCTGGCTCTCAGCCACTCCAGTGATAAATTGTGTGTGTGTATCGGCCTGTGTGTTTGTAGAGCAGATAGACAGTGAAAATGGCAGTTGCTCTTGCAATTAAGATTAAATTTTCAGTTCTGGAAATCAGCCTTGTGGGCTAAGTAGCCTTATTTATACTCCAGACATGGATGGTGGTGATAGTTGCACAACAGCATGAATGTACTTAATGCTGCTGAACCACACACTCAAAAGTGGCTAAAGTGGAACATGTCATGTTAAGTATATTGCCACAATTTAAAAAAATTTTTTTCTAGGGGCGCCTGGCTGGCTCAGTCAGTAGAGCATGCAACTCTTGTTCTTGGGGCTGTGAGTTTGAGCCCCACGTGGCATGTAGAAATTACTTAAAAATAAAATCTTTTTTTTTTTTTTTTAAGATTTTATTTATTTATTTGGCAGAAAGAAAACACAAGCAGGGGGAACAGGATCGGAGGAGGGAGAGGCAGACTCCCTGCTGAGCAGGGAGCCCAAGGTGGGGCTTGATCCCAGGACCCTGGGATCATGACCTGAGGTGAAGGCAGATGCTTAATTGACTGAGCCACCCAGGCACCCCTAGAAATAAAATCTTAAAAAAAAATTTTTTTTCCAGGCACAATGTCTGGCATATCTGCAAGATTTGTGGAGAGCAACAATTTTAGGAGGAAGCATCATAAAAAGGGGAAGTTAGTTGTCCATTTTTCTTAAAATTATGGTTTCCTTCACTAGAAGCAATGGGGTGCACCTGCTTGAGAGGATCACCGTGTGTCCAGCACTGTCACATGATTTGGTGGGAGCAATTCTCAGAATGGCTCATTCTTACTAAGGAGAACTTGTTCTGGACTTCAGGAGCTTCAGAGCCAGAAGAGATTTTTTTTTCACCCTTGATCGATGAAGTGAAAGATCATATTTCTTGAGAAGACATGACTTAGCTGATATTCTCTAAATGCTGAGGTTTGCACTCCAGGTAAAATGTTTGCACTCCCAGGGAAGAGCCAGTATTGAGCCCTCTCGCCCTCTCGCCTTTTCTCTCTTCCATGGTATGTCCTTAAGTCCTCTTCCATCTCTAGTAGTCATGGTTAGAGACTTTTGTAGACATTTTTGGACAATACTGCTGCCTGAAGCAGATGTGCATTTCAGCCATGATAATTGAAACCAAATTTTCCATTTTGGAAATATTTATTGGTGAAGTACGATTTGTTTTTGTTTTTGTTTTTAACTGCAAAAAACAAAGTGAATGAAGCCTCTTGATTTCCCCATACCCAGATTTGGGTTTTCAGGATTTTGCTTGCTAAGTTTTAGATAGTTCAGACAGAGGCAGGCAAGAACATTTTGGGGTAAGTTTTCTAAAGTGAGGGCTTTATTTGATGAAATTTGCCATTGTAGAAGTGACCTAATTCTTTTCAGTGCTGCATGAACCCTAAAACTAGGTTAGAGTGAAAAGAGCATTAATAAGTGATAATGAAAAATAACTTGAACATACTTTATTCTTTGGCTTTTTCCTGTTAAATAAGTTCAGTTGTTCTTAAGCTAGAAATCTGTAACTTTTATTATCTTTGAGGATTTTCAACCTCTTAGCACAATTCCCCTAGACTTTTCTTTTTAACTAACGAAAGTCTGTCATAGCCTCTGTCAAAACCACACGTGGTAGAAGAGCTCAGCTCTCCTGTTCAATTTGAGTAGAAGCTTGGCTCCCAAAATGCCACAGAACAAGGGGTGTTTTTCTCTTAGTCTTCCTCTCTCTTTGTCTCATTCTGACAAGTGTTTCTGTTATGTTTTGCATTTTTACACAGCCCATGTGAGAGACACATCACCCCCCCCCAGCCTGAAATGCCACCCCCGCCCTGGGTTTTGAAGGAAATTGCCTATGAATTGAGCTCTTAGGAATGTGATTAGCAACATATAGATATTCTTTAGCTGGTTTAGCAAGGACCACATAGTAGGAAGGGCAGCAGCTGCTCACCAGTTTTTTTGAATCAGGATGGACTTATGTGAGGATTCCAAGTTCACTACCATTAATGATACCAACTCTAATACAGACTGCAGTTTCCCTGCAGTCAGTGGAGGGAAGTAGTGCCATGTCACAGGTCCTGCAGGGTTTAGTCCTTTTCATTTGGCCTGGCTGGGCTGCATAGTGAAGAACCTCAGAGAGTGGGGTGTAAGTAAAGTTGAGCTCGCTCAGCCAGATAGACTGTGGGCATTGTCCCAAGTCAATGAACATTGCTATTAAGGACATAGGCCTTGGAGTTGCATAGACCTGGGTTTGAGTGTTAATTCTCCACTTAGTAATTATGTAGGACTTTGAGACAAGTTTAATCTCAGTGCTTAAGAAGATAATAGGGTTTTTTTTTTTTTTTTAATAGATTCTATTAACTTATTTGAGAGAGAGAGAACACAAGCAGGGAGAGCAGCAAGCAGAGGAAAGGGAGAAGCAGGCTCCCTGCAGAGCAGGGAGCCCAGTGTGGGGGTCGATCCCAGGACCCTGGCCTGAGCAAAGGCAGACAATTAACCAACTGAGCCACCCAGGCGCCCCAAGATAAAATGAGATCATGGAGGCTGAGTGCTTTACCATATTATCCGCTTTCGGTAAGTGCTGTTATTGTTAGCCAGGAGCTACGGCTTACAATATACATCTTTCGTGCATCTGTGTGGGCTGTTGCAGAGGCTCAGCCTGATGCTGTGAACAGAGGCAACATCACAGAAAGAGTATGGAGAATAATAGGGCTTTATAGCGGCCCATGTGTAGGTGGTGGTTCTTGATGACAGGACTGCACCATCGAGTCCCTGAATCCTGCTGCCTGGACGTCTTCAAGTGACAGGTCCTTTACTAGCCCAGAGGTGAAAATTCAGATTTGGTCATTTTGGCCTTGAACTTTAGGACTGGGGTAACTGCTAGATCTGTAGTTGGCCCAGAGCCCTGTTGGTACAGAAACGCCATTTCGTCACTGTCCCACTGCTGTCCAGATTGGAGACGCAGAGTCATGCTGATGAACTCTCCATGAGAACTGAAAGTACAGCAGTCAGAATGGCACCTGATTAATTTGCAGTGAAGACGGCTATTGTAAAGATGTTCCTGAGCACCTGCTACTGCTTCCTTGCTTCCTTCCTGAAGGAAGGAGGACCAAATTGATCAGAGGCTGCATAGTGAGCTAGGGACTGAGTTATGGCATTCAAATGTTTACAGGCTTCAAGCTTTAAAACATGCATCCGACCCGAGGCTGAACCAGGTCAGACCATGATGATTATTAAATCCTTTCTTTCCTAGATAGTGTGTGATGAACTGGATGGGGGGTTTCCTCCGTCTGGTTCTTCTTTTTCAGTTTCCCTTTCTAAATGACACTTTCTTTGTTGGGGGTTAGCACTTTGACATAGTCTTACTCTGACTCAGAGCTGTTCTGCCTTCTTTAGGTGACGTTGCCTCTCTTTATTCTCTCTCTTCTGTAGCTTGAACATAATGTGCTTGGACTCTTTTTATGTGGCCCAGTGTCAGCCCACACCCTCTGACCTTCCTTTGCGTTTCTTGAAGACTTAGAGGGAATGCCGTTCCTAATGCTCAGCTCAGCAGCATTTCTCGATCTCCCCTTTCCTGCACACTCTCTCATACTCTGGATCCTCTGGAGCTTCTCATTTGGCATATCCCCCAAATTCCCTGCACAGTCGGCGGCTTAGAGGCTTTTCCATCTCCTGCCCTGCCACCATGCCCTCTCTTTTCTATTCCTTGCATGAATTTTCCTCAGCAAAGGAAGAGCCCAAGAACTGATACTGTAACTACCTACCTTCCTTCCTTCTTCTCTTCCTTCCTTCCTTCCTTCCTCTCCCTTCCTTCCCCTCCCCTTCCCTCCCTCCCTCTCACCCTTCCCCTTCCTTCCTTCCTTTCTCCCTGCATCCTCTTTATTCCATATCACTAATGCAGGGGACTAGACCAGCTAAGAAAGAACCCCACCCCCTTCTATGGGGGTACAAAGAGGGGACGTTGAGAGGGACAAAGCCATAATTATTTTAATGAGGTGAAGTGAGGAAAGACTGGAATAGTTGGTAGTTACATCTTATTTACTTACCTATCCAATCATTTACTCAGTGATTGTTTATTGAGCACCTGCCATGTGCCAGAGGCTCAGAATACAGAGGAGAATAAGACACCATCCTGGTTGTCATGGAGCTCAAAGTCTAGGGTTGGCGGTGCTATGCCGGAGCCAGCACTCACCATTGATAAGGGCTGCTTATTGTCAGGAATTTTGTGAGTCATTCTAAGAAGTATAGCCTTTATTAAAAATACATTCTATAACTTAAAAATAAATTATAAACAAGTATAATGAATACCCCAAACTCATCTCTTCCTAGTTATTTTACTATGGTCTATGCCTTTTAAATTATGTCTCTTGTGTCTCTGTGGTAAAAATACTGCATTGTGGTATAATGGTGTGGTGTTACCCATCTCTTTTTCACATGTTCAGTAAGATCATGTTGATAGCTTGAAATCTGCCACGGTGGGAGTATTGACACCATAGAAATTGGCAAATGTTACAAATCAGGGCTCTCTTCCTGGCAACTAACTGTTAAACATGTCCCAGCAATGCGCTATGTGGGAGAGACAGAAGAGTAAGAGGTAATTACAGTATTACATGGAGGAAAGCACTGAGTACTGTGGGAACACAGAAGGGAAATTAATCTAGTGGATAGTGGAGGGTGATAAGGAAGACTTCCAGCAAGAGGCTAAGAATGAGTAGGGTAAGGCAAAGGAGCCTGGTATATTTAGACAGGTGCAAATATTTTAGGAGTTTGGTAGCAAGAAGTCTTCAGGGCAATGATAGAGTTCTGAAGGGCCAGGCTAGGTCTCTGAGATTTATTCTTTTATTTATTTATTTTTTTTTTAATAAACATATAGTGTATTATTAGCCCCAGGGGTACAGGTAGCCTCCCCAATGTCCATAACCCCACCAGCCTCTCCCTACCCCCCTTCCCCCGGCAACCCTCAGTTTCTTTTGTGAGATTAAGAGTTCTGAGATTTAGGGTGCCTGGGTGGCTCAGTGGGTTGAGCCGCTGCCCTCGGCTCGGGTCATGATCTCAGGGTCCTGGGATCGATCGAGTCCCGCATCGGGCTCTCTGTTCAGCGGGGAGCCTGCTTCCTCCTCTCTCTCTCTCTCTGCCTGCCTCTCTGCCTACTTGTGATGTCTCTCTGTCAAATAAATAAATAAAAAATCTTTAAAAAAAAAAAAAAAAGATTTCTGAGATTTATTCTGAACCCAGTGAAGAACCAGTGGGAGGTTTCACACAGAACATCCGTTGCTCACACTGACATTCTGTAAAGGTCACTCTGGAGTCAGGGAGCAGGTTATCTTAGTGAGGCAGGCAAGGGATCATGATGGCCTGGCTGACTCTGAGAAGGTAATGGAGTGGGGACAGATTAAAGGAGCACTTGGGACTGTATGTGAGGGGTGTGAGAGAGAGAGGGAAGAGGTTACCAAGGAGGACATCCCAGTTTCTGCCTTGAATAGGTGAGTGGGTGGTTTGAGTACAAAAAGAAGAGTAGCCTTGAGGATGAGTAGGGAGGGTAGAGAGCCTCATTTGGGATAGGGTGAGTATGAGTTACTGTGCAAAATGTGAGGGATTTAAGGCAGACGTTGGATATGTGGATCTGGATGGTAAAGGACAAGGGTGGGCCAGAGAAAAGGCTGTAGGAGGTGGTGTGCTGAGAGGACCCAACATTCAGAAATTAGATATTTTTATACCTTCCGTGATTAATATTTTATGTGTATTGACTTATAGTTTAACTCTGAAAACTAACCCCACTTGTACTTTTTAAAATCATTAGCCTTGGAGCCATTGGTTGGGGCAAATTCTTCCACTCTGCTCTGCCGTCCATCACTTATAAGGACAAGTGCAGGGTTTTCATTATTAGACCATTTTGACAGGCCAGAAAGTGCAAAGAGCAATGCAACAGGAAGAGCAAGCCTTCCTGTTCACGGGTCAGGCTGGAGCTTGTTGTTAGTGCTTCCAAGATGGCCCTATTCCATATGTGTGAAATAGAACTAATAATGTCTGTCCACTGGGCTTTTAGGAGCTCAAATTAGTTCCTTGTCAGAAACCTTCAGTCATTCTTTAATCAGTACCGAATTACATATTTTTTTCTGTTGGCTTTTAAGTTTCTTTACAATTTGAAGACAGCGTTTATAATGAATACTTGTGAAGTCTTTTTGCAATTTCTAGATTTATCCCAGGAATGCAAGTATGGTTTAGTTTTAGAAAATATATTAGTATCATTTGCCCCATTAAAAGATTAAAGTGGAAAGGATGACTGGATGGCCCAGTCAGTTAAGTTAAGTGTTTGTCTTCAGGTCAGGTTGTGATTCCAGGGTCCTGGGATTGAGTTCCACATTGGGTTCCTTGCTCAGTGGGGAGCCTGCTTCTCCATCTGCCTGCTGCTCCTCCTGCTTGAGCGTGTCCTCTCTCTCTCTCTGAAAAATAAGGAAAATCTAAAAAAAAAAAAAAGGATTAAAAGGAAAAATCCATGTGATCAGGTCATTAGATTCACAGAAATATTTGATAAAATTCAGTATAACTTTATGATTAAAAAGTAATAAAATACAAGGGAATTTTCTTAATTTGATTAAGGTCATCTGTAAAAATCCTACAACAAACATGCACAATGGGGAAACATTAGAAACATCATCTTTAAAATCAGGAAGATGATAAGAGTATTTGTTAGCACACTTTCTGTTCAACATTGTGTGGCCATCCTAGCAGCGCAAAATTTCTTCTTTTTTTTTTTTTTTAAGATTTTATTTATTTGACAGGGAGAAATCACAAATAGGCAGAGAGGCAGGCAGGGAGAGGGGAGAAAGCAGGCTCCCTGCGGAGCAGAGAGCCCTCGACGTGGGGCTTGATCCCAGGACCCCAGGACCATGACCTGAGCTGAAGGCAGAGGCTTTAACCCACTGAGCCACCCAGGCGCCCCCTTAAAAAGAAAATTAGAGGCCTAAACATTGGAAAGGAGGGGAAAAAAAAACCCTCTATATATGCAGGTTAATAGGATTGCTTACATAGAACACCTTATTGACTCTTCAGACAAATAAAGAAATTAAGAACATTTGGTAAGGTGGCTGGATAGTCATTTGCAAAAATCAATTGCATTTTATAAACTGTAACAGTCAGAAAATACAGTTCAAAAAAGCACCATTGCTATTGTTAAAAAACAACAAAAATTTTAGAGTACTTAATAACTTGAATCAAAAATGCATAAGGTCGTCATAGAAAAATATAAAGGTTTGACATTAAAGAAGATTAAATAAATGGAGAGAGATATTACATGTTCATGGATTGGAAGACATAATATCAGAAAGTATCAGTTCTGTCCTAATTGATCTATAAATTCAGTGTGGTTTCCATCAACATCCTATGAGTCATTCATAGAACTTAACAAACTGATACTAAAATTTGGATGAAAGAGTAAAGAAACTGGAACAGTGAGGACATAGTTGAAGCATAATAATAGGATTGAGGACTTGCTTGCCCTGTCAGATATCGAGCCTTATAATGAAGTTACAGAAATAATGTAGACAGATAAATTGACCAAATGATATAACTTAGTCTGGAAATAGATCCCTGTCTTTGGAACTTTGACATGTGACCTAAGGTGGCATGACAGGTAAGTGGGAAAAATAAGTATTCCGTAAGTGGAACGTATGGGAAAGAATTAGAACTGTATTTCACATTGTGACATAAAAATCCAACATCAGATAAAATAATCAAAAGCAAAAATGTTAAACTTTTAGTAGAAAATAGAAAATATCTTTTTGGCCTTGACATAAGGAAAGACACTGCCCTTTTTTTTTTTTTTTTTAAATTTAGATTTTAGGTAGAGAATGGATAGTGCAATATTGGTTTCAGGAGTAGAATTCAGTGGTTCATCCCTTACATACAATACCCAGTGCTCATCCCAACAAGTGCCCTTCTTAATGCCCATCTCCCATCTAGCCCATTCTCCACCTACCTCCCTCTGTCAATCCTCAATTTGTTCTCTAAGAGTCTTCTATGACTTGATTTCCTCTCTCTTGTTTTTTTCTATTCCTCTTCCCCATATGTTCCCTTGTTTTGAAAGGCACTGACTGTAAAAGAAATAATGCTTGTAAAATTTCTCATATGAAATATTTTATCTTACCGAGTGCTCCTTCACCTTGACCATATCTTCTTCATGTTTTTGAGATCAATTTTTTTTTTTTTTTTGCCTCCTTAAGGATATCATTCTAATCATCTGCCTTTGTGCATGTCTTGCTGTTTATCTTCCTGTGCTCAGGTAACTTCCTTGCCTCCAGAATTTGAATAGTCCCAAAGTTCAGATGACTGTGGCCTTACATTTGCATGCTGAACTAAGTGGGGGAAGGAAGCCAAAGGAGGAGTCTGTCATGGTAGACAAACTGTAGGTCTTGCATGCTGGTATTTGATTTTTGTTTTTTTTTGTTGTTGTTGTTAAAGATTTTTTTTTTTTTTAATCAGATTGAGAGAGAGAGAGAGAGAGAGAGAAAGGGCATAAGCAGGGGGAGCAGCAGGCAGAGGGAGAAGCAGGCTGTCTGCTGAGGAGGGAGCCCAATATAGAACTTGATCTCAGGACCCTGGGATCATGACTTGAGCCAAAGGCAGACGCTTAACTGACTGAGCCACCCAGGCGTCCCTGCCGGTTGTATTTGAATGTTTTAATAGTTACAAATTTCACTGTAAGATATGTAGAGATTACTAGGTCTCTGGAACATTCTCTTAACTACAGAAGCCCCTTTCCTGAGCCAGTTTGCAAGTCTAGGTGGTTGCCTAGAAGGAGGCACACCAGGCAAAGGCAAAGCAAAGTATCTTTAAACTAGAGTTCGAGTGAACTGTGAGTCCCTAAATCTACGCAAGTGGAGAAGGTTCTGTTTTCCTCTTAGAACAGACACATCTCTAAGGTCCTGGACTTGATCTTGGAGCTGAAAAGTTTCATTAGTTTAGGGGGAAAGAAGTCCTTTTTTTGTGCTAATTTTTTTAAAAAAGTACTTTTTAAGCCAAATTTTTATACCCCATCCCACCTCCCATAAAGCTGAGACTTACTGCTCAGGAGTAGTTGGGCATCTAGTTGACATCCCATAGGGATTTGAATGTTTTGTCTTCAGTACAGAGGACTTTAAGGTTTTGAATGACTCGTTAGTCCCCACCTGCTCACTTCGCCCACACAACTAAACCTTCTTTTCATAACAGTGACAGTCCCTTGTCATTCCATGGGATTATGGTTTTCCAGAAGCTTTCATGTTCCATACCACAGCCAGTGTATGGTCTTTCTCAAGCACAAATGTGTTCACCTGCTTCCTCTCCCACTTCTCTTTCCTTTTGATGGCTTCTCATTGTCTCAGAAACTGCTCAGAAATCCAAACTCCTTAGCTTTGCTAATATTACACTTATAGGACTGCTCCATCTTCTAACTTTTGCTTTTGAGATACTCCTGGTTTTACTGAACTCCCTTGACTCTCTTTCTTCGGGTCTCTGTGTATCTCCTCTTTCCTCTGCCAGGATGCTCTCCATCCTCCTTTTTAACCATCTTATTTTTGCTCTTCCTTGAGATTTCTGCTCTCACTTAGCTTCTGGTAAGTTTCCCCTCATCCTGCTAGCACTGGAGTAGTTACCTGTCCTCTGTGCTTCTCTACCTCTTGTCCAATCATCATACTTAAGATAGGATGTTTAGGTTATGTAAGACTGATGAATCACAGACCTGTATCGCTGAAACAAGTAATACAGTATATGTTAATTGATTGAATTTAAATTTAAAAAATCAATATAAAATGTTTAGGTATTTACTAGGCTTCCTCCTACACTGAGCTCTAAGCTTTGCAAGAGCAGCTGTCTATACCTTGTTTGTTGTTGGGTTTCCCTTAAATTTAAATACAGTGCCTGGCACATGGTAGTCTCCTTTAAATGTTTGTTGAATGAACAAATTTCCCTGTGAAGTGAGTGGTATAGCACTTACTTTCCTCCCATGTCCCCACTCCTTTAGTGCGTGGTGGGTGGAGGTTAAGGTCTTTCCATAAAGTCACACAAGTGCTGGTAGAAGTTGACTAAGGACTTGGCTTCCACCAGAGGAACCTATGTGGCATTGGAAGATCCTGCAGAAATGGCTGACCCAGGGCATTTCTTCCCCTGCTGAGTCTGTGATGAAGAAAACAAGCTGACAAAGATGCTTCTGGTGGGTGGGCAGTTGCACTGAGTTGTGGCAGCTGGGTGAATGGGTTTACCAACATGTGATCCTTTCTTCACCCTCCCACTCCCTTCCTGTTCACAGCATCAAGCTGAGCTCCCAGCCCCCGGTTCAGGCCGGGGGTGATGAGAAGAACCAGAGGACGATCACTGTCAACTCTGCCCACATGGGGAAGGCGTTCAAGGTTATGAATGAACTGCGGAGGTACTTTTCCTCTTTTGCCTGTGCCATTTTGGAAAGAGCTTGTTGGGTGAGCGTCATCAGGGACTGAGAGCAGAAGTTAGGACACCACCACCTCGTGAATTCTCACTCTTCCCCACCTACTCTCAGTCACTTGGCTTCCGCTTTACGCTCCAGGCAAGACAGAATGGCTTTCAGAAAGTGCTGTCTTTTCTTTGTATTTATTTAACACCTTTCATTTTACTCCTTAATCACAGGGGAATTTTTTTTTTTTTTTTTTTTTTTTTTTTATGGTTGTAGCAGCTCTGCATAAACTTGGTTTCCAACCTAACCAGCTGCTTAGAGGCCAATAATAGAATGATTGCAATACTGATACGTAGTTGCAGATGAAAGATTGTGGATGCTACACATTTTCTTTTGGCCTCCTTCTCTCATTCCTTGGTCTGAACTTAGCTTGTTACAACAGCTCTGTGAGTGGATGAATACCTAGCTTCTTCAATGCAGTTTAACTCTGCAGAGAAAGAAATGTAATACAAATGGACTCATCCTCCATGAGCTAATGGTGTGCAGGCTATTTATAAGGCCAGTAAGTACATTTGGTGAGCTTGTTGCAAGGCAGATTCAGGACACTGAACAAGTTTTAATGTACAAAGGCTGTATACCCAATCTCCTCCTCACCAGAGAACCCAGAAGCTTCCTTTGCCCATGGTATTATTTACAGCGTTCTTCACCCTATTGTGAGCTATAATTGTAAATCTCCTCTTTTCTCTCTTGTTTATGAGCCCCCTGAGGGCAGGGGCAACTTCTGAATCACTCTGATCTCTAGCACCTGATACTTCGTGAGAGCCTCAAGGCATTTACAAAGGAGGCCCAGAGGCATTGATGAAGTTCTGGGCTGGATATGAGTAAAAAATGTAAATAGTTCAATGAAAATAATCCTTTTATAGTACAAAATAGGTGTTATAAAGGGGAAATGCATTAGGTGCCTGTCAGATGACAGATGTGCAATAATTATTTGTTTCTGAAAGACTACTGTGAAAGCAAGTATGTCACACTGCAGCTTTGGAGAATACTTTAAGGGGATGATGTTTGAGCTAAATCATGAAAGACAAGTGAGAGTTAAAGAAATGACAAGTGGTTGGATTGAGGGGAAGTCTTCCAGGCAGAGAAAATGGCATAAGTAAAAGGTCATAGAGCTAAAAATGTGTTTGTTGAGTAGGGTGTTGAACTACTTTTAAACAAAAATTCTATCTGGTTCTTTATTTGTTTCCGCATTTCCCCTTTCTGCAGGGCCCAGTCTTTGGCATTAAAAACCAAGTTAAATTAAATTTGTCTTATGCACTACTGCTCAGTTTTTTTTTTTTTAAAGATTTTTATTTATTTATTTGATAGACAGAGAGAGATCACAAGCAGGCAGAGAGGCAGGCAGAGAGAAAGGGAAGCAGGCTCCCCGCCGAGCAGAGAGCCCAATGTGGGACTCGATCCCAGGACCCTGAGATCATGACCCGAGCCGAAGGCAGAGGCCTAAACCACTGAGCCACCCAGGCGCCCCTACTGCTCAGTTTTTATTAGGCCTCCTGCCAGATTTCCTGGAAGCTCTATCTGTAGTTGTTTGAAGCAGTGGACAGTGTCCATGCTTATGTTCATGCTTATGGGTACAGTTGTCTGGTCATTGAAGAATTTGTGTTGTGTTCAATAGATACTAGTGATATTCCTCATTTAGTTTCCTTCAGTATGGCTTGTGTCTTTTGCCTGATTTGAGACTCCAGGTCTCCACATAAACAACCTAAATTGACATTTCAAGGAACTAGAAAAAGAAGAACAACTTAAGTCCAAAGTTATCAAAAGGAAGGAGCTATTGAAGAATAGAGCAGAGGTGAATGAAATGAGACTGGGAAGACAATAGAAACAAAATCAATGAAAGTAAGAATTGGTTTTTTGAAAAATTAAGTATAACTTTAGCTAGACTAACCAAGGAAAACAGGGAAGACTCAAAATGAAAGAGGAGACATTACAGTTGATACCATGGAAATACAAATGATCATAAGATGCCATTTGTATGTCAATTGTAATTGTATGTAATTATATGTCAACAGATTGTATAATCTAGAGGAAATGGATAATATCCTTGACATGTACAGCCTGCCAAGACTGAATGATTAAGAAATAAGAAAATCTGAACAGACCAGTAATGATTAAGGAGATTGACTCAGTAATATAAATCTTCTAGTTAAAAACAAACAAACAAAAAAAAAAAGCCCATGATCAGATGGTTTCACTGGTGAATTCTATCAGAGAATCAAAGAATAATTAATGCTAGTCCTTCCCAATTTTTCCAAAAACCTGAAGAGAAGGGAACACTCTCAAATTCATTTTAACAAGGTCAGCATTACCCTGATACCAAAACTCGATAAGGGCACTACAAGATGAGAAAACTACAGCTTAGTATTCCTGATGGATGTTGATGTAAAAATTCTCAACAAAGTACTGGATTCAACAGGACATTAAAAGGATCGTATGCTGTGGTCGAGGAGGTTATATCTTCACGGTAAAAGGACGGTTCAACATATGCAAATCAATTAATGTGATATACCATGTTAATAGAGTGAAGGCTAAAAATCATATGATCCTCTCAATAGATGCAGAAATGTTTGACAAAATTCAGTACGCTTTTATTTATTTATTTATTTTTAATAATTTATTTGACAGACAGAGATTACAAGTAGGCAGAGAAGCAGGCAGAGAGAGGAAGGGAAGCAGGCCCCCTGCTGAGCAGAGAGCCCGATGTGGGACTCGATCGCAGGACCCTGAGATCATGACCTGAGCCGAAGGCAGCGGCTTAACCCACTGAGCCACCCAGGCACCCCTCAGTACGCTTTTATGATGAAATCTTCCAACAAATTGGATAGAGAAGGAACATACTTTAACATAATAAAGGCCATGTATGACAAAGCTGTAGTTGTCATCATACTCATAAAAGGTTGAAAACTTTCCTTTGGAGGTCAGGAACAAGGCAAGGTTGCTTACTCTCATCACTTCTATTGAATAAGGGCTGGAAGTCCTACACAGAGCAAGAAAAAGAAAGAAAAGTCATTCATATCAAAAGGAAGAATGAGATTGTATCTGTTTGCAGATAACATGATCCTATTTATAAAGAACCCTAAAGATGCCACCAAAAAACTCTTAGAACTGATAAATTCGGTAAAGCTGTAGGATACAAAATAAACATATAAAAAAATCACCTGCATTTCTATATATGAACAATGAACAATCTGAAAAAGAAAGAAAACCGTTCCACTGACAGTATCATTAAAAACAGTAACATATTCAGGAATTTAACTGAGGAGGTGAGAGATCTGTGCACTGAAAACTATTAGACATTGTTGAGAGATATTGAAGAAGACAAAAAGAAATGGATAATATTCCACTTTTATAGATTGGAAGAATTAATATTGTTAAAATGTTCATAATACCCAAAGTCATCATATAGATGCAACCTATATCAAAATTCAAATGCCATTTTTTTTTTCAGAAATAGAAAAAAAATTCTAAAACTGTTTGGAACCAGAGATGACCCTGAATAGCCAAAGCAGTCTTGTGAAGGCAGAGCAAAGCTGGAGATACCACATTTTCCGATTTCAAACTTTATCACGGAGTGTAGCAATCAAAGCAGTATGGTACAAACATAGATTCAGGAACATAATTGAGAGCCCAGAAATAAACCCACACATATATGTCAACTAAGATTTGACAAGAAGCTAGAATACTTCATGGAGAAAGGTAGTCTTTTCAATCAGTAGTGTTAAAAAAAACTAGACAGGCACATGAAAAATAATAAACTTGGACCTGTATCTTACCTTGCTCCCAGAAGTTAACTTGAGGTAGATTAAAGACTTAAATGTAAAAGACCTAAGACTGTACCACTCTTAGAAGAAAACAGGAAAATCCCATTTTGTACATGAAAGCATTAGAGAGATAACATTTGTAAAAATCACAAAATCCACAGAAGTAGTGTTTTCCCAGTGATGTGGGCATCCCTGAGCTCAGTTTATTTGACAGATAGAATAACCATTACAATCTTGTTCTTCCCTTTTTCCTTTTTTTTTTTTTTTTTTTGGGAAAATGGAGCACAATCTATATGTTTTGCCAGGAAATCTCTAATACAGGTTTAGACATAGATTTCCCTTTTATTTTTCTTTTAATTTAAAAAATTTTCATTTTTGTTTTCTTTTTTTGGGAAAAGGAATATATTATAGAACATTTAGAAAATACGGATGAGCAAACAAACAATCATCTACAATTTTAATACCCAGTGGTTACCATTGTTAATACTTGGAAGAGTGTTTTTCCTTTAAAACCAGATGACCAGAATTTTTTCTCTTAACCCTATATTGAACAATTTTTTTTCCTTAAATTTCTTTTTACTTATTTTCAGTAAATTCTTTGCCACATGTGGGGCTCCAGCTGACAACCTTGTCACAACCATGTCAAGAGTCACATGTGCTACCAACTAAGCCAGCAAGGCACCCCGATACTGAACAATTTTTTTATGGCACTGACTATTCTACAGTGTTATTTTAAGTGGATGAATGATATTCTATATTTTTGGTTAATTTTTGAAAAACAGATCCTTGTTGGTAGATGTCTAGGTATTCCAGTCCCTCGGTAAATAGCACCTATAGGAATTATGTCGGGAGCAATATAGCATAGCAGTCAAAAGCATAGACCCTGGAGGCAGGCAGCCTGGTTTCAGACCTTGGCTCCAGCAGTCCAGTTCTATGACCCTGTACAAGTTAATTAATGTCCCTGACCTCACTTTTGTCAACTATAAAATGAAGCTAATAATAGTTCCAGGGTTGCTGGCTTGTTAAGAGGATTAGTAAGTTAAGTGCTTAGAACACTGATGGCACATATATTACTGTTGTTAAATACTGGTGCATGTTCACAGTTATTTCTATGGAATTAATTCCTTAGAAGTAGAGGTGCTGCTGATTTCAACAACCTGTAGTCTCGTAATCGTAATACCAATTCCTTAGACATTGTCACGAAGCCCTGGTGTGTAGAGAACATTCTGTAACTGTTAGCTATTATTCTGATGACGATGACGTACTAAGTGCTGGGCTCAGTTGCATGAAGGTGGCAGTAGATTAGAGAGTGAAAGTTTTGTTCTCAATGAAGCTTGCATTCTAGTGGTGTTTAAAGATTTTTATGAAGTTCTAAGGTACTTCATTGCTTTAAATTCTTTTAATTTCTAAAGTATTAAAGATATGGCTAGTTTTTAAAACTAGAGTGAAATGGGTGGGTGAAGGAGAGAAAGGGAGCCTGAAAAGATACTTCATTGATCTGGGTGAGCTTAATGTGACCTGGAGGGAGGCATACTTTGTTTGAATGAAGGCCTGGTAAAGCATCTTGCTGTCCAGGGACTAAGCTAATGAAATGTTCCATGATATTCCAGGGACTGGGGGTTATTTCTTGCACTGTTTTCACATCTTCCTCCTGCAATTTTAAGCTATTTTAGTTCACGCACACATGTTCTATGCAATTTATGAATCACACAATTCACGAGTTTCCTATTCTTTTACTGCCATGGTAGATAATGGGCTGTTGGCATGGTAACCACCTAGTCTTCCTCTTCCTTTTGCATTTTATCGCTCCGCTCTCCTTAGACCAATAGCTGCCTCTGGGCAACAGCATCCTAATGGACTATGGTTCCTGATTTGCCATCCAGCCAGCAAGTGGGAATATGGTTCTTTTTGGAATAACACCCTGAAAAGGGGAGACAATCTCTTCTATCCCATTTTGACAGTTTTAACCATCACAAACAATTCTCTGCCCCCATCCTTTTTTTTTTTTTTTTAAAAGATGGTCTGCCGCTGTGCCTGTATTATTAGTAATGAACCATCTTAGCACATTGCTTTTTGTTTTTCTTTTTTTGGTAATGATTTTATTAATATGTAATTCATATGCCATATAATATGACCCATTTATAGTATCAATTTAATGACTTTTAGTATATTTACAGAATTGTGCAATTCACAGTTGATTTTAGAATATTTTCATCATTCCCTCAAAAAAAATCCTAATATATTTTAGCAGTAATCCCACTATTCTCTTTATTCCCCCACCATTAATCTACATTCTGTCTCTACGGGTTTGCTTATTTTAGAATGATGTAATATGTTTTTTTGTGATTTCTTTCTTTTCTTCTTTTTCCCCATTCAACTTTTTTTGATGGTTCTCAAAATTCTGTGACAGATTCTTGGTCAGGCTGTTTCCATTAAAAAGTACTGATTTTAAAAACTATTAACTTAATTTTTTTTATTATGTTCAGTTAGCCAGCATATGGTACATTCTAAGTTTTTGTTGTAGTGCTGAATGATTCATTAGTTGTGTATAACTTAAAACTGCCACACACACACACACACACACACACACACATTAAATGGTCCACAGAATATTCTCCTTTCCTTCTGAAGATTTTATGATGCATTGTTATCACAAGTACTTAAAGGTCCAGTTGATACACCACAACAGTCTGAGACTGTTCTCCCACCACTGATTGAGACTGGCCTGGGGATAATATTTACTTAGCCTTCTGAGCTTTCTGGGCAGATGTGGTGACCTTGCCAGCTCTAGCTGCATTCTTGTCCACTGCCTTGATGACACCCACAACAACTTTCTGTCCCATGCACAAACAGCAGGATAGTCTAAAGGAGGATCGTCAAAGAAGGTCTCAACACACATAGGCTTGCCAGGAACCATATCAATGATGGTAGCATCACCAGATTTCAAGTACTTTGGACCATCTTCCAGCTTTTTTCCAGAGCGACGGTCTATTTCTTCAGCTCAGCAAATTTGTGAGCAGTGTGAGCTTTGTGACAATCCCACACAGACATGTATCCAACACTGATTTAGGCTGGATGGTTCAGGATAATCACCTGAGCTGTGAGGCCAGCTGTTTCCATGGGTAGGTCATTTTTGCTGTCACCAGCCATATTGCCACGATGAACGTCTTTGAAAGATACGTTCTTGATGTTGAAACCCACATTGTCCCCAGGAAGAGCCTCTCTCAGAGCTTCATGTTGCTTTTCAACAGACGTTACTTCATTTGTAACATTGACTGGAGCTAAGGTGACCACCATGCCAGATTTAAGAACACCAGTCTCCACTCAGTCCGTAGGAATAGTACCAATACCACCAATTTTGTAGATGTCCCAGAGAGGCAGATGCAAGGGCTTGTCAGTTGGATGTGCTGGTGGCAGAATGCAATCCAGAGCTTCAAGCAGTGTGGTTCTACTGGCATTCTCATCTTTCCTGGTGACTTTCCATCATTTGAACCAAGGCAGGTTAGCTCTTGGCTCCAGCATATTGTCACCATGCCAACCAGAAATTGGCACAAATGCTACTACTGTGTTGGGGTTGTAGCCAGTTTTCTTACTGTAGGCGCTGGCTTCACTAACGATTTCTTCATATCTCATCTGATGGTAGGGTGGCTCAATGGAATCCATTTTGTTAACACCAGCAATTAGTTCTTCTACACGTAGTGTGTAAGCCAGAATAAGGGCATGCTCATGGGTCTGCCCATTCTTGGAGAAACCTGCTTCAGATTCACCACCAGCAGTAGCAACAATCAGGACAGCAGTCAGCCTGAAATACACCTCTAATCATGTTTTTCATGAAGTCTCGGTGGCCTGGGGCATCAGTGATGGTCATGTAATATTTGGTGGTCTCTAATTTCTGCAGGGAGATACCATTGGTGATACCATGTTCATGTTTAGCTTTCCATTTATCCAAGACCCAGGCATACTTCAAGTATCCTTCAAGGAGCCCATTCCTGTCTTGTAGCCTCCTTCTCAAGTGTTTTGATAGTTGTTTTGTCAGTTCCACCATATCTGTGCATCAGATGACCAGTAGTGGTAGGTCAGCTCGACTGGTGTCCATTGACAATGATGTTGGTGGGCGTCTTTGCCTTTCCCATTTTGGTTTAGGTTTAGTGGTGGTTTTCATGACACCTGTGTTCTGGTGGCAAACCCACTGTGAAAAAGTTTTATGACCTACGTCTCAGGAGAATGTTTTCAAGGCTTATCCATGTTTTATCATGTTTCAATATTTCATTTCTTTTTATTGCTGCATAATGTTGCACTCTATGGGTATATCACATTTGAGGCCAGCCATCTGGCTGTTACGGATAATGCTGCTGTGAACATTCACATACACATTTTTGTGGGGATGCCTGTTTTCATTTCTCTTGGTTATATACCTTTTGGTGGCTGTGTCATATGACAACTACATGTTTAACTTTTGGAGGAGCTGCCAGACTATTTTCCCAAAGCACTGCACCAATTTACATTTCTGCCAGCAGTGTATGAAGGTTTCAGTTTCTTCATATCCTTGCCAACACTTGTTATTTTTTGTGTTTTTGATTATAGCCATCCTAGGGTCTGAGGTAGTATCTCATTGTGGTTTTGATATGTATTTTTCTATGATGATTAATGGTGTTGAGCATCTTTTTGTATGTTCATTGGCCATTGCTATATTTTATTTGGAGAAATGCCTACTTAGATCCTTTGCCCATTTTTAAATTGGGTTATATGTCCATTTTTGAGTTAAAAGGGTTCAAGTCTTTAGACAGTCCAGATATAAGCATCTTATCAGATATATGATATGCAAAGTTTTTCTTTTATTCTTTGGGTGGCCTTTTCACTATTTTGATACCCTGATGGTGTCTTTGGAAGCACCAAGTGCTTGGTGTCTGTTTTTTTCTTTTGTTGTTTGTGGTTTTGGTGTCCTGTGTAAAAAACCATTGTCTAATCAGAAGTCATGAAGCTCTACCCATGTTTTCTTCTAAGGGTTTTATAGTTTTAGCTCTTATATTTAGGTCTTTGATCTATTCTGAGTTAGTATTTGTATATCATGTGAAGTAGGGGTCCTATTTTTGTGTGTATGATATCCAGTTTTCCCAAGACCATTTGTTGAAAAGACTGTTTTTTCCCTTGAATTGAATAGTCTTGGCACCCTTGTCAAAAATCCATTGACTGGGGCACCTGGGTGGCTCAGTGGGTTAAGCCGCTGCCTTCGGCTCAGGTCATGATCTCAGGGTCCTGGGATCAAGTCCCACATCGGGCTCTCTGCTCAGCAGGGAGCCTGCTGCCCTTCCTTTCTCTCTGCCTGCCTCTCTGCCTACTTGTGATCTCTCTCTGTCAAATAAATAAATAAATATCTTAAAAAAAAAATCCATTGACTGGGGGCACCTGGGTGGCTCAGGCAGTTAAGTATTTGCCTTTGGCTCGGGTCATGATCTCAGAGTCCAGGGCTTGAGTCTGAGTTGGGCTCCCTCTCAGTGGGGAGTCTGACTTTCCCTTTCCCTCTGCCCCTTCTCCTCCCTTGTTCATGATCTTGCATGGTCTCGCTCACTCGCGCTCTCTCTCAAAAATAAATAATTAAAAAAAATCCATTGATGGTTTTGGGCAGCAATGGAAATCATCAACAAAGTGAAAAGGCACCCTAGAGTGGGAGAAGATACGTGCACATGATAAACCTGATAAGAGGTTTGTATCCAAAAGACAAAGAGAACTTCTACAGCTTAACACAAGAAGAACAGGATGCCTGGGTCACTCACTCAGTTAAGTATCTGCCTTCAGCTCAGGTCCTGATGGTCCTGGGATTAAGTCCTGTGCTGGGTTTCTTGCTCAGTGGGGAGCCTGCTTCTCCCTCTACCTGCTCTGCCTGCTTTGCCTGCCACTCCCTCTGCTGTGCTCTCTCTCTAACAAATAAATAAAATACTAGAATTTAAAAAAATACCAACACCAGAAGAACAAATGATCTGATTAAAAAGGGGCAGAAGATCTGAATAAATATTTTCCAAGGAAGACATACATAAGGCCAACAGACACATGAAAAGATGCTCAACATCACTAATCTTTAGGAAGCACAAATCAAAGCCACAATGAGATACCACCTTCTAGCATTCAGAATGGCTAGTACCAAAAAGAGAAGAAATATCAAATGTTGGTTAGGATATAGAGAAAAGGAACCCTCATGCACCAATGGTGAAAATAGAAATTAGTGCAGCTACTGTGGAAAGCAGTGTGGAAGTTTCTCAAAACATTAAAAATAGAAATACCATGTAATCCAGGAATTCCACTACTGGGTATTTACCTATAGAAAATGAAAACACTTAATTGGAAAAGATACATGCACCCGTGTTTATTCCAGCATTATTTATAATAGCCAAGATAGGGAAACTACTTAAGTGTCGATTGATAGATGAATGGATGAAGAAGACTTGTGTGTGTGTGTGTGAGTGCATGCGCACACGCGTGTGGGCATCCCATTATGTATATGTATATAGACTAGAACATTACCCAGCCATAAAAAAGAGATGCCATTTGTGACAACATGGATAAAACTAGAAGGTATTATGTCAAGGGAAATGAGTCAGACAGAGAAAGCCACATACCATATGATTTTACTTATATGTGGAATCTAAAAGAAACGAGAATTTAAAAACAAACAAACAAACAAACAGACATAGGCTTGTAAATACAGGGAATAAACTGGTGGTTACCAGAGAAGAGGGGAGTGGGGAATGGACAAAATAGGTAAAGGGAATTAAGAGGTACAGACTTCCATTTCTGAAGTACAGAAGTCATGGAGATGGAAGGTACAGTATAGGGAATAAGGTCAGTAATATAATAACATTGTATGGTGATAGATGGTAGCTACAGTTATCATGGTGAGCCCTGTGTAATGTGTAGAATTGTTTTTTTTTTAAATTTTAAATATTTATTTATTTATTATTCTTTTTATTTTTAAAATTTTTTTTTATAATGTGTAGAATTGTTGAATCACTATGTTGTATTCCTGAGACTAATACGACATTGTATATCTGTTACACATCAATAATAAACATTTAAAAAATAAATGATAAA